>NC_058132.1:509560259-509595716 GCF_016433145.1 Gracilinanus agilis
TTTGTTATTGAACAAAATGTACATTTATAATTAATTATAATTATGTATAAGTGTATATTTATCATATACTATATAATATATTTATATATTATGTAATATGTTATAAATTACTCAATAAAATAAAAATATGTATACGTATTTATATTTTATGGTATATTTATAGAATAAATAAACATATGTAAGTATAATAATATTACACAATATAGAAATATTTATATATCATCTATATCATAAAATTTATGTATTTATATGTGAATAAATATGAACATGTAAAATATAATAGACAATAGACAAACATCTATATTTATATTTGTATATTCATAGAACATTTATAGAGAAACATATATAAATAGAATATAATGTAACATATTCATATAAAATACAAATATATACAATAACAATATTATATATAATAAATATAAATGCATGTAAATATAAATAAATATATCTAGATATTATATATAAGTGTTTATACATAACAGAATTTATAAATATTTCTATATATAATATATTATATAATAAATACTACATAAATTATTATAAAATAGTATTATTGTGTGTTATCATTTATAGATTATATACTTTAGTAATAGCTTATATATAGAAAACAATGTAATTAATAAAAATGTTAAAAATAATAATAACACAGATGAAATTTAAACATGTTTCCTGAGTTGTGAACTGATCCAACATTCTGGAGAGCAATTCGGAACTATGCCCAAAGGGCTATAAAACTATGCATAATCCAGAAATATCACTACTAGGTAAATATCCCAAAGGGATTTTTTTAAAAAAAGAGGAAAAGGCCTGCTATGGACAAGAATGTAAAAAAAAAATTATAGCAGCTTTTCTTGTGGTGGCAAAGAATTGAAAATTGAGGAGATGCTCATCAATTGGTAAATGGCTGAACAAATCATGGTACATGATTGTGATGAAATACTATTGTGTTCTAAGAAATGGCAAGCAGGATGGCTGCAGAAAAACCTGGAAAGGCTTATATCAATTAATGCAAAGTGAAGTGAACAGAACCAAGAGAACTTTGTGAACAGGGACAGCAATATTTTACAATGATCAACTGTGAATGACTTAGTTATACAATGATGCTGCAATAAAATGATTCAAGACAATTTTGAAGGACTTATGCTGAAAAATGCTATCTACCGCCAGAGAAAGGACTAATGGATCTGAATGCAGTTTGAAGCATATTATTAAAAAAAAACATATTTCCTTTTTTTTGTTGTTTTCTTTCACAACATGGTTAATATGGAAATGTATTTTGCATGACTGCACATGTATAATCTATATTACATTGCTTGCCTTCTCAAAAGGGGAGGGAGGAAGAGAATTTTGGATGCAAAATTTAAAAAAAAAGGTTAAAATTGTTTTTACGTCTAATTGAAAAAGATATGTAAACCTTTTTTAAAAAGTCTTGTCTTTGCTTTTACCCCCAGAGTTGGTTGTTAAACATTTACCAGTATATCTCTGAGTAGAAGGGATAATGGAAGTCATCTAATCCTTGTCACTTTTTTTTCCCCTCAGCAAATGCCTTGGAGAACAGAGGGTAAAATTCTTATATCTCAAAACTGACTAAAAATAGATGTTGTTAATCTTGGTCAAGCAAGCTGGGAATCATGGGAAGATTCTCAGAATATGAGACATGAACATTTTGGCCACACATTTTAGACTTCTATGTTGTGATATCCTCTGGTAAAGGCCAATAATAAAACTTATTTTTCACTTTTCAAAAAATTTCTAAAAATGTTTTTGTTCCAATGGTCACTTAAGCCATTACAACTTATCCTGATTGCTCCAAAAACAGCTATAAACTTCACTTTGATATGAAAGAGCTTGAAGCCATATTCTTAGTCAGAAACTCTATGTTGTGTTCTAAAACTTGGGAAGGATTTCCAAAAGTAGCCATATGAGACTCCGTTGGTGGCTATATAATAGAGGCGAATGTCATTATATAAATTGTTCTCCTGGTTCTGTTTATTTCAGGCTGTATCCATTTATACAAAATTTTCCAGACTTAGCCACTCTGATCCATATAATGATCCAAGACAATTGCAAAGGAACCATGATGAAAAATACTATCCACCTCCAGAGAGAGAATTGATGAACTCAGTGCAGACTGAAGTATACTTTTTATTTTATTTTTCTTGCTTTATTATTTTTTGTGAACCTAGTTAATATGGAGATGTTTTGCATGATATAATTGATATCATATGGTTTGTGTTCTCAATAGATATAAGAGGGGTGGGAAGGAGAGAGTTTGGAACTCAAAATTTAAAAAAAGAATGCTAAAATAAATATTAAAGATTATTCTGAAAAGAGATCCAGATTTCATACTCAAAGGAGTTCATGACACAAAAAAGATTAAATAATCCTTGGCTATAACATTTTACAGAGAGAACCAGATGCCTAGTGAAGGTAGGTAGTATTAATCTCAGGCATTCCAAATATATGGTAAAGCTTCTTAAAGGTAGGGACTATTTTTTGTCTCATTTTGAATCTTCACTGCTTAGCATAGTGCTTGGCTCAGAGTAGGTGCTTATGTTTATTGATTGATATAAATTTAGAAAAGTAATACTCATTGTTGAAGGATATAAACAATTTTAAAGAGAGGAAATTGTTAATACTTCAAAATTATTCAAACTAATAATCAGATGAATGAAATATAGAACAATTTTTAAATATCATTAAATACATATTGGGACAAAAGCTTGAAATAATAAAAATCAGTGTTTGCAAGACAGCTGGGAAGCAGGTTGTCTAGTCCGTTCTTGGTAGAACCATGGATTAATGCTATCTTTTTTAGAGCATTCTGACAGTACAGTAAGAATTACAAAAACAGATCATAGCAAAGGTTCCTCACTTGCCTTTTTACAGAGCAAGTGGACTCTGGGCTCAGAACACTGCATATAATGTCTGATTTTTTGATATGTTGATTAGTTTTTAAAATAATAAATAAAAATATAAAAATAAAATAAATATAACATAAATAGATAAAAATTTAAAATTAAAAAATTAAATCTACTTATTTGTTATTTATATTAAAATTCCCAGGAATCTTTCTCTCATCATTCCCTCCCCAAATTACAAAAAGGCATCTTGATAAGAAGATATTTGTATATCTAAAACCATGTCTTGGTTGTTTCTATTTATCGGTCCTTCCTCTGGAGGTGGACACACAAGTCATTCTTCAAACACTATTTCTGTTGCTGTATATAATGTTCTCTTGGTTCTACTCACTTCACTCTTCAAAGATTCATGAAAGTCTTTCCATGTTTTTCTAAAATTAACCTTTTCATCATTTCTTATGGTGTAGGAGTATTCCATCACAATCGTATGCCATGACTAGATTAGTTATTCCCCAGTTGATGTGTGTCTCTTCAATTTCCAGTTCTTTGCCACCACAAAGAGAGCTGCTATAAATATATTAGAACATTTAGGTTCTTTTCCCATTTCCCCTGATCACCTTCGGAAATAACCCTAATAGTGCTGTTGCTGGGTCAAAAGGTATACACAATTTTACGTATTTTGGTTAGTTTTGCTGAACTGTTTGTCACTATGAGTGTATAAATTAGTTAGCTTCTAAAAATTCTACTTCTAATATTTAGCAATATAGTTTAAAAGTCTACCTTTAAAACCTCCATTCCACCTGTTTGTAGGAAAATATTTAGAGCAGCGCTTTTTGTGGTAGCAAAGAATTGGAAACTGAGGGAAAGTCCATCAGTTGCGGAATGGCTGAGCAAGTTGTGGTATATAATTATAACGGAATACTATGGTGCCATCCACCTCCAAAGAGGGAATTGATGGAGTCTGAATGCAGATGGAGACATACTACATTTCACTTTATTTCTTCATTTTTAATTTTTTGAGTTCTCTTTCACAAAATGACTAATATGGAAAAATGTTTTACGCTATTATACATGTAAAATCTAAATCAGATTGCCTGCTGTCTCAGGGAGTGGAGAGGAAAGAGAAAGGGTGAGAATTTGGCTCAAACATGAAAAGGACTAAAGAGAAAAAAATATCTTTTCATGTAATTGAGGAAAAAAAAACACCTTTTCATTTCTTTGGGAAAAGGGTACTAGATATAAATATACCAATTTCATTATAATAATCTATCCCAAGAGAATGTTATAAAGATTTTAAAAAAAGTTTGTAAGATACTATGAATCCCAGAAAAATAAAAGACCTAGATTCTAAAGAAATTTTAGGTGTTATAGTAAAACTACATAAATTGGGTTCTTCAAATTGATTTTGAATGTACAATGGGTAAAGCAGCATAAGTAAAATTTTGATTTAATGTTTTATGATACATTTATTGCCTCATTTGGTTTTCTGTAAAAGTTTGAAATTAAATGAGTAGCTTGGAAATCTGGGGGTTATTTCTGTTCCTCAACTGTAATTTTATAAAAGATTTTGTTTTGCTGTTTTACTCTTTTTCTTTTTATAATCCTTACCTTCTGTCTTAGAATTGATACTAAGTATTGGTTCCAAGGCAGAAGAGTAATAAGGGCTAGGGAAATGGGATGATTTGTCTAGAGTTACACAGCTAGGAAGTGTCTGAGGTTACATTTGAACCCAGGTCCTCCTGTCTCCAGGCCTGGCTCTCTGTCCCTTAAACTACCCAGCTATCCCTGTATTATTCTTCTTCACTCAAAAAATTTTAAAAAGTTTTTTACCTTTTGAATTTAATGAATTAATTTTTTACCTAAATTTAATAGACACCAGAAAAAAAGAACATTTCCATACATAAAATAACACTGGAAAAGATGATTAAATTTCATGAAACCATGAAATATATACAATTTGCTTTTTAAAAAGCACATAAAAATTTAAAGTGTTTCTTTCAAAGCTATCCTGCTTCCAACAAGCATTTATTAATGCCACTATATGCCAATCACTGTGCTAGATGCTGGGGATAAAAAAGACAGTTCCTGTCCTTGAAGAATTTATTGTCTCTTAATGTCAATCTCATTTCATTTATATTGACAGGACATATTTAATATCCACTAACTTTAGTGGCTCTTGATACTAGGCTTCAGCAAACTGGGACCAAAATCAAATAATAATTTGATAAAAAACAAAATTTTGTCTGCTGACTAGCATGAAGTTATGAAGGTCCTACCATGGGGTTGTTAGCTTTCCTAGAGAAGCTGAACAGGTTTGGCTCTAATTGCTAAAGTGTCTTTAATTTTATATTTTTTAATTTTAATTTTATATTTTATTATATTTATATTTTACTTAAAGTTTTTAATGTGTTATGAACTCATTTGTCTGGCTATGTCAGTGTTTTAAAATATATAGGATTACAAAAATAATTTTAAAATAAAGATGTATTTTTTTAATTGAAATTCATGGACTTCCTGAAATCTCTTCTTCAACCTCTTGGGGGTCCACAGACCCTAGGCCAAAAAGTAAAACACTTGTTCTTAGTGACTCCTCAGGGATAAGCTTGTGACTCCTCAGGGATATGTCTGAGACAATTTTTGGGAGAGGAAGAGTTTTCCCTAAATTCTCATTACTGACCCTCTTAAGGTGCTAAGTGGTTACTGATCAGTAGATATAGGTGTAGCTAAAGGTCACCAAGGAGAAAAATGGGGATTTTTAGTGGGATGCTTCCATTTGTTTCTATTTCCCTGCATTAAGCAGGGGAAGCAGTGCTAGGCTAGATTTGGGGACAGAGAGACTGAATTCAGATCCTGCCTCTATTCTAACTCACTGAACTTAATTTTGTCCCATTGGCTAGCTGGCAACTGTCTGCCTGAGTCATGTTTTCAGGGCCATTTGCCTCTCCGGTGTCTTCTCTCTGTGGGCTCATCCCTGTTCTGCTATGAGTCTGTAATCCCAACAATCATTAGTATGCAACAATAAACTGTATTTGGTCAAGGGTACAAAAAGATTGCTGGGTAGTATCTATTCAGACAAAACCATGTATTGAGTATTTGAGACTCTACCACGAAGACAGGCAGACACAGACACACACACACACACACAAAGAGAGCAAATAGTAAACTCAGTTTATCTACCTGGAAGGCTGACAGAAAATTTATCTGAAGTTCTGAGAAGTTTAGGAATTTCAGACCTCAAATACTCAGGCAGCTCTACTCTCCCCCAGCTTGTTATCAGAGGACTGTGTGATCTTATGTCTTATCACTCATGCTGTTTGTGGAAAAGAACACTCAGACCAGCTCATATTATTAGGATGTCTAAGCAGAAGATTAAATGTGCAAATCCTATTTATCTACTCTAATGACATTAATTTGAAATGTAATTGCTAATGAGAAAAGGGGCTGCTCTGACCTTTCTTAGGAGAATATGTAATTAGTCTTTCAGAAGGGAGGAAGCTTATTTGATTTAAAAAATTTAAAATGGGAATAAAAAAAAAAAACAAAACTCAACAAAACTTATTCCGTGCCTATTTCACTGTGGCACTGTGGAGGCTGACACCAAATGAAAGATAAATTGTTTTTGGAATACCTTGAAATTAATATCAAATGATAAGCTCCTTGAGAGGAAGAAATTGTGCCTGGTGTTCTACAGGGCTTTGCATACTAATTACCCTGATTCAGAATGTATCTGTGTCATAAGACTATCAAAGCATCTACACTAATTTTATTTCCTCCCTGAATACATCTCCATCCACCTCTAGTTTTGACTAGGATGGGGCCCGCTTCAAATTTTATGTTCTTTGCAAGTATAAAAAATTTAGGGTCTTCAAGCAATACTGTTATCAGCACTAAAATAAAATTTTTATTTCCTTCCTTTAATCTTTGTTTCTCCCTTACTGTTACATTAATAATAGAATTTTAGGAGCAAAAGAAAATTTCAGGAGCCTATTTCCTCCCCGTTAAGAAGGATCAAAGCTGACTCAGCCAAGCCTGAGGGCTGCCTTTTTGTATCTTACTGTTAGAAGGATTCTAGGGAGCAGAGGATCTACCTGGATAATCTGTTCCAACAGAATTATACAAGGGAAACAGTGCTAGATTTGTGGTAAAAGAAGTTGGCTTCCAAACTTCCCTCTGTTCTTGTGTGACAGTTTAGTGGGCAAGCCACTGAACTTGTCTGGGCTTCATTTAGTTTTCACAGTTGCAATAAAAGGGAGTTAGCATTCTGGAGAGCAGTTTGGAACTATACCCAAAGGACTGTAAAACTGGGTATATACTCTTTGACCCAGAAATACCACTATTAGATTTACATCTCATAGAAATTTTTTAAAAAAGGTAAAAAGTTCTATTTATACAAAAATATTTATAGCAACTCTTTTTGTGGTGGCAAAGAATTAGAAATCAAGAGGATGCCCATCAGTTGGGGAATGGTTGAACAAGTTGAGGTGTATGATTGTGACAGAATACGATTGTGAAACAATGAACACGAGTATTTTGGAGAAACCTGGAAAGACTTATATGCACTAATACAGAAGGAAGTGAGCAGAACCAGGAAAACATTTATTCACAGCAATAGCAATACTGTATGATGAACAACTATGAAGGGCTTCACTGCTCTCAGCAACATAATGAACTGAGACAATTCTAAAAGGGATTATAATGGAAATCTTATCTACCCCCAAAGAAAGAACTGATGGAGTTTGAATGTGGATCAAAGCAGACCATTCTTTATTTTATTTTTTCATTTTTTTTTTGTACTCTTTTTTTTTTTTTTTTATTTTTAAACCCTTAACTTCTGTGTATTGACTTATAGGTGGAAGAGTGGTAAGGGTAGGCAATGGGGGTCAAGTGACTTGCCCAGGGTCACACAGCTGGGAAGTGGCTGAGGCCGGCTTTGAACCTAGGACCTCCCGTCTCTAGGCCTGGCTCTCAATCCACTGAGCTACCCAGCTGCCCCCTATTTTTTCATTTTTTAATGTATCTTCTCTACAATATGATGAATATGGAAATATGACCACACCTGTATAACCATAGCAAAGTATTTACCATTTCAGGGAGGGGGGAATGAAGGAAGGAAAAATTGGGAAAATCAAAATGTTAAGACAACGAACACCAAAAATTGTTTTTCCATGTAAGTGAGAAAAAAAGGAAAGAACGGGAAACTTGAAATGTTAGAAAACAAGCACCAAAAATTGTTTTTTCCATGTAAATGAGAAAAAAAGGAAAGAATGGAAAATTTGAAATGTTAGAAAACAAGCACCAAAATTTTTTTTCCACGTAAATGAGAAAAAGAAGGAAAGAATGGGAAATTTGAAATGTTAGAAAATAAGCACCAAAAATTATTTTTCCATGTAAATGAGAAAATAAATTAATAAAGAAAAAAAAACCAAGGGATCTAGATTAGGTAACTTCTAAGACTCATGCTAGTTCTAGATCTATGATCCTGTTTTTACTCAATCAATCATTATTAAAAGACTAGTAGACCAAAAAATATTATCCTTATATCTAACTTCTGGAAACCCATGGTCATTCCCCCTAGTTTCATGTTTGTGAAGACTAACCATAGCTTAAAAGTAAAAGAATCCCAGAATATTTGGGCAAGAAGGAAACTCTGGGATTATCTAGTTCGACCCTCACATTTTAGAGATAATATAACTAAGAAGAGTTGTCCATGATTACACCAAATAAATAAGTTGGGGAAGTGAGGCATGGACCCAGATCTCATTCCAAATCTGCACTAGACCTTGTTCTCTCCTAAGAACACATCACATTTCAGGTAACTCTTTCGGAGGGTTCACTAGCAAACCATTTCCTTGCTGTTTCTCTCCTCCACAAGAAAAAGGGCAGAAAAACACCACATACCATGAGGAAGGAGTAGCCGATCCACAGGCTGCGCCACCCCGCAGGGCAGTGAGGGATGGAGACGTCTTGGCTATGGACAGCTATGGCCACGGCCGGGGCTTCGCAGACAGAGCAGCGGCTGATATAGGGTTTGATCTCCTCTTCTGCCACCGGCATCATGGGGAGCGGCGCAGTGGTCGAGAGCCAGTAGGACTTGTCATTGCGGCTGGCATAATGGCAGATGTCTCCGGGGTTGCAATACAGGAAAGGCATGGTGCTGAAACGAGCCAAGCACGAGCCAGCCAGTCCTGCCAAAACAAAGTCAGACTGAGCGTTCAAACAACCTGCTCTGGGTGGGAGGAAATATTTCCCCAGGCGTGACAATACATGGAAGTGAGGGCTTACTACTCTTCCTTGTTCCCCATTTCAAATATGGTTTGGAGGGACATTGCACTTCTTTCCAAAAATTATTCAGTCTCCTGCCTGCCAATCTTCTTTAAAGTATAAATTTGGGTATGTTCCACTCATCCTTGCTAATTTTTTTTCCCCCTCTACGGCAGCTAGGTTGGATGGAGTGTCTGGCTTGAAGTCAGGAAGACTCATCTTCCTGAGTTCAAATCTGATCTCGGCCACTTGCTAGCTGGGTGACCCTGGGCAAATCATTTAACCCTGTTTGCCTCAGTTTCCTCAGCTGTAAAATGAGCTAGAGAAAGAAATGACGAAGTACTCCAATATCTTTGCTAAGAAAACCTCAAGTATGAAAGATTACTCTTATTACAAAATGAATAATATGAAAATATGTTTTGAGTGATAAAACATGTCTAATTCAGTGGAATTGCTTGTCAGCTCTGGGAGTGAGGAGGGAAGAGGGGAGGTAAAGATCATGAATCATGTAACCATGGAAAAATATAAAAAAAAATAAAATTATATTAAAGAAAAAAAAAGAAAACCTCAAATGGAGTCACAAAGTCAGACCCCACTGACAACAACAAAACCAAGCCAGCTTGTTCTCTGGCCTCCCAACGTCAGTAGGTTTATAGAAAATATTTCCCAGGGAAGCATACATGAAAATCCTAACCAAGAGAGGAGAGGCAGACCACTTTTAAAAAATGATCCACAGTAAACTTCTGCCTTATTCACTAGGTCTGCTCCCTACTTTCCAAATAGCCTTAGAAGAGGTGTTTATTTATAAGGTGTTTTAGGCAAGACCCTACCCCACTGCTATGGCAGACTAGACACTGCCTGATTGAGGACAAGGATGGAGCTAGAAAGAAGATAATCAAGGTCTGTCGGTGAATCGATAAGCACACCTACTATGTGCCTGGCATCTCCTTAAGTGATAAAGTGTCCTCTTGAAGGAAACTATCCCTGGCATGATGTGTGAGACTTAAGCTGAGTACTTCCCGCCTCTAGGATGGTTAACAGTAATCCTTGCAATGAAAAATTACTGTGTCTTCATATAGCCTTTTATTTTCTGTAATAGGATTAATTTTTTTTTTTAGTTTCTGCAATTCTAGTCTCTCAAAGGTCTGACTAGCTCTTTGATTAAAAAGGCCTTTTTCTATTACCTTAGGTTAGCTGATTTGGCTACCTGTTATGACCTACTTAGTCACATTAGTGGGAAAGAGCAATTGGAAAAATCAGCAGGCACTGTGCTAGGTGCTAGGACTACAAAAACAAAAGGTTATTGCCCTCAGAAAGCTTACTTTCTCCTGGAGGAAGTCGGCACATACAGCTGAACTGAACTCTAGAAACCGTCCATTGCAACCCCTTCTTTTCACAGACTAGTTCTGACCCACTAGTTTGGCAATTCTTGATAGTTTTAATTATTCTTTATTTTTATTCTTTAAAAAATTCTTCCCATTCCATCTTAGAATTAATACTGTGTATTAGTTCCAAGAGAGAAGGGTGGTAAGGGCTAAGCAGTGAGGGTTAAGTGACTTGCCCAGGGTCACACAGCTAGGAAGTGTCCGAAACTGAAGATGAGTCTTCCTAATTCCAAGCCTAGCGCTTTATCCACTGTGCCAAATAGCTGCCATCTTTGTAGTATATGGGACAAAATTTGAGAAGATGAAATAATATTAATAAGAAACCACAAAGGAAAAGAAGGTGGCCACAAGGCTACTGATGGAGCCATAGAAATGACCATGGCATGAAAAAAGCAGAGAATTTTTTATATCCTATTATTATCCCACTATTATTGTTGTGAAATAGAGGGTATTTGAAAGATTTAATTATTTTCATGACAAGTTAACTTATTTATTGTTTTATTTTAGTATTTTATCATCTTGACCTCTAGATGTTTGTAATTACCCATTACTCAATGGCAGATAACTGACAAATGATGAAAGGATCACATTCAGTTCTTAGACTTTTAGCCCTTTCAGTGCCAAATAACTGAATGACACTTCAGAGAAGACATTACAGAAACCAGGGAGACTGGGTAGGTACAGACTCTACCTACCAAGGTCTTGGTTGTGTGCTTTTTCCTGGCCTTCAAAGTACAGTAAGCTGTACCCACTCCAGAGTTTATTCATGCCAACTGGACACATTGGCTCTTGATCAGTCTGGCTGTGTTTCACCAGGAGATAACCAATGCTAACACTACGACCTGGCATGCCAGGGAGCCCTGGACTTCCTGGTCGTCCTGGTTCACCTGGAAATCAAGGAGAAATCAGTCCATTTGCTTAATGATTCTTTGAAAACAAAGTTGATCAGAGTTGACAAGAGAGAAGTAATCACGGTCTTCCAGGAAGCCTAGAGCACACTACTTCTTTTTTTCAGAATCTGGTTCATCGCTTACCTTCTTGGCCCACTGGTCCTGGATGTCCCATGAGACCTTGGTCGCCTCTGAATCCTGGAAGGGCCGACATACCACCTCTTCCTTGGGGTCCTGGTTTTCCAGGGAGTCCTCGTAAACCTGGATAGCCACCAAATTCAGTATTAGTAAGAATCAATGGAAAACAAATAATGATGCTGGATATGTAATAAGTGTATGAAATAGTCATAGAAATGAATTTTTAAAAGACAAACATCATTCCTGATTTTTCCTGATGCCTTTATAGTTCCATTCCAGATCATGCTCCTACCTGGATCACCTGGAGGGCCCTGGGGACCCATCTCTCCCTGTACCCCAGGGGGCCCTCTCCTTCCGTGGGGACCTGCTACTCCAGGCTCTGAGACAATCTTCAAGGGGATTCCTGGAATCCCAGGGGATCCCACAGTACCAGGAATGCCTAGGAAGGGGGAAAAAGATAACAATATACATAAGAAAAGGGAGCAATGGAGCTACACCCTCGCCTACTGTCCCTTGGCAGCTGCTAAAAGTAGACCTCAAAGCTGTACCTGTAAAAACATGACCTTTTGAGAAGGAGTCAGATAAGAACTCTATCTGAGCAAGGACTTGGCACACAGATTATGTGATCCTCCATCAAATACCATCAGGGATTCCCTTCACAGGGTGAGAGAATAGTCTTGGGGGGCATCAAAGTACCAAATGTATTATGTTTAAGAAGGCACAGTTAAAAGGAAAAGACTTCTTAGGCAATGGCTGAGCAAGTCCCACATGTGTTGTTAATCAGATTCCCAGAGGTAATAGTGGCATGCTTTTATCTACAGCAATTAATTCCAACCGTTTCACCTCTGCTTCCTTTTATTTTAAATCAAATCTTCATTAAGTGCCTATGAACTACATACAATTCCAGAGTGGAATCTGTAATATTAATATTTGGTCATTTCAGGATAAAGTATTATTATTATTATTATTGTTATTATTATAACTTTCCCCATTGGTGGTTGGAGCAGCAAGGCCAACAAAGATTCTTGATTTCCAGACTTCCACATTAGGAGGCCTTTCCTGATCTCTCTGTACCACTCACCATCTAATCACACTGCATTTGTTCTGTAAATATTTTGCATATATTTATCCCTGTACATGCTCTCTCCCTTTAAAAGAATGTAAATTCTCTGGGCAGGGACTTTTTTTTTTTTTTTTTTGGTACTTGAATGCCCAGCGTTAGTTCATTTGTCTGGCCATCAAAAGCATTCAATAAAGCTTGTTGATGTATAACCCAGATTGAATTGCTTGTCAGCTCCAGAATTGGGAAGGGAGACACTATGGATCATAGAACTTTGGAAAACTTACGTGGAAATTTGTTATTAAAATAAAAAAAATTAAAAATAAAGCTTGTTGATTTGAAATGAGGAACAATTGAGAGGTCAGAAGATACACAGGGATGCCTTAAATGACTTACTTTCTCCTGTAGGTTCTCAGAGAATAAACTCACCCAGGGACTTGGGCATTAGCTGCCATTTTCGGTGAAACTAGACAAGTTATTGGTTGTGGCCCTTAAGACACATACTTACCAGGGAAGCCTCTGTCTCCTTTGGGTCCCTTGGGGCCTCTGTCACCACTGCTTCCTGGTATCCCATGGTATCCCATGAGTCCTTGTTGTCCTTTAGGTCCTTCGATACAAATGTCACATTTATGTATGCTTAATCTTTCAGTTCATCAATCCCAACTCCCATAAACCTACCTTTTCCCATCTCAGTGATGTGTAATATGACTGTACTTTTGATCTCATCATCAACCATACCCATTTTCTCTCCATCACCCAGAATTCTAAAATTCTTCAATTTGCTCACAACCCCCTTTTTATATTTTAATTTTTGTTATAAAAATATTTTATTTTACTAATTATGTATCACAATTTCTTTATTCTTCTATTTCTCCCTTTGCCCCATTCTTAAATCTATTTTTTTTGTTCTTAGTGTGACCTCTAGATACTCTATCCTTCCCTTTTTTCTCAATTCATCACCCTTGCTGAAGCCTTAGTTTCCAATCTTCAGAACCATCACCCTATATAGTTAACCAGTTAAGCTATACAATGTTCTCTATTTCTAAATTACTTGCCTTTTTCACTACTGCTCAGATCTTGTCATATCTCAGACTTGGATTACTCCCACCTTTTGATATCTCTATTCCTGCTCATATAATTTTTTAAAAAAATGCTTACCTCATATCTTAGAATTAATACTACGTATTGGTTCTAAGACAGAAGATCAGTAAGGACTAGGCAATGGGAGTTAAGAAACTTGCCCAGTGTGACACAGATAGCCAGATTTGAACCCAGGACTTCCCATCTCCAGACCTGGTTCTCAATCCACTTAGCCACCTACATCCCCCCTATACCCCATTCCTTAAAATAGTTCATTTGTCCTTGCCATCTCTTCAAGTTATCTTACAATCTCCTTTCCACAGCTGAACTTTGAGAAAAGATATTCTACACTTGTTATCTCTTCATCCTTCGATTCCCATTTACTTTTCAGACATAAATTCACCACTTGACTGAAACTGCTCTTTCTCAAATTAGCAATGATTTCTCATCCATTCTGAGTTCATTTTAGCAATTGAATTGGTTTTTTGTCAGTCCTCATCTTTCTTGACCTCTTTTCAGTTTTTGATAAGACCCACCATCTTCTCCCTGGTCTCTGGTGCCTCCTTTGCTTTCATGACATTTCTTCATCTAGTTCTTTCTTCTTATCAGGCTGCTCCTTCTCAGTCTCCTTTGCCTTAATCACAGGCGTCTTCCAACATTGCCCCGGCACCTGCTTTCTTCTTCCCCCCTTCTCAGTGATTCATTTGTTCCCTTTGTATTCAAGTAACATCTATATAGTTAATTCCCACATTTATGTATCCAGCCCTAAGCTTTCTCATCAGTTCTGCATCACTGTTTATTTGATGGAAAAATCTCACCTCCATGTCCTACAGGCACCTCAAACTCATGTCCAAAGTGGATTCAATCATCATCTTCCCCTTTAAACCTGCCATTTCAAAAGTCCCTGTTTCTGCTAAGAGTGCCAATATTATTCCAATCTCCCATTTTGGCAACATCAGACAAATTCTTGACTTTTTTCTTCCTTGTCTCTTATACTAGTTAATACACTTCTGTCTCCACCACATTTCATGCATCTGTTCCCTTCTCTTCAACCATTCTGCCATCACCCTAGTACAGGGACCTCTTTACCTCTCCACTGGACTATTGTCATAGTCCTCTGTTGATCTTTTTGATTCTAGCATCAATCTTTTTCAATATATTCTTGACACTGTTGCCAAAATAATCTTGAAGTGCAAATCTGACCATGTTACTTCTCAACTCAAGGATTTGGGGATTCTATTGCCTCTAAGATAAAATACAAACCCTTCAGTTTGTCATGTAGAATTCTGCACACACTCTATCTTCAACCTATCCTTTAAGATTTTTTTACACTACTACTCAACATATACTTTCCACTCCCAACAAACGATCCCACTGGCTTTTCCCCGCCCAAAGTGCTTTGAATCCTACTTCTGTGCCATTGTAGATAGTCTCTCCTTCCATCTCTGGATAGTATTCCTACTTCACCTCTGCCTTTTTGAATGTTCATCTTCCTTTCAAGGCTCACCTTAGGTGAACCTTCATCTAGGAACCATTTCCTAATTCCCTTAATTGTCTGGGTTCTGTTCCTCTTCCATTTACCTGGAACTTGCTCCTCTCTGTACATGAATATATGAAGTATTGCCCAGAGAGAATGGCAGGTCCTTGAGGGCAAGGATTGATTGATTCATTTTTTTTGTCATTGTATCAATAGTGTTCAGAGTAGTAAGGTGGCGTATTTTCTAGGCATCTGGCCTCAGAGCAGGAATCCATGGGCATAAGTCCTGCCTCTTACACCTACTAGCTGTGTTAACTTCGGCAAAATCATTTAACCTCTTAATACTCTGGGAAATTATTCAAATCTACAAGTTGCAGAGGAGATGATGATCTGCATTGGGAGAGGAAGTTCCTTCTGCAAGTCAAATTCCTATCCTGCTATCCTCAATGCCAAGAGTAGTTCCTGTACCTTAATCAATTTATAATAACTATTTTCTGAATTGAATTAAATGTCTTTATATTCATAATGTCAAATAAAATTACTCTTATTTAGTCCTCCCTCTCCATTTGCACCTTCTCTGCCCCACATTCATGACCAAATCTTATTTGTCACCAAGATAAGACATTCCTCATTCTTGTGGAAAATTACCTTTTTCTCCTGGGAGTCCATACACTCCAGGTCTGCCTTGGGGTCCAGGATCTCCTGCCCACCCTTTGGGTCCTCTTTCTCCTGTGAATCCTGGACTTCCCACTTCTCCTTTGATTCCAGGGGGAGCTGATGGTCCAGGTGTTCCTGGCAAGCCTCGATAACCTGTAGATATCAGCAGTTAGAAAAGAATAATTACTGAGAAAAATAGTTAAAAAAAAGAATACTGAGAAAAACTGTTGTTGTGGGAGACCCAGAGATACACACAGTCATAGGCATATAAAAAACAACCTTGTGGATTACAAGTCTTTGATGCTAGATTGATTTCCTCTTTCTACCTAACAGATTCTATATGCATAACTGATGAATGTTCAGGAAATTCAAACTAATTTTTAATATAAAATTATAATTAGGAAAGTAGATTTACTGGAAGAATAATCTATTCCAAAGTCCATGATTTGGGGAAATATCTGCTCCTGCTGTAAATAATCAAAAGATGACGATAAGAGGCAGTTAGTAAGGACACGAGCACCAGATTTGGAATTAGGAGGACCCAGATTCTTATTGGTTCCTAGCTGTGTGACCCTGGGTAAGTCACTTAGCCCCCATTGCCTAGTCCTTGTTGTTCTTCTGTCTTTGAATTGATATTTAGATAGAAGGTAAGGGTTAAAAAAAGTGGATTATGATGAAAGAGGTCAGGGGATAGTGCCATCACAATAGCTGGCAGGTCAGTAGGGCGCCAAAGCACGATCAAGAGTGACTTTTGTATTTTTGATGCATATTGGGGCTGTTTGGTACAAGGTCCTTATTTGTGTCCTCAAAGGTAAGTGTGATTAGAAAGAAAGGAAATGACAATTTTTTGGGAGCCATATTTTTTGGGCAATGGTTAGAAGACTGTGAAAATGGAAACAAGTTTTATTCCTGCATGAGATAGTTTAGCTAACAATCACCTAAGGATCTGAAAGAAATTCAAAATATAAATGCTTACCCTGTGTTCCAAATAGACCTGGGTCTCCTTTGTCACCTGGTAACCCAGAGATATTAGAAGGTGCAGTGAATCCTGGATGTCCTTGAATTCCTGGGCTTCCCGATGGGCCTTGTACTCCTGAGGATAAAAAAAAAGAATATTCTAACCCAGAAGAAAAACTGAACAGATTATTTGTACTAGGTTCTGTCAGTTCTGCCTCTACAACATTTCTCATATCCTCCTTCTCTCTGGACTGTCTTTGCCTTAATTCAGGCTGTCATCACTTCTCACCAAGGCTATTATACGATAGCTGCCAGAAATAATCTGACTAAGGTACTATCCTGACAATGTCATCTCCCTTTTCAGAAACTTCAGTGCCTCCCTTTTGCTTATGGTATAAAATACAAACTTGTCACTGGAGGCCATTTCCTATGGCTATAGTATATCCTTCTCCTTTTTATTTGATTCTCCTCACATTCAAAAGGCTGCTAGGTGGCATAAGTGAATAGAGTGCCAGGCGAGGAATCAGCAAGACTCCTTTTCCCCTGAGTTCAAATCTTATATATTATTATGTTATTATTATTGTATGTCCTATTCCCTCATTAGACTGTAAGCTCCTCTGAAGGCAGTGACTCTTGTTTTTTCATTTTAGAAATTCTAGCCCTAACACAGTGTTGTTCATGCTTAAAAAATGTGGGCCGTTCAATTGCAAATCTAATCAGAACCATTGAGGACTGGTTGATGAATGGTGATATTCTAGTGGACCAGGATGAAGCAGAACATCCTATTGCTTTATTTAAGAAGGACTTGAAACCTTCCCTCTATCTTTTAGCCTACAGATGAATCATTCATTCCACTTTCTTATTTCTACAAATGAAATGCACATATGACCCATGTTCCTTCTCCATATTTTTCCCAGCCTTAAATCTGATCTCTTAGTTATAGGTGCTTCCTCTACTCATGCACATAAATTCCTCCATCTCCCCATTTTCTCATCTTGATCACTAATAACTTTGTTTTATTCAAGGACCATCATTATTCAGACCCCTGGTCTTTGGCATTTCACAGATTATTAGCAGCACAAACTTAGAGAACCCCTTAGGGAAAGAAAATAAGGCTCAAATTAATTTGTTTGGACACGTGGTGACAGCCCTAGGTAAAGTTTGGTGGAGGAGAAAGTCTAAACAAAGTGGCAAAAGACCAGTGCCTTAGGCTAATCTGTAAATTTGGTTTATTCTTGTTCCTTGTGTTATCTTGGATCAAAGTGCAACAGAGCTGACTGTGAGTTACTTGCCATTCACTGGGTGGGGAAATGTGTATTCTACCTTTTTAAGAGAGAAATCTATGAAATCTCTAAAGATCTCTCTTTTCTCTTCTCCTTTTAATAATGCCTTTTAATAGCAGCATTTTTTAATCTTCCTCCCCTTTCTTTTAGGTCTCATGATTAAGGGTAGGGGTTAAACAACTCACTACATCAAAAAAAAAATCATAAAAGTGTCACAATATACAGGAAGACCCAAGTTCAAAATCTGGGCTTTGGTATTTATTAGCTGTATGACCCTGGGCAGATCACTTAACCGCTGCTTGCCTCAGTTTCCTCAACTGTAAAATGGGGATAACAGCACCCATTCCCCAGGATTTTTGTGAGGATCAAATGGAATAATGTTTCTAAAGCATTTTATGAATCTTAAAACACTATGTAAATGATAGCTCAGGCAGCTAGGTGATAAAGTGGAAAGACCGTAGAATTTTAAGTCAGGAACACATGAGTTCAAATTCTGCCTTTGACTGATACAAGTAAAATTGCTAAATCTTTCTGTCTCTGTTTCCTCCTCAGTAAAATGGGAAGGGACTAAGCAGTTATATAGCACTTGCTCTATGTGCCGGGCACTGTGCTAAGGGCTTTACAAATATTATCTTCTCTGATAATGAGGGTAAGAATGGCATCTACCACAGAGTTGTGTGAGGATCAAATGAGGTAACATCTGACAAGCACTTCATAAACCCTGATGCGTTACATCAAGTGCTACTGTTGTTGTTATTATTATTATTACTGTGGTAGTGGTTGTCGTCACAAAGTACCTTCCTGTTGTGAGGGGATGAAGAGAGAAGAGATTGCCACAGCACACCAGAATCTTGAACCAGAATTCTGAATTCAGAATCTCTGAAAAGCAATTTTCTCTGTTTCCCCCCCACTTTGTCTTTATGCCATGCTAACACATCTATCACAGATGAATGAAGAGCTATTCAAATTGGAAGACTTTTGAAATAAAGGATCAGGGAAGTGTTTCTATCCATGCATGTTTAGAGCAGGAAGAAGGAAATAAATAATGGGAGGAACATTACAAAAATAATAAATAATAAACAATAGGGGTAGCATTACAAAAATAAAAAATAGGAGAAACATAAAAATGAAATATAGGAGAAACATTACAAAAATAAAAAGTAAGAGAAACAAAAATAAAAAATAAGAGAAACATTACAAGAATAAAAAATGGGAGAAATATTACAAAAATAAAGATATACACATATATATACATATATACATATACACATCTTCAATACTATTAATTCTGAAGAGCAAGTAGTCAGATTTATTGAACCTAAGTGTATTAAATAACCATCAGCTGCAGCTGGATGAAAAATGACATCTATTGAACTTATTCAAGCTCTTGTGATAAAGTCAGTCAGTCAATCAACAAGTATTTATGAAACCTTTATCATGAATCAGGCAGGCAGTTGGTGGTGCAGTGGATAAAGTGTTGGACCTGGCATCAGGAAAATTCCTCTCCCAGCTTTCAAATCTTGCCTCAGACACTTAATGTGTGACCCTGGACAAGTCACTTAAACCTGTTTGCCTCAGTTTCCTCATCTGTAAAATGAACTAGAGAAGGAAACGGTAAACCACTCCAGTATCTTTGCCAAAAAAAACCCAACAAACCCCAAATGGGGTCAGAAAGAGTGGGACGTGACTGACAACGACAGTAATGTCAAATTAACTAAATGTTGAATGAGTGTGCAGAGCCCTAACTGAAACAAGTGAACAGCAACAAATGGCTCAGACACTGTGGTAAGCAGTGGAGATACAAATACAAGAAAAGAAGATAGTCTCTGCCTTCTCTCAAGAAGCTTCTAAGGGAACTAAAATAGATCTTAAGCTTTAGAAAAAAAAACTGAAGACTTTTGAGTAGGAGGATCTAGTGACATCTCTGGCCTGGAAGCTACTTAATAAATGCTCGTTGCTTGCCTTTCTGGTTGACTTTTTTTTTTTAAATGAAAAGCAGAATTAACTTAACTACAGTTATTAGGTCTCTGTTAATGAGAGTACTTAGCAACCATGAGTCATTTGGTTGGAATTAACACGAAAACAAGGGCATTTTCTCAAGAATCCTCCTACTGATTTTCATAACTATGGAAATCAGAAAAGCTGGACAATGAATAAATAGATTTCATCGAAAACCCAAGGCAGCAATCAAAATGGGGCCAGACATTAATGAAATATTTGGCATAATTTCAGTAAGAAGAAATTGAATGTTGAATGGGCATGAAGCAGAGAATCTGGGTATGAATCTGAGGATTACTCCCTGTGTGATGTTGGGCAAGTTACTAAACTTCTTTGGGAATCAGTTTTTGCATCTGTAAAATGGGGGGGCATTAGGGTTGGATTAAATGGCCTCAGAAGTCCCTTTCAGTTCAAGACTCATGACTGAATTTAGGGCCAGTTCAACAGAAAGCCATTTGGCAAAGACCAAAGAAAGCTTAACTATCAACTGAAATAAGATGCCAGAGATGAAGTAAGTCAGTAGGAAAGTGTATAAAAGATTCAGTGGAGTAGAAATCAGAATCACAACACTTCTGTAATTAAAGAATAGTAAATATGAGTGTCACACATAGATTCATGTAAAGTTTAAATGTATTTAACAAGACTATCTGTCTTGATATATCTGGGCCATTTGGTTCTGTAATATGAGGAATTAAGAGGATAGTAATAAGAGGGAAGAAGAAGGAGAAGAAACCCACCATAGCTTGATTTACTTGATGTTTTAAAAAATCAGATCTCTGAATTGGCTAGTCACTGGCTTGGCTTATTTGCTACTTTCATGAAATATCTGGTAACGAATTTTTATGTAAAATATATGTTGTTATTATTAATGCTTGATAGGTTAATGGTGGAAAGCACAGGGGCTATACCTTTCAAATATATGTGTGTGTGTATATATATATATACACACATATATTTATATTTATATATATATATATACACACACATATATTTATATTTATATATATATATATATGACATGTTTTAGATACCTGAAAATCCAGAAAGAAAATGTTTGGTGGAATACATTTGTTTTTATTGTTCAGTTGTTTTTCAGTCCTATTTGACTCCTGGTGACCCCATTTGCGACTTTCTTGGTAAAGATCCTGGATTGTCCTGAAGTCAGAAAGACTCAGGTTTATGAGTTCAAATCAGCCTCAGACCCTTACAAACTGTGTGACTTTGGGCAAGTCATTTAACACTGTCCGCCTCAGTTTTCTCATCTATAAAATGAGTTAGAGAGGGAAATGGCAAACCATTCCAGCATCTTTGCCAAGACAACCCCAAATGGGATCAGAAAGAATCAAATAAGACAGAAAAGAGACTGAAGAACAACAAATGGGTCAGGAACTGTGCTAAGCGCTAGGGATAAAATAAAAGAAAAAAAAAAGATGTCTCTGCCTTTAAGGAGCTTCTAAAGTAACTAAAACAGATTTAAAGTTTCAGAAAATAACTGAAAACATTTGCAAAAGAGACTCTAGTGGCATCTCTAGACTGGTTGATTCTTAATAAATTAAATGCTAGCTGCTTGACTTCTTTTTTTTTTTCTAATTTTTCCAAAAATTTCTTGTTCTCTATTGTCCAGGGTATATAGTTCCCCAAAAGGATCTAGGTAGTGGCCATGAAGAGTTTATAGAATCATATAACTTTGGAAAGCTTATGTGGAAATTTGTTATTAAAATAAAAAATCTGAATAAAGTAAAAATAAGAGAAAATTTTCTCCTAATAAAAGAAGAGTTTATAGACAGACCCTGATACGTGTGTGGATTTTTCTCACTCAATTGCTAGGACTCATTAAGTTTCACAGATCAATCTCCTATCCATTCATCCTAAATTCACCCTAAATCTGGCCTAATTCAGAAGTTCAAAGCTTGTGTCATCCTGCAACTGAGTAATTAGTATTTTCTCATTGTTCTTTGGCTTATCTTCATCCATCCCTCTGTTTACACAGAAAGACAAGTGGACATCTTTTCATGAATTCAGGTTGTAATTAATGACAAAACCTCCTTTGGCATATTCAGTGTCTCACCTGGGGCTCCCCTTTCGCCTTTCTGCCCTGGTGCTCCCAGGGGGCCTGGAATTGTGTTAGGCTCCCCTCTTTCTCCTTTGTCACCAAAAGGGCCAGGGAAACCAGGATTCCCAAAGCCATCTGCACCTGTTGTAGAGTTAAAATAGAAACCAGATGTTAATGTATTCTGGGCATAAAATATTAATTTTCTTAAATCCAGTAAGACCAAGACCAGGCAAGGCAGTTAAAAGCAGAGAAACATCATGATGTCTAAGGTTAATAAATTCGTTCAGCCCTTTTATTTTGCATTGAAGAAATTCAACCCAAAAGACTGAAGTGGTCCAAGATCACAAAGTAAATTAGTGGTGAGTCAGGACTAGAATATAAGTCCTGCCCTCCCTAGAGTTCATGTTCTAGTGTTTTTTCCCACCCATTCTGTTACCAGCTTTGCTTCAGTATGCTTATAAATAGAGGTAGTATGTTGTCATAGAAGGGGCTCAGGAATTGGAGTAAAAATAAACTTAGAGTTGAATCTCACCTCCTTTCACTTAGTATCTGGGGGAACCACAGGCAAGTTACTAGCCTCTTTGAGCCTCAGTTTTCCTATCTATAAATTGATAATAATAATATTTGCGCTTATTTCAAAGGATTATTGTGAAGATTTGAATCTTAATTAAAAATTTAATTAAGAATTGCATTTTAATTTTATGCTTATAAAGCACTTTGTTGCATAAATACCAGTTATTAATAATAAATAAATACAGGGAGAAAAAATATTATTTAAACCATATCAGTCTAAATGTGAGGTGCCTGAAGGAAATTGTGGTTGTCCAATATCAGTTGTTCCTGACTTTTATCCTGTGACTTGTAACCGAAATGCTATTCGGAAATATGCTTTTGTATGCAGCCCCACGTGTTTTTGTTTCAGTAACATAAGTCAACAAATGCAAAGGTAGAGGATGGCAATTAGGAAAAATTAAATTTCCAAAGGAGGATGGCTTTTTCAAGCATCTCCCCATAATTTCTCCCAAAGAGCAATGGTGGATGAAAGCATTCAGAGGTAACTCCCTTTCTAGGAATAAATCCAATTTAGGAATGGCAGGCACTGTGGTGTCCTGGAAGGAATTAATTTGATGCAAATTTAATTCTATCCTATCTGCCTTTAGAAACAATGGGGCTTTGCATTATTTTTGGTAATAAATATGCACTGATCCTTTAAAAAATGTAGCAAAAGAGGGCTATGAAAAGCAGTTGTGTTTTTTGAGTCTTGGCTCTTCAAGACTTTTTAATGTAACAATCATTGTATCAGAATGCCAAAATATTCCTGGGGAGAGACTGATTGGGCATCAGCTGTTTACTACACGCTACATTTTTAAAAATTGCCAAAGACAAATTTGGAAGTCAAATTTTTTTAAAACAATTGTACTGCACAAATATATCAAAGTGAACATAAATATACTGTCTAAAAAATAACATTTATTTTTCTTTTTCTCCAAAGGTTCTTCATGAAAGGAACACAGAGAAGGCCTGGTCTTTGTACTGAATGCCTTTAGCATCCTGAGGTAAATTCAAAATAGTCCCTAGATAGAAGGGTTAGTTTGAAGATCTCTAGAGACTTCAGTTTCTGCAAGCTAAGGATAGACATCTTTAACCATTATTAACTCACTCAACAGTGATAAGAAGCTGCCTTATGTATTTCAACCCATTCTGATATTTATATCAGAAAAAAAATAATGTCAAACAGGGTTATTGCAGCATTTTTAACACAATTCACAGATTAATTCTACTGCTCTGTGTATGTACAGTGAGATGTTCAAATGCAGCAGGAGAGTACCTGGAGATCCGGGTAAGCCTTTAGTGCCTGGCAAGCCATGCAGTCCACTGATTCCTCTGATGCCAGGGAAACCTGTTAGAATTTTATCCACAATTATTCCATTTCCAGAAATGCAAATATGTTTCCAATGAGCAGAAATCACTTAAGAGTATTTAATTTGAAATGGCTCACATATATCAATGTACATTCACAAAATGCATTAACCTTTCTTGAAAATATACAGCAACCATGTCATTGTCTTGGTATGCAAAATTACTGTTTTTCTTAAACCTCTATTATAATCCTTTAAAAAAAACCTCAGCAAACAAACCAAACAAAAAACATGAAAATTTATTCGACTCACTAAAGTTGTGCTGTACAAAAATAGCCTAATAGGATTTTCAGTCCTTTTGGATTTCTCAGACTCAATATTTCCAAAACAGGGAAATGGAAAAAAGTATAATTCTTTCAGTGATTGGGCTGATTGAGAATGTGACAAGAGACTAAAGGCTTAGACTAGGATATCATAAAAGGTGTGCCAAGATACAGCTTGGCTCTACCTTATTTAAGAAGCAGCTAATGGAAAACACTTCTATTCTACATAGTAGGTGCTTAATGTTTATTGCACTCAATTCTTTATGCAGCATTCCACTTCTTTTCTCAATGAGGAAGGAAAGCCTGACTTGTCACAGGTCTTCTCTACTGAGAAGTACTCTACAGAGTAGAAAATCAGTAGAAATGAACAAGCAGGCATATTCAGCTTAGTTCTCCTGCTCTTGGTTATTTGTGATATTTCTGTTGATGTTTATTTGGGAAGAAAATTTTGCACTGAAAATTATTGTTATAATTATTTTGAACTGGAAATAATTTACTTTATGTCACTGTTTTCAAAACAGTGATATATAGCTGGGGAATTCTCCATTTCACCCATCAGAAGCCTAACAAAGTAGCTTTTAAGAGAGATTAGAATGAACCTACCTCTCTACCTTTTAGAGTGGGGGACTTTGGGTAAAGGAAATTGCATTATACTTCCAGATTCAGCTGATATGTTGGTTAGCTATGATAAACTGCTTCCCTTCCCTCTTTCTTTTTTTATTATTCATTGCAAAGATAGCTTGCTTGGAGATGGGGGAAGGAGGTGAAAGGAGAGGATATATTTAGAAAGGAAGGTAAAAACAAAAGATAGCAATTAAACTTTTTTTTTTAATAAAGGAGAAAGTAGAATGGAAAAAATAAAAACCCAAAGCTAACGAATGGTGATTTTGGTTTCCCTTGTTCATCTTGTAGTCTGTCTCTTTTGACAATGATGGGAAGGGGGGGATGTGTGGGTGGGTGTGTTTGTGTGTGTTTTTTTACCTGATAAGCCTGGAACCCCTGGCCATCCCAAATCTCCCTTTTCACCAGGAGGTCCAGCATGACCGGGGTCTCCTTGAGGTCCTTGGAGTCCTGTCAGTCCTGGAAAACCTGTGGGACAAATAAACATTAATTCTAAGAACACAGAGGGAAAGGGATAGAGAAATCACCCTTATGGTAGAACAGAGACCCTTAATCATTTTTATGCCATGGATGCTTTTGAGAATCTAGTGAAACCTATGGACTCTTTCTCAGAATAATGGTTTTTGGTAATGCTAGGAATGAAAGAAAAGCTAAATTTCAATTAGAGGTTAGTGAAAATAAAGATGTAAATTTTTTTCCTGCTTAAGCTCAGGGACTTCCTGAAATCTCCCCTAGATCAAGACCCCTTATATTAGATCATATTCAGAAACTGACATTTACTATTCTGTCTTTTTCCTAAAAGGGGACAAAATGAGTCCTTTTGGATTTTGAAAATATGGGGGGGGGGTGTTAATCCTAGTTTAAATCTGGAAAACTCAATTGTATTGTAAATAATGATTATAGCAAAATTAGTTTAATCCTTTCTATCTTCTAGAGGAGAAATCACCTTTTCCTTGTTCAATATGCAAGAAAAAGAATTGGTGCAGATTCCATAGAACTCCCAAAGGATTCTATCATCTTTCTATGTTCCAAAATTTGTAGGTGTGAAGAAGTAAAAGGAGAATAATCAATCACCTTATTATTTGTCTTAGGTGAAAGCATAAAATGACAGCTAGGTGGCCCAGTGGATAGAATGCTGGGCATGGAGTCAAGAAGACTCATCTTTGTGAATTCAAATCTGGCCTCAAACATTTCCTGGCTATGTGACCCTGGGCTAATCACTTAACCCTGCTTGCTTCAGTTTCCTCATCTATAAAATGGAGAAGAAAATGGCAAACCTCTCCAGTATCCTTGCCAAGAAAACCTCAAATAGAGTCACAAAGAGCTGGACTCAGCTGGAAAACTACTGAATAACAAAAGCATAAATCAATTTCTGCAAAAGCAATCCTTTCAAAATCATATTATTTACTTAGATAGGAGAAATGGTTGCTTGGCCACATAGAAGTCTTTAACATTTTCTAAAGCTTCTCCTTGCCATTTTTGTTTTTCCAGGGCTCTTGTTTCCTTTAGTCCTGTTGACAGCATCAGTAGCAAAATGGGAAAAAAGGAAATGACCATATTTTCTCTAGGACCTCTGAAAGCCCTGAAAACACCCCCATGGGGATAAATTGGGATATTTTGTAAGCCTTTGGTCTCATATATTGTTATGGCACCCTGGTCACCGTATAGATATATAACAGTGGCTTGTTCGGAGAAAGGTGACTTTTTCCTACTAAGCACCAAGTGATTGTTTACCTGTCTGTCCTTTCAGTCCAGGAAGGCCTTGAGATCCTTTTATGCCCATCAATCCTATGAAACCATGGTCTCCTGATGTGCCTTTTTCTCCGGTGAATCCCTTTTCACCTGAAACAAGAGATTCTCTTGAAATAAGCCCTGGTATTCTTTGTGATATGGAGTCAGTAGAAGATGGGAATTAGAGGACAAAAAGGCAGGCTTTGATGCTTTTACTTTCTTTGAATATTTATTGTTTTTGAATGGGTTTTTGAATATTTTGGTGAGTGGGTAGTTTAAAAATACAAAAAATGCTTTCTATATCTTTTGAGGACTTAAAATAACTTTCTCATTTTATTTTTTAAATTAACAACCATTTAGTTTCTTTCCCTTCCACCTCACCTACTAACTTAGAAAAAAAAAAGAAAAACAAAGCTTCTGGAACAAATATGCGTAGTCAAGCAAAACAAATTCTCATGTCGTTACTGTCCAAAAACGTGTGAAAGTTGTATTTGTGAGACAAGCAGCATGTATGGATAGAGGGCCAACAAGTTCTGGGTTCAAGGTCTGACTGTGGAAAATATGAATTGAGAGACCCTGGGCAAGTCATCTAATCTCTTAATGTCCGAAGTAATTCTCTAAGACTAAAAATTATAAATGAATTACTCTTCCCTGTAGCTGAAATACCTTTTCTTTTTACTTCTGCTGCCTCTTGATTTACCTGGCCCTTTTCAAGACTCAGTTCAAATCTTATTTTCTGTAAGAAGGTTTAATAGTTTCCTGTCTCCTTCTTCATCTTCCCATCCCATCCATTCCCACTGTGGCTTCGTTATGAGAGTCTATCTATCTATCTATCTATCTATCTATCTATCTATCTATCTTAAATATATGTAATTCTTTGAATGTTGTTTCCCCCCCCCCCAATTAGGATGTGAGATCTTTGAGGACAGGGTCCTTATTTTTGTCTTTCTTTTTTAATTGTCAACACATAGCTCAACAAATGCTTATTGACTCATAGTCTGCATTAGTGAAGGGAGTTTCCTCATTTGGAACCACCTACACAAATGCAATAAAGCACTGGACCTAAACTCAGTAAGATTCATCTTCCTGTCTTCAAATCTGGCCTCAGACATTTACTAGCTGGATGACCTTGGGCAAGTCACTTAACCCTATCTGCCTCAGTTTCTCATCTGTAAAATGATCTAGAGAAGAAAATGGCAAACCACTCCAGTATCTTTGCCAAGAAAACCCCAAATGAGGTCTTGAAGACTTGGACAAGAGTGAATTGACTGAGATACAATAATACACAAATGGAATCCCTCTAGTACCAGACCACTCTTTTAACCTCTTCCCTCTCTCCCTAAAGTTACAGGCAGAAAAATAGACATCAATTTCTAACTCCTTCCCCTAATTTATTGTTATAGTTTGTCTTTTGTCCTCCCCACATTTGTGAAATTAGTCAAATTGTTGAGTATTCTGGTTTACTGGCATTTTAATAAGTTCTTATCATGTTCTTCTTATGTCCTTTTCTGTGTGCTTTCCAAAACACATTTTAAAGAACTTCCTTAAGCTCAAGAGAGACCCCTTCAGTATTCAGAAAAAATACTATAAATGCCAGCTATTTGGAAAAATCACTTGAAATGTTTCCTTGTTTCCTATTAATTTTTGCAGAATTTAGAATTTGTTAGAAATGATATTTTTCATTTTTAGTTCATTTTCAAGAGTTATTTTATTTTTCTCCTCACAAACACTGGGATTGGCCTAAGTGATTGCTAAGGACACTTCCTCATTTTCCAAGTTCAGTCATTCACTGCCTTCCTTATATCTAGTCATTAGACTAAAAAAAATCATTTTTGTCCTTGCTTAGGATAAGAATTTTTCTCTTAGCTCTTATCACCTTTATACAACTTATCTTTCAGGGGAGATAAAGTCATCTCAAGAGAGCATGTTAAAGAATAGTTACCAATCTATGGTGGCAAAAGAATTTCCCCACTGGGAGTCCCCTACACTAATGAAATCACAATACTTAAAAAAACAAAACAAAACAAAGGACAATCTGGGTCTCACAGTATTTCCCTCTAATGGCCTCTGTGGCCCAGACATCACGAGTCATGCTTTCTTGTCTCAGGGACTTTGCTCATCCTATTTCCCTTTGATTTTCCATTATCCCTCCCATCCCCGTTTCAGTCAATTAAGAAGAATTTGCTGATACAGAAAACAGAATTACTTATATAGAGTAACAGGAACTGTACTTGGTTGTGAGTATATAGAGACACGAAATGAAACTACCTCTTTGAGGAGCTACACACATATACATATGGCATGGGCATGTGTGAGGTCATCATTGCAAATGGGGGTGCATTAGCAGTTGGAAATCATCATCAGGAAGAGGCCTCTGTAGAGCTAATTTTTGAAGAAAACTAGAACTCTTCACTCTGTTGACATTTTATCCATTCTTCAAGGTCCAGATCAACTACCACTTCTTTCATTGATCCCTGAGGCTGGAAAAAATGCCATCTCCTTCGCTTTCATTGTATGAGTTTCTCTAGCACTTATACTTGTACAACTGATTTACTGGCAGTAAATGATAAACACCATAGACTCTCAAGTGCTGGATCTTCTCTATTATATTTCTCCACATCTTTCCCAGAACCCAGTACACTGCACCACTTTCAGTAGGTTCTACATAAATGTTTATTATATGAATAAAGGAATTGAATGTCATTTTTTTATTACATTTATTAATATTCATTTTTAACATGGTTACATGATTCATGCTCCTCCTTTCCCCTTCACCCCCCCGCGCACCCCCTACCCATGCGCATTTCCACTAGTTTTGTCATGTGTCCTTGATCAAGACTGAATGTCATTTTTTGATGACATTCAGATTTAAAATAAAATACATACCTCCAAGGCCAGATATGCCCAGTTCTCCTTTCACCCCTGGTCTTCCTGGTAAATTTATAGTGTCTCCTTCATCACCTATTATATACACCAAGAAGTACCAATGAGAATGGTTCCTCTTTTAGTTTAGTTTTAAATATACTTTCCCCAATATGTATCTAGAAGAGCACGCACCGTAATCTCCGATAGATCCAGTCTCACCATAAAGTCCTTCTCGTCCAGGCATACCCTTGTCACCCTAGACAAAGATTACAAAGCTTTTTAAAAATACAGTTAATAGAATGGCAATGTCACTTTGACCCCTCCGTCAATTCAAGATGCTCAGTGTCCCATCAAAACCCAATTTCCTCTGATCACAGAAATGATCACTTGGCAGAAAGCTTCTGAAATGCTTTGGTTCAATGTGGGGAGGCAGCAAAGATGATCTGTTTAACTTTGAGACGATAAACATGAATTAGGAGAAATAAATTTATCACTATGGACAATTTTTATGGCAAAATACTTTTAACTTTGAAGTTAGATTTCATCAGCAAAATGTCTAATGCCAACAATGAGTCAAAAATGACTAGTTGAACCAAGTAGGTGAGAACTTTGTGATTACATATGACCTAAAGGTGGACAGTCAATTTCAGTCCTTCAAGTCTGATTTTTTTCCCCCAAGGAGAGAGCATGGCAATAGAAATTGCCTTCATTCATATGGTAAATAGTTTGCAAATGACACTATTTCCTTAAAGAAGCCTCTCTTAAACTCCCTTTTTGCCCCATTAGGAAAATATTACCTTATGCTCTTTTAAATTGTTTATTTTAAAACATCTTAAAATTTTAATTATTTTTAATTATTTTATTTTATTTCTTATTATATGTTATATATAATATTTTTATATTTTGTTTTTATTATTTTATCTTTTTGAAAAAAGGTGTTGAGAAGAGAAGAAAGGAAAAACCATCTTCACGATGGCATGGAGAAAGATCATGATTCCTTTTTTCTCTCTTTTCTTCCTTATTTAGCCTAGAGGCAGTGAGGTGACTTAGGGAAAAGGGTGCTGAGTCTGGAGTCAGGAAGATCCAAGTTCAAATCTAACCTTAGATACTTTCTAGCTGTGTGACCTTGAAAAGCTACTTCTCCTTCTGCCTCAAGTTTCCTCAATTGGAAAATGTGGATAATAATAGCATCTCTCCCCAGGATTGTTGTGAGGATCAGAGGAGATAATATTTGTAACGCACTTAGCACAGTGCCCGTCACATCATCAGCACTATAGAAATGCTTATTCTCTTCCTTTTCTACCTTGATTTCTGTCTCTTATTTTCTTTCTGCTTCCACTCCAATTAATTTTAAAATTATTAATGTCTGATCCAGTCATAGGACTGGTGGTAATAAGACTGTTGTAGGGAAAAAAATGTTTTTTTACATTTGCCTAGGGACTGATGGCTATGTCTGAGGTCAATGGAAAATGATGAGAAGGGGAAAAAAAACAACCAGGGAATCCTGACTGGATGTACACCAAAGAGTCTTGAACAGATGGGAGAAATGGGGCCCCTTTGGTGAGAGCAGGCAATAAGGTTGCCGCATGAATTATTCCTTCTCAAATGTGTTAGGTTTTGTGGTTATGTTCAGCACTAACATGCAAGCTCTCTGCTTAAGACTGTGAGGTAAGAAGACCTTCCAAGGAAAGGTGGTCGTCCTGTTCCAGATGATTTTTAAGTAATGAGACGACATGAGGTCCCATAATAGTTTTAACTTCAAGAAATCCTGGGGGTCCTTAATGATTACAAAAACTGTTCAGTTCTCCCACAGTTCTAATGAAGTCATCAGATCTCTATTCACATACCAGCCGGTCCTTTCCTGAAGAACTTTAGCCAATAAAACCACATGAATAGGACCTGGCTGAGATGTAGACAGGCTGACATTCAAATAACTTTCAGATGCCGGCACAAGCAAACCACTTTCTGATACTTATTTATGAGTTTTTTGAAGACAAGTGCCTTTGATCTAGAACTTCTCAGTTTTACTATATCTGTCTTAATGAACTCAGAATATAGGTCAGAGCTCGGCCAAAGGACTTCACCAACAAGGAATGGGATTTTGTTATTAAGGGCAAGTTCAAAGCTGAGCCTGGATAAGTGCCAAGAAAATTTACTTTTCGCTCTTCTTTGTAGAAATGGAGACCAGGGCATGGTACAGATAACTAGAAGACTCACTGAAGGGTTGGTTGGTTTTACTAAACTAGTTTTCCTTCCTTCTTTTTTATTTATTTATTAAACCTTTACCTTCTGTCTTACAATTGATACTGAGTATTGGTTCCAAGGCAGAAGAGTGGCAAGGGCTAAGCAAATGACTTAAAGCCGGGGTCGGCAACGTATGGCTCTTTCTGCAGGAGCCATAAAGTCAATTTTTTTTCAGGCGCTGTTACAGGAGCACACTGTGAGCACTGTATGGCTCTCATGAAATTACATTTTAAAAAATGTGGTGTTTATGGCTTTGACGGCCAAAAAGGTTGCCGACCCCTGACTTAAAGGATCACATAGCTAGGAAATGTGTTATGCCAGACTTGAACCTAGGACCTTCCATTTCAAGGGTCTCTGCTGAATCACCTACCTACTTCTTCCCCTCTTAAAATTTTTTTTTGTTTTTAATTTAAAAAAAATGTGCCCCCCCTTTTCTGTTTTGGTTCCTCCCCTTTAAATACATTCTTTATTACTAGCTTAATGGGGAGAAAAGGGGAAAGAGGCATTCTGAAATGAAGGTAAAATAAAACCTTAAAGATATTGATGAAATTCAAAATAAAACAAGGCTAATAAGCAGGGAAACAAAAAAAATAAAGAATATTACTAAAAATGTTTTTAAGTACAAGGTCTGATGTGATGATGTAAACCTATAAAATCTCTGCTTTGGGGAGACTCTGGCTGATAGATGACTTGAAATCAAGAGTTCTAAGCTGCAATAGGGTTAAGGTGATTAAGTATCTGCCCTACATCTGTACCAATATAGTGTGCTCCTAAAGCTATAGCTCAAGGTGGAAATGAAGCAGGTGAAAACTTCTGTGTGGTTCAGCAATGCTATTGACCTATGAGTGACTATTGCAATTGTGTCCTGGTCAAGGTAAAGAGTCCCCCCCAAAATCCTACAAAAAATCCCCAAACCATAAAGCGACAGGAAATGTGAAAGATACTGACTTACCCTAACACCTACAAATCCAGGAAAGCCTCTGATACCAGGGGGACCGATCTGGCCAGGGAATCCTTGCAAGCCGGGTACTCCAGGAATACCGATTTCACCTTTGACCCCTTTGATTTGACCAGGTATCCCAGGTAACCCAGGAATTCCTGTCTGGCCAGGGATGCCAGGCATTCCTTGTCCACCTACAAGAACATTTTCAATATCAAAATCTGTTAGCAAGTGAAAGTAGTGCTCTCATAAAGTTTTCAACTTGATTGCTGAGTTCTGTTGTTGGAGAATGACAAGCATGATGAAATGGGAAACTGAGCTAGCTTAACAGTAAAAGGAAGCTATGGGTAACTGATTCCTAGGATTTGAGAATTTAAAGTTAGCAAGAGAGGAAAAAGGGAGAATTGAAGTATAGTAAAGAAACAAGAGCATTTTTCTAAAAGATATTCAGCATTGTTTCCTCTACAACAAAAAATTTTTTTAAAAAATGTAATTCTCATTTTTTTTTGATACTCCCTGTAAAAGAGACAAAGGATAGGTAGCAGAGGAAATTTTGGTTTTCAATGTGATGATGCTGACTGCATCTTACCTTTTATGCCCCAAGATCCTTTCCCACCAGCAGGTCCTTCATCTCCTTTTTCCCCTTTGAAGTCTTTCATTCCTGGCAGGATTTTTGGAGGTTCTCCTGGTGGCCCTGGCTCTCCACGGCTACCTAAATAGGAATAGAACACAGCCATTTTTTGATGGCTCTGAACCACGAGGAAGGAATAAAGGTTATACTCTAAACCTTTTCTGCTCATCTCCAAAGACGCTAAGTCTTGGGGGGCTATGAACTACTGGGGTGGCAAGTTGCCTGTCCTCCTACCAAAACTCAGTGACTATAATGTAAACTGTAACATACCTTCCAGCACTAAAACTCTATGGCTATAAACTATGCTGAAAGACTTTCAATACAAAAGATATCTTAGTCTACAATAGTAGTCAGAGATGTTCTGTGGATATACAATGACCTTTAGCTATACATTTGAACTAAGAATGCTTGTCATCTGTTTCACACATCATGACATACAAGAAAGCAGACAATTCAGCTAGGGGTGTAGAGGGAAATGTTTGATGACCAGCCCTCTGAAAGAAAAAAAGAATTCATGATATGCTTTTAGTTAAATTTGCATCCATCAACATTTTTTGCATTACTTTTTTAAGTCTAGAGAATCAATAGAACAACAAATCAAACCCTGATTTGTAGAATTTGCCCATTTCTAAGGTATAAATCTTCACAATGAAAATATGACAATTGGTTCTTAATAATCTGTAGAAACTAACTCTTGGATACTCCTACATTCAACCTAACAGTTATTAAGCATCTGTTCTCTGCAAGGTACTATATAAAGTGTTGTGAATGCAAAGAAAAGAAAAAAAAGCCATTTCCTGTTCTTGAGTTGAATATTCTCTACTACATTCAACTAAAGAAGATTCAGAGTGATGGCTGGGACTGAATTCTAATGTGTTTGTTTGGCATAGAAGTTATCCTGGGCATGCATACTACTACTAAAAAAAGTACTAAAAAGTCACAGATCATAAGGACTTCAAGAGTGAATGCAGGGATTTATATCCTTTTTAGTGTCATAGAACCCTTTGACAGTGTGGTAAGATAAATAGACCTTTTATTAGAAATTAAATTTTATTTTTTCAAATAGACAAAAACTGATTTTTCAACCTTCTCTTCCTTCACTGGAAAAAGAGGAAAAAAACCAGACCTCTTGTTCCAAATATATATAATCCAGCAACACAAATTTCTACATTGGCTAGGTCCAGAAAATATGTATTTTATTTTGTATCCTGTTTCTATTACAAGGTGGAGGGCATCCTTCATCATCAGTCTTCTGGAATCATGTTTGGTCACTGTATTGACCAGAATTTCAAGTTTTTCAACACTGTTTTTATAGCATTGTTATTACTGTATAAATTGTTCTTTTGTTCTGTTCTCCATCAGTTCATACATGACTTCCTAGTTTTCTATGAAACCATGCTTTCCCTCATTTTTTATGGTACGGTGATGTTCCATTACACCATCCACATCACAGAAGGATGCTTTGTCAAGCATGGGAAGTCTCAGTGTTGGACAATACAAGAATTGAGAAAAGCAGCTGAGAATAAATTTAATCCACTTGATCAGAGGAACTGAGAAGAAGCTGTGCCAGTGACTAAGGTAATGTAAGTGGGCATAGACTTAAGAGGAACGATGATGCTCAAAGTGAGGGGCTTAGTTTTCATATTTAGGGTCTGTGTGCTTGTCACTGGAGGTCTTTAAGAGATGTAATGACATAGTGGAAGTATAAGGAGTGATCAGTTTGGCAAAGAACTATAAAATTGAAGCTAATGATTAGGACTGAATAAAAGAGCAGATGGGGTAGAAGAAACAGAAGATTACAGAAAGTAACCATAAAGGTTGCCTCTAAATTAATTTACAAAAGTTGAAGGAGGAGAGGTAGCTGTGTTATGAGACAAAGTGATACTCCAAGCTACAGGTACTTATGACCAGTGTCAAATATTTAAAAATATTCTTTGTGAACAGCTAAATGCTATAGAAAAATGTAAAAGGTTGACAAGAGCTAAACCTGCCAGGAGATGATTGTGTAATTCAACAGTGTAACAATAAAGGGTATGGAAGCCTTCAACTGAGTTTGGCCATGTTATCATACATGTTCTATTGTGCCTCTTGATTCTGTGTGTGTGTGTGTGTGTGTGTGTGTGTGTGTGTGTGTGTGTGTGTA
>NC_058132.1:509595725-509880872 GCF_016433145.1 Gracilinanus agilis
TGTGTGTGTGTGTGTGTGTGTGTGTGTGTGTGTGTGTGTGTGTGTGTGTGTATTTACTCAGGTACTTTCATTTCATTTCCTCATTTCCTTTCTTCCTTCATTGATTAGGTTTGATAGGGGAAGTATCTTTATACTCATTAAACGTATATGAGTCACTGAGATCTCAACCATTTTGGGAAGGGTGAGTTGAATTGATGAAAAGTGTTCTTTTTTAGTAAGGTAAGGGCTTCCAACAACTGAATCAACTGAAAGAAGGATTGTGGAAGAAGAAAGCTGTGGGTCAGTTACCAGTAAATTATGTGGAAAGGTCCCAATAGGCTGCACTTTCAAATGAATTTGGTTTGTATTTTAGTATAAGAGGACGTTCCAACCTTTGGAGACCAGTCAATCTAACCTAAATTAGCTTTATATAATTCAAATTTAAAATTATATTCAGGATAGTTGGCTTGAAACACAGCAGTTTTAATACAAAAATTGTTTGGAAATATTTGCCTTTTGCCTAGTGAAGTGAGCAGAGCCGGGAGAATGATTTGTAAAATGAAAACAATAATGGAAAGGAAAACAATTTTGAAAGAGTTAATAACCCTGATCAGTGAAATGACAAACCATGATTTTAGAAAACTGGTGAAGCATAATTCTTACTTCTTGGAAGAGAAGTTATGGAATAGAGATGCAGAATGAAATGTGCATTTTTAGATATAGCCAATGTGTGAATCTGTTTTGTTCAACCATGTTTATTCATTATAAGGAAGTCTTCTGTTTGCAGAAGAATAAGAATTATGGGAGGAAAGTGAACATGAAATGATTGTGATACAGAAAAAGAGAGAAAGAAAAGAATCAATGAAACATTTAAAGATACACAGAAGAGAAAGGACAAAGACAAATAGGATAGTTTTATTATTATTGTACTAAACTAAATATTAATTTAAAAAACAAATTACATCATAGAAGTTTACAGCCTCACATACAATCCTTGAAATGTTTAAATTTTTAAGTTTAATTTTATAATAATGAATAAAATTAAAGAGAAATAGAAATTTTATTTATTTTCAAACCTAAAATATCTCCAAGAGCTTAGAGCTCAAATTCTGGCTCTGCTACCTGGATGATAATAATCAAGACATTAAAAGTCTTTGAGACTCAATTTCAGTATTTGTAAAATGAGAAGGTACAGAGATGTTCTCTAGAATCCTTTTCAGCTCTAAGTGTGTTCTATGAGTCTTAAAAATAGTGAATCTCTTTTTTAACATTTTGGAAAATTCTTAAGTTTGTGGTTGCTACTGTGGTACATCCTTAACATGGTCTGAATGAAATTATTACATACGCTGCTTATTAATGATGAAATTCACAAACAAGGTCTTATGCATTTGAGGACTTTCAGTCTTCTCAGTGATTCCTTGAATGCCAGTTTATGAACTTAATAATTGTTTCTTGAATTTAATTGGCAAATTGGGTCTTTGGGATATATTTGTTCTAATATAAATATATCCCCTTCTGTACACATGTAATATACTCTTACTTGGAATATTCCCCCTACCCCCCCCTTTCAATCAAACTGTGTTTCTTTGCTCCTACAAATTTTTGCCTATAGTTCACTTTCCAGACTGATTTCATCTGGTTCCTTTTAGTCACTCTAGTACAATTATACAAATATGTATGTGTGTGTATACACAATAAATATACATATACATATATAAATGTATAATCTTTGACTGTAGTTGACTAAAATGACTTTATGTTTAAATAATTTGCATTTTTGTGCACTTTTTTCAGCTTATATCATTCCCTAATTCGACTATAAGTGTCCTGAGGGTAGGAACTATGTTGTCTATTTATTTTTTCTTTCTTTCTTTCTTTGTTTTGGTAATGTACTAGAGCCTCTAGCAGTAGCACTCTGTATGTGTTGAAAAACCCAAAAAACAGTAATAGTGGCTCATTGTGAATATCACACCATGCCCCTTCGAAAGAAACATAACATTGATTTGGAGGGTAAGTGGACATACCTTTCAAGCCTGGTTCACCAGTTAGACCTTTCAAACCAGGAATTCCAAAATCGCCAACCTCTCCTTTATATCCAATGATTCCTGGTCTTCCTTTGATACCCAACATGCCTTTGAAACCGTCCATACCAGTAGATCCTTTGAAACCTTGGTGAAAAGAATAGAAGTGCTAAGTTAGTCATAGCCAAATAGTCAGTGAATATACAACTCCAAGAAGTCCTCACAAAGAATATATTTTTAAACTAATGAGGACAACTTTTCAAATTATAGGAGAATCATGCATAATTTCCATTTCAAAAACAGTAAAAGTTTGTTTATGAAGAACTCCAGTCTTTTCTCTAACATTTAATTCTGCTCTGGAAGAAGATTTCTTGAGGTGTCCCCAATTGTTTTTTATTTTATAGTTTTCTTCATTTAGCAGCTTGTAGTGAGGAGGCTTGCATCTGGTTGTAACCAGAATGGCCATGGAGGAAAATTAATATAAACCTATAGGCCAGCCAGGAGATAACAAAGAACTGACATTAGAAATTATGAAACATTAACAATATGCTGCTTACAGAACTGAGTAATGGAAAGAAAGAATTACCTATCATTATGTCCACATTGAACTGTTGAAAGGACAGTGAGCTCTGATCCACTTTAATCATAAATATCTTTAGAGTAGAAGAGCCTATTTTCTTGCATTTTATTTCTATATTAACTAAAGAACCTCCTGACCTATAACTCAGTTTCTTGAAAAGAAATAAGAAGACAGTGCTTGATATACGTAGGTAACTAGTCCCAATTCTTGGATCAGGTATATATCTCTGGTTGTAAATCTGAAAATTAACACACTGATAAAAATCACTCTTTGAGTGATTTTAATTAGTAGTAGATGGCTTCTCCAGGACCTCAGTCTTAATTGAGTTGAGGGCACAAAACTCTGGGTTGGTGGTGAGTTCAGCAAGATTTACTAGTCCTAAGATCTGGTTTAACTATATCATCATTCCCATAAAGGTTATTTTACTAAATATATCCTTGGGAGGTACCTTTTGGTCCCGGGATGCCAGGCATTCCAGGTATCCCTTGAAATCCAGGTTCCCCAGTTCTGCCTTGCTCGCCTATGAAACCAGCATCACCTCTATCTCCGTCCAGACCCTTCATCCCCACAGGACCAGGGACTCCAATGTCACCTCGATCCCCTCTATCACCAGGTAGACCTATAAGAAAGGCAGATTTAAAAAGATTACAATATATAGTCATAGAGAGCAAAATTATTTTAAGATGATCTTCATGGAACTATCTAAACACTTTTCAATCCAATTCAACATGTTTTTATGAATGGCTTGCTGGGTGTACAAGTCACCTGCTAGATGCAGAGGGACCTAGAAGGATGATGATGGACATATACTCGTGTCCTGCCATTAATGAACTTATTCCTGGTGGCGCCCGGAGACATAAAAGGATATGGACACCAATGACAATAAGTAGGAATGTGATAAGTGAATGGGAAAGGCAAAAGGTCAGGGATGAGGGCTTTCCAGAGGGAAAACTTTTTAGTAGCAAGATCAGAAACTATGGACACATAGATGAAATTCCAAATTAGCATAGAGAGAAACTTTCTAAGTTGGAAATTTCTAAGAGGATTTTGTACTTATCAGGGGTTGACAACCTATAGCATACATGCCAAGGTTGGTACCTGAACTAAATTTGATTTGGCATGGCCATGGCCAGTTCTAGGACAAAATTATGAAGTCAATGAGGTTTATTTTGGGGTTCAATTCTATCTCCCTCACCAATTTCCTCTTATGTCCTCATGCTACCTTCTCTTTCATGTAGAAATTTGGTTCGCCTGCCTTTTCGTCCCATATTCTCTACTGTACCTGTAACCTGAAGACCAAAAAGTCTTCATTGACATTATCAGGGTAGTTTTTCAAGGTAGTTGTAGATATTTGTGAACGGGGTGGTTAGGGTTGCTGCCTACTTTGCCTGCTAGTCAGGTTTAGGTATGGTGGTTGAGGGAATACAAAAAGATATATCAGTTAATGTTGGTAGATGGCACTTTGCCTTCTAGCTTTCTTTTTTCTCATTATTTCTACTTCTTATATTTGTTTTCATAAAAACTATAGTCAGAGGGTGTATTTCCTCTAGTTGCCCTGACTTTTCTTCATCAGTCCCTTTTCCATTTCTAATATTACTATCTTGGTTCTAGCCCTCATTTCCTCGTGCTTGAATTTTCATGGGAGTTCCTCAACTGGTTTTCTCTGCCTCTAGTCTGGTTCTGGTGCTCTCAAATCAATATAATCTTTCTAATTTTTCATGTTGATTATGTACTTTTCCCTCTTGAATACCTTCAATGTACTTTCCCCTCTAGAATATCTTCAAAAGCTCTACATTACCTCCAGAATAAAGTTCAAACTTTTAAGCTTGGATACAGCTTCTAACCCTCTCGATCTTGTCATTTATTCTACTCTAAATAGCCTTCTATTCTGGTCAGGCTATCGTACGTATATTCCTTAAGCATGCTTCCTGAATTTTCTTGATTTCCCAGTTCTCTTTGGCTGGCTTACTCTTCTTCTTTGCTTAACTGAATCCTGCTGCTTCTTCAGAGTTCAGCTCAAGTGCTAATGTGGATTTTGCCCTCGAAGGGACCTCATAGAGTTTATCTGTTTCAACTCTTTCATTTTACAAAGAAGAAGAAATGGAAGCCCAGAGGGATTAGTTGATTTGCTTCAACCATACAGGTGTGAAGCCCCAGAACAAAAATCTGAACCTAGGTACTCTCATTGCAAAGCCAGTACATCTCTCATTAATATATTTAAATTATTTCAACTCTCAGTGACAGCTTCCACCCCTGAACTCTTGGAGCACTTGTTTGGCATTCATTTGACTTGTCTCAATGCTGCCTCGCATTGTCATTCAACATATCCTGTGTACATGCTTTCCTGTATACACTGGAAAGGTGGGTGAGTGCTAGGTTGTAAAGGGGTTTATTTTTTCAGATGAATTTTTTTATGAATCTTTAATTTTTTAATTACTTAAATTTCCCACTGTACCTTTGCTCCTTCTCAAATATGATAAATGAAACAATAAAACAAAGAATTATTTATAAAGAAAAATGGATAAGGGGAAAATTTATTTTAAATATATTTAATTTATTTTATATGTTATATATATTGATATCTGTTTTTAAAAAAAACATGACAATGTACTCAATATTTCAGACCTGGGAACTGCCTTCTCACCAAGGCAAACAAATGGGCAGAGAGGTGTTTTCTCATATCACTTCACACAAATCATGATTATTCTTCGCAATGTTGTAAACATTCCTTTTTGGGTTATTTGTTTCACTTTCATTGCTATAGTCATTGTGTATACCTTTGCTTACCTCATTTTGCAATAGTAAAGGGCTTTAAATGTAGGCCAGCATAGACAGCACTTTGTTAGAAATAAGAACTTTCATTGATTGAAAATTGACCAATAGTCAAGAAGACTGAGTCAGAAAGGATCAACTCTTTAGCTCATGGGTCTTCCTTTCTGGACACTTGATTAGAAGACTTTTTGGGGAATCGGGTCTCCTATAGTCTTAAATATTTGGAGACACACCTATAGGTGATTTTGTCACCTGGAGGCATTTATTTAGAACAGAGTTACTTAACCTTGGATCATCAAACTTTAAAAAAAATTGACAAATTTATTTCAATATAATTTTTCCTTTATAATTCTATGTATTTTATGTCAATATAAAAGGAAATGGCAAACAATTTTGGTATCTTTGCCAAGAAAACCCCATGGACAGAGATCCACAGAATCAAAGAGTTAGACACAACTGAAATGATTCAACAACAAATTTTATGTTACTCACTTAAAAACATTCTGCAAAGGGTTTTCTAGATTGCCAAAGGGGTTTGTGACCCCCAAAATGTTAAGAATCTTTGTTTTAGACTATGTCATGGGCATGACCAAATAAAGAAGATTCTAGGATTTGATTTTCCATAACGAATGGCCTGGGATTGAAAAAGAATTATTCACTGGAAAAATTCCTTAGACTACTTTCCCTAGAAGGTTGAATGCTTGGTTTTGAAGGAAGAGGATTAGGTTTGGTAGGAAGTATCTTGAAGAGGGCCAGGTTGAGAAAATGTAGCTGCTAAAGAGAATAGGCAGGAGGGGAGGACAAGCAGAGATGAGGACACAAGCTGTGGGCTATGTTTAGAGTGGGGTACAGAAGAGCCCAGTGGAATAGCATTACCATGATGTTCTCCAGTCCAGGAGAAACAACAAGATCTTGAAAATTTTAGATTCAAAGTAAGAGACTTCATAAATCAGTTTGTCGTGAGAAACCAGTGAACTCTTAAAAGCAGACATGATTGTTTTCTTGGATGAACGCAGATGTCCACAGAACTGATTGCTACCCACCTGCAAATCCCAATGGGCCGGGAAGACCCGGTGGTCCTTCTTGGCCTTTAGGTCCTGGAAAGCCATGAATTCCAGGAGGCCCTGGTAATCCAGGTGGACCAGAAGGACCTGGGAATCCAGGCTGACCTTTCAAACCAGGCATTCCGGGCATTCCTGGGCTTCCTACAGGAAATCAGAAAAATGGATTTATATTTCCACATCCTATGATAAATTAGTAATAATACAATTTTTTTGACCAGTGTTTTATATTACTCTACTAGATATAATCAGATTGGTCTTGCAGTGGTCATATATAGAAACAATGTGAATACTTTCAATCTTAAAAATAGGAAAAAAAAGAGCAACATCATGGCACAGAGGCTAAAGGGCCAATTTTGGATTCTGCCAAAACCAAGTTCAAGACTTAACCTTTGAGAAATATTAGCTGGATGCTCATAGTATTTACTCACTTAACCTCTCAGTGCTTTGTAGATCTCTCAAAGACTGTAAGTTACACTTGTATTTGCTGACTTACATTAGTGAAGGGAGTTTCTACACATGTCTCCTTATACCAGTGAAATCATATATCCAGATAAAAAAGTAATAATAATTTAAAACATTAAATTGCAAATTCAGGAGCCTGATGTTGAAGACTGTTTCCTATTCTTATAGGAAACGTGGAATAAGGTAAACAGTTTTGGATACAGCTAATGCACTTATTTGGGACAGCTAGGTAGCATAGTGGCTAGAGTATTGGAATTGGAGTCAGGATTCTGAGTTCAAATATGGCCTCAGACACTTAGTAGCTGTATAACCCTAGGTGAATCACTCAACCCTGTTTGCCTCAGTTTTCTTATCTGTCAAGTGAACGGGAGAGGGGAATGGCAAACCACTCTAGTATCTCTGCCAAAAAAAACAAAACAACCAAAAATCCAAATGGGGTCACGAAGAATTGGACATGACTGAAAAACAACTGAACAATGCATGCTTTTATTGATTTTGATTACGTGTATTTCTTTGTTACAAGGCAGAGTCATCATATTGGGCTTAGAGAGCAAGAGGGGGCACCACTAGGAAGTCAAAGGGCAAGAACAAAAAAAAACACATTAAAAAAAGAGTTGAGGTGACATTGACCACCATCTAACTTCTCTGACATGAAGTCCTGGGCTGGATACACTGAGCCATGCCAATCCCCAATAGACAAAAGCTAAAGCAGCTACCTTATGAGGTGATTAGAAGGCTCTTTTTATATTTTCATATATTGTATTTTTTATATTGTATATAAAATGTTTTGGAATCATTAAAGCGCTATATAAATGCTAGTTATTATTACTATTATCACATAGCATTATTATTATTATTAAAAGTAATAATGGGATGATGAGTGGAATTCATGTAATCGCAGCATGCTATCACTAAATTACAGCTCTGCTGCTTGGGGCACATATTCTTTTATCTCATCCCTCCTCTGCCTTCTGAGGTGATATCTAGGGGGGATGAAGAGGGAAGAAAAGGAGAATGAGAGCTTATAGATTTTTTTTAACCTTCACCTTCTGTCTTAGCATCAATACTAAGTACTGGTTCCAAGACAGAGATGCAGAAATGGCAAGGCAGTTGGGAATAAGTGACTTGCCCAGGGTTATACAGCTATGAAGTGTCTGAGACCAAATTTGAATCCAGGTCTTCCTGGCTCCAGGATTGGCTTTCTCTTCACTAAGCCACCTAGCTGCCTATTGCTTATAGATTGTTAAGTGACTCTGACAAAGTCCCACTGAGAATATTTGGCTTCCTCCAGAAAGTCGATAGAGTAATGACTGATGGAACAGTTTATCCAAATAATATTTAGATGCTGACATAAGCTGAGGGAACTAAGGAAGAAAGCACGAGGCAGAGTTTTGAGGAGATCGGGGTCGTAGTGGTAGGAGATAGCAGCTCTGGTTTAAACACTTAGGAAAGTTTTATTTTATAGGCACACACTCATACCCACAGAGCTACTATAAGATGGTCCCTCAGCCACAGACCATTGAACACTGAACCTTCTGATGCCGTTACTCAGGCAGCAAAGTCTATTTGGGTCACGAATAAAAAACAGAATGTTTTACACTTTGCATTTGCTCTTACTTTTACTGTTTTGCTTTTAAATATTTTGAGGGATCATTTCCTTTCAGTGTTAGATTATGACTCTAGGATGCTCCAAAAGTAAGCATTCAATTGTCCAGTAACTTTGTGGGTGTGCTGTAAATGTTAAACTCCTGTCTTGTGGAGAGGAGGGCTATATGCATAGCACACCTTAAATATCTTACATTATTGACATTCTCTTTATCAGCTTTTTCAGTCTAGAGACAATCAAGAAAACAGTAAAACAAATCCTGATTGATAGCAGCTGCCAATATCAGAGGTATAAATGTTCACACTGAAAAACTAACAATCTTCCCCAGAAAACAAGTTTATACCCAGCACAACCCTGACTTTTTTTAAACTAACAATCCAAAATTATCTATATCTATATCTATATCTGATATAGATATATAGATAAAACCGTCTGTACCTAGCTTCAGAATGCTTAGTGCTGAATCCAATAGTGCAGTGTGTGTATACACACACATATGTAGGTATATATGTAAATATGTTTCATATTTCATGCTCTGCTCAGATACACAATTCATCATACCAAAAGCAGAAACGCTGCAGATACTATTTGTGCTAAGAAAAGCAGTGTTCCTATAATATTGTTGAACTTTCTCATGATCATACATAGTTATACTCTAGGTTCTGATGAGCTGGAAGTTTAATTAAAAAAAATAAAGTGCCCTGCCTACATAAGGCTCATAAAGCTGGACATAAAAGTGGCACTAGGTAATAGTGGCATTAGTGATCCTTAAACATCTAAAATAATTTTGCACATCATTTTAAACTAAGACGACATAAAGTCTACAGGAAATATTTAGGTTAAAAACATAGCTGAGGACAAAATTTTCTAGGAAGGTTGCAAGATGGATTGATTATGGGAATGCTGACACATATATCCTGTTCTGCTTTTCACAAGAATTTTTAATTTATTTAAGTAATCTTATGATATCTTTCACAATACTAGACTATTGTTCATTTCCTATTCACTATTACCATTTCCCTAATTCCTTCTAGTCAACTATATGAAGAAATCTACACATTTAACACACTGACTGATGAGGCGATGAGGGCTGGGCATCTAAACTTGGTAGTCCCTTTTGCTAATGAATTTAGGTTCCAGAGGAGGCTAATCACAAAGGCAGCCCAGCCTTAGAGTCAGGGAGAACAGAGTTCAAATCTTTACCTTGACTCACAGAAGCCTCATGCCTCTGGATAACTCAAACCCTGCACACTTTCTAAGTCTATAGGAGAGAAGGTAATGATCTGCTTTAGTAGAAGGAGTTCCCTACTTGGGGGCATCCCTTATTCCTATGAAATTAATTAAATTAAAAGAAAAATCACAGTGTCAGACAGACCTTAGGTTAAAAAATGAAGTAAGCTAAGGTGTTTTTCTTGGGGTTCTCTATCATCAGTATTCTGGACAGCAAATATTCTCAGGTTACCCTGAAGATGCCTTGGGAGATCTCATTGCTATGACCTACTTTGGTACCATTTTATGCACTAAATTTGCTGACACAGCCTCCTCAATCAAAATTTACTCATCCTGTGTCTCATTTCCTCAGAACTTTGCTATGTGGAAAGCAATAAACTATTGCACACTTAAGCATTAATGGATAAAAATCAGCTGAATGTGTTCTTCCAGATAACATCTGACTTTACTAGGAGACATTTCAGATACTTCAGTCAGGCCATTTGACGTGATGATGGAGCTCAGGGAATCATTGGTTTCCTTCTTGTCCTATCATAAATGCAAACTGCCCTCTATGATTGGGACAGCCACCCCAGCCCTTTCCATCCCCTTAGACCAGTGGTTCCCAAACTTTTTTGGCCTACCACCCCCTTTCCAGAAAAAATATTACTTAGTGCTCCTGGAAATTAATTTTTAAAAAATTTAATAACAATTAATAGGAAAAAATGCACCTGTGGCCATCGCTGCTCCCCTGGATCACTGCAGCACCCACCAGGGGGAGGTGGCGCCCACTTTGGGAATCACTGCCTTAGACAGACATCATTTGTATATTCATTTTGATACAGTCCAAGTAATGGTGGATGCTTTCTAGATTTCAATGAGTTATAGATAAATCTTTGGCATTCAGAATGACTATCAATGCTTAGTCTTTATAATGTAGTCTCTTATTAAATGCCAGGCCTTTGGGCTCTAAATGCCAATTTAATACATGCATTTGCATATTTAAATTGATCCCAGGTTGAGACTATGTCAAATAAAATTAATGCAAGCTGACTTGTCAAACCAATATTAATAACATTACATGCAGTGAACACATAATGGGTTTTAAAGCTATTCATTTGAAATGCATCTCAAATTATTTATATCCTATCTCTTAACTCCCACTATCGACCTCTGAATTATTGGTCCAAACCACATTCTCTAATTTCACTTGAGCCATAGTCTGTTAATAGGATCTTTTAACATTATAGCTGGCAGAGATTTCATGGGTCTAAAGCAAATTTCTTATTTTACAGATAGGGAAACCAAGGCCCAGAGATATGAAGGGATTTACTTAAGGTCACACACGTAGTAAGTGACAAGACCAGGATTTGAACTCTGGTATTCTGGCTCTAAACCCAAAGCTCTTTCAGTGATTGTGCAACTAGGAGGACAAGGTTCCTTTCAGCTCCCTTTATCTTCAATTCAAAAAGCAAAATAGACCATATTGAACTAATTAGATGCTGCAAACAGACAATGCTGTCATCACCTTGAAAAATATTTCAAATGAATTCTGAAACTAAACAGAGGAGTTCATTATAATAGAACTTGTATAACTTTGCTGCCTCCTTTCATCTATAATTGGAATTATAGCTGATGGTGATATGATACTTTAAGATTTACAAACCCTTTAATATACAGTATCTCATTTGATCTTCACAATAACCCTTTAAGGTTAAATCCTATAGGTATTATCACCATCCTCATTTTAGAGATGAAAAATTATTTCAGTGAGGTTAAAGGACTTGCCTATGGTTATATATGCACCCAAATAGAGATACATGCAAATACCCTCCTACACCCATACCCAACCACCCCACACACATTCCTAACCATTTATAATTGAGGAAAAGTTTCATAACTTCACTGAGGACATATATATGTATACATACATATATATAATACATAAATGATGTATTTATGATATATAATATAGTGTATAAATGTTTTCTGTATATAAAACAAATACATATACACACAAAGACACAGACACACACATATATATAGAAAGAAAGAGGGAGAGAGGGAAAGAGAGAAAGAGAGAGATATAGAGACAGAGACAGGTATAGAGGGAGAGGTATAGAAGGGGAGAAAGAAAGAGAGAGAAAGAGAGAAAGAGAGAGGAAAAGAAAAAGAGAGAGAGAGAGAGAGAGAGAGAGAGAGAGAGAGAGAGAGAGAGAGAGAGAAAGAGAGAGAGAGAGAGAGAGAACATTTAAGACAGGAGTTGAGGCTAAGGTTTCTTACTCTTTCTATTTCATCATACTCCCTCTGTAATATATTATCTTGCCTCTCTGTACCCAAAAGAAAGAAATTCAAGAAATCCATTAGGATTAAGAAGTCTTGCCAATGTCTCTAGTATCAAAGGAGAGCTGCCACTCTTACCTTTTAAACACCGATTTACTGAAAAAGAGATTTACCTCTAAATCCTGGTGGTCCTCTACTTCCTGGTTCTCCTTTCAACCCTGGGACTCCAGGCAATCCAGAATCTCCTGGGAAACCAGGCTGTGCACCCAATACTTCTCCAGGTAGCCCTTTTTGTCCTGCAGGTCCTACAGCTCCTGGTACTCCTGTACTGCCTGGGTTTCCATCTAGCCCAGGAAGCCCTGTTGCACCTTTGGATCCTCTGGGTCCAACAAATCCTAAAAAAAAAATAGATAAGCACTGTAGCTATTGGTCATGTGTAAAAGTCTACGAAATATATCAGAAATGTGATTGATATAGGATAAGCTTTGGAAAGGACATATACTTTTTGGTGGAGCTGTGAACTGGTTTAATCATTCTGGAAAGCAATTTGAAACTATACACTCAAAGTTGTTAAACTGTTATTATATTTATTAAGTTATTAAATTGTCGTTTGACTCAAATATGCCACTAGTAGATCTTTCTCCCAAAGAGGTCAAAGAAAGAGGAAAAAGGTCCACATGTATAAAAATATTTTATAGCAACTTTCTAAGTCATACAAAGAACTGGAAACTAAGGGGGTGCTTTGGAGAATGGATTGTCAAATTATAGTATATGAATTTAATGGAATTTTATTATGCCATAAAAGATGATGAAAGGAGTAGTTTCAGAGAAGCACAGTTTTATAATCTGATGTAGAGTGAATAAGTAGATCCCAGTGAAGGAAATAGACAAACCAGAAAGCTTTGAAAGTAACGTATTATTATTTTCTTATATACTTCAAAGGAAAAGTAAGTTGACTACAACAGAGATTTGGAGATTCATGTACAATCCCCATTATCTATTCTACTTTTTATATGGAAATATTCTTTCTACTTGTTCTTTGCTAAACTCAGAGTAAAAAATATAAACAAACAAAAAAAACCCTCCAAAAAGCATGTCTAGACTAAGGCACCTTTCCCCTTAATTTATCTTTGGGCCTCCTGTAGCCACTTGGAATGAAACACAGTTCTCATAAAATATGAGTGTTCTGTCCTTAGGGCCTCTTTTTGTTCCTCTCTTTTCTGGTCATAAACCTAACGTTTGGAGAGCAGAGGTACAGATTTTTGCAAACTATCTGAATCTTAGAAATGCAAAGCTATTATTCATGTTTTCTGTTTTTAAAAAGTAAACAAATAAACTTGGTATGATCTGTCTTATTCTGTGTGAAAGTATACTTTCTATAAAACTTTCCAATTCAAAATCATAGATAAAAATGACTATAAAACTAGAGCTAAAATGGTTTAGATTTTAGATTTCTGTCTGGTAACAAATCCTTAATGGGGTGGTAGTTTTTTTTTCAATAAAGAATTAATAAGTGCTTCCTTGTGTGGATTTACTGTAAAAAAGTCAGCTATGATGCACTCACATGGAAAGGTGGTGAATGTCATATGCTTGAGTAGTTATGTAATTCACTGCTACCACCGGGTCAAATTATGCCATCACATTACTCCTTTCTTAATGCCCTGAACGCTGATTGACCTCAAATGGAATATACTGTGTGAATATTGACAGTAAGATATTTAGCTAGGGAAAAGGTCATGATCAGCTGCCATGTAATAACTTATAATCATGTCCAAAATTTTGCAATGTACAAATACATACTGGGAAGTTATTAAGTATGAGGAAGATGAATTCACAGTGCACACTGTAGAAAATAGGAACAACATATTTTTGTGCCTATTTTTAACAAAAGATATATAATGCATGGTGTTTGGGGCTTTTCTCAGGGTCATACTACTCTAGCATAATTGGCAGGTGGAAGATGGATTAATTACTAGACCAGTATGTGTAAGTGAAATAAAGAAGAGTAAAAGTTCTATTTTAATTGAGCATTAAACTCTCTCCTATTTTTAAGAGTTTTAATGAAGTGATACTCTTGCATAATGAAAGAAACCACATCTCCATCCTTTATGGGAATGTTAAAAAGGCTATTAATATCTGGTAAGATGGGAAAATGGGGGACTTAAACTCATATCTACATAACCTTTTGTTGGCCTCATATATTGAAATCTGATTTTCTACCTACATTAAATATTTTTTACTCTGTAATATTTACTCTGTAATGGCTCCAAACTCGATTTTATTTTGGCATGATAATCCATGAACTACAATTCATGTCAACTCTGGTTTATGCTCAGTTTTAATTTCCAAATTCTTAAGGAAGGATATTATCAGAGACACAGATGTATGTTGGGGAAAGAAAGTGGACTGGTTATGTAGCAAAACTGGTAGAGTTGCCATATTATGTCTTTGACTTATATTAAGCTTGCTGTCCAAATACTTACTTTTAAAAAATTAAAAATATTTACATTTTAGTTTTTTAGTAAATGAAAATGCATCTTCTCTTCCTTCTACCTTCCCCTCCCTCAGCTTGAGAAAGAAAGAAAACAAAGTCTTTGTTACAAAGATGTATAGGTGGGTATAATAAATTCCCAGACTGATCAAATTAAAAAAAAAAAAAAGCTTCTATCTGTGCTCACACATTCCCATGCAAACCTTTTAAATACTTGAAGATTGTACTCTACAATGTATAAGAAGTGGGTCCAGAAAGAGTGATGTGGCACCTGGGATGCTAGCTTGGATGACTACACCAATGGTACCACTCAATGGTAATAGAAAAGTTAGAAAGAGGAGAAGTTTGGGGTGAGAAAGATAATGAGTTCAGTTTTGGACATGTTGAGTTTAAGATACTTATGAGATATCTAGTTTGGGGCAGTTAAAAATTGAAGAATGGGGTTCAGGAGAAAGATCAGTGCTGCCTAGATAGATCTCAGAGTCATCCTCATAGACACTATTGGTGAATCCAATGGACATCATGAGATCATCAAGCAAAATCTTGTGTAGAGGGCCCAGAGCAGAGCAATGAGGGACACCTATGGTTAGGGGGTGAGCCTGGGTTGTAGATCTAGTGAAGGAGACTGAAAAGGAGTGGTCGGATAGATAGGAGAACCAGGAGAACCAGGCTCAGGAGAGGAGAGGAGAGGATAAGGGAGGAGAATGGGATCAATTATGTCAAAGGTCACAGAAAAGTCAAGAAGCTGAAAAAAGGCCATTAGATTTGGCTCTTCATAGGTCATTGGCAACTTTGGAGAGACTAGATTCAGTTGATTGAGGAGGTTTGAAAGCCAGACTCAAGAACTTGAGATTAAGAGACAAATAATTGTACACGACCTTCTCAAGGAGGTTAGCAACAAGAGAGAGGAGAGATATAGGAAAACAGCTAGTGGGAAAGGACATGGATTAAGTGAGAATTTTTTTGAGAATGAGGGGGGAAATGGATATGTTTGTAGAAAGTAAGGAAGGATCTCCCCAATCCTGGATGTGATGCTTTTTTTTAGACCAAATTAAAGAGTAGCTAGACCTATTTACTTTAGTTTCCTCATCTGTAAAATGACCTAGAGAAGGAAATGGCAAATCATTCTTGTATCTTTGCCAAGAAAATCCCCATTGGGGTCATGAAGAGTCAGATATGACTGAAAGGATTGAACAACAACAGACTACATTTTCTTTCTTGTTTTTCATAACACAACTTTGATTCATATTGAACTTGTAGTTCATTAGTATTCTGAGATCATCCTGTAGCAAAGAGCTGCCAATGCCCCCCACCCCTTAGCTAGGAATTAAGAATTTGATTTTTTTTGGAATGCTAAATATGGAAAACGCTTTATACCACTAGATGCCAATCCCACAACACTGGTATAGTGAAATATTGAGACATGTTAAATATTTTTCCTGGAAATTGGCAAATAAGTGGATTCCTTTGGTAACAAAATATAGACCTTTTAAAAATAGTGTCTGATGCATGGTTTGGCACCATTCAAATTGATGAAAAGGCAAGAGGGAGGACTGCCTATACCATTAATATTAACAAACACTCAGAAGAAACATGTTTTTGTTCAAAAGTTTTAAATTAACTAGAGGAACCTGACTTAGAGAAAACCTTTACAAGTTCTTTGAATCAGTGTTTTTCCTCTTCCACATGGATATTTTCCATGAAAATTCAGTGTTGGGCAGAGGAAAACTTCACATAAGGGTCAATATCTGAGGTTATTCCATGAAGGGGTTAACCATGTTTACTCAACAAAGAAATAGTAAGCAGACAAGGATATATCAAAAGAAATATTTAAATGGTAAAGAAAAAATGGAGATGTGTTTACTGTAGATAAAACTAGAAATCATTTCTAGAGCCCAAGGGGTTGGGTGCTATGTGTTCCTAATTACCTGGTGGGCCTGGAAATCCTTCTCGACCTGCATCTCCCTGAAATCCTTTGAGCCCCACAAATCCATCTGCACCTGGAAATCCTGGAATTCCTCTTTGACCTTTGGTACCTAAAAGAGCCAAAAACAACAAATGAGATTTATCCAAAGAAACCATATGGATAGGTTTGGAAGAGATGGGACAAAAGGCAATTCAGCTCATGATACATAACACAATCATTTCAGTATCAGAAGCAATGTGGTCTAATGGAAAGAGTACTGAATTTGGTGTCAAACCTAGGTTTGAATCTTGGTTTTGCTACTTTTTACTTGTGTAACTTGGAACAAACCAATTAACTTCTCTGGACCCTCAGTTCCCTCATGGGTAAAATGAGAGTTTGCACCAGATAACTGGTCCTTGACCAGTTTAAACCTCGGATCCTAAATGATCTTATGATGGAGGAGATAACAAGAAGCTGATAACATAAAAACAATTTCCAGCATTCAAAATGGTACTTATCTGTAAAGATCCTAGCAAGACTAATACCCAAACAAAAATCTAATGTTTATAATCAAAGCCTCCAAAACAGCTATCCTGCTCATAGGCTGCCCAGCTCAGCTTTAGGAAGCAGGTGCTAGGTGGGTGGCAGTGCCAGGGCCTTGGGTACAAGCCTACTGAATGCCAAAGAAGAAATAATATGGATAGGAAGCAACCTTCAAAAACCTATGAGTGGGTGGATATCCTCAGAAAAGAAGCAAGTGGCTCATTTATTGGGTCTGAGTATTATTTTCAATCCTGAAAAGCAATTAATCTGATCACATTATTATTGTGACATGCACGGGAAACTGTGGGAGAGTAATTTCTTTTTTGGTTCTCTTCTTAATAAGGTGAGAGAGAAAAGGGGAAATGGGAATTGACCATTTTTTTCTGCATAGATTCAGATGTATGTGGGTGGACCTTCTTTGCTTAAAGAAAGACATGCTCCAGAAATAGGTTTACTATATAGCTGTGCATCACTTGACACACATACTTGCACTGCATGTGTGTGCCCTCATTTTGGGGAAGTCCCATTCAGAGCCCCATTCCAGGTTTGGCAATGCCATCACCTTTATATATTAGACAAGCTCTTCTTCAGTTTAATGCCTGGCTCTCACACCTGTTCAGAGGCTTTCCTGTGTCATAGGGATGGTAGGGGTCTAAGAGATATCTATGTTAGGAAGAGACATGGTTGAACTTTGGATTTTCGACAGGTTCAGTATAAATTATCTGGAACCTTCTTTATTTATATGTATGAATTACTAACTGTTGGGATAATTAAGGGTTGGATGTTTTAAGAGAGAATTGGAACACAGAGGAAAATTTCCTCATAAATGGAAATCAAAATTCTACCTGTATTTTATTAAAAAATAAATTCATTAGATGCATGGTTAATGTTAGAAGAAGCAAAATCAATGACCCCTACATTTGATTGATGGTAAGGGTTCTTAACGATAATTTCTGGACCCAGGATACTACAAAGACTGCTCAGAAAATATTCATTGTTGATGATGAAGATGATGGCCCTAATTAGGGCAAGGAAAAATGTTGCAAGGGTCAGATACTTCATTTCAAATTCACTGATGGTTATGAAAGGTGGGGAAAGAACTGGACCTTTTAAAACATTCTTAATTTATCATAGCAGTAATTAATAAGAGAACAAAGAAGACTATTGACACAAACCAGGCTGGTTCTCATACCATACCACCAATAAAGGAGGTGAAATCAACAAAATAACCGTAAGAGTCACAACCCACCAATTAAAGGTCAAATTCCTTTGGTTGGCATGTAGAGCTGCTACAATATGCTCCTCCTTTAACTTTCTAGTTTTGTCTCATTTTACTTCCTATCACATATTCTAAATTTCAGTCTAACCGACCTACTTTCTGTTCTTTCTGAATATATCCTATGTCTTCCTACCTCTGTGACTTAAACCTGAAATGTCTTCCTCCCTTACTTTGCTTTTTTTTTAACAAACCCAATTCATTTGCCACATGCACCACATATCCTTCTCTAATCACCTTGCTTAATAAAAGCATTTCCCTCACTTTGCGTCTTACATAACATTTTGTTTTGTATTCCTCTAATACATATCAAGCATTATTTTGAATTAGAATTACTTAGGTAAGCACTATACCTCCATTTGGACTATAAATATCTTGAGGTCAAGGACTGAATATTAGTGACCCTTTGGGGCTCCCTAGGTTAGCATGATGGTCTTTACAAGGCGTAATTAATTTTGTGTATATGGAGTATAACAGAAGGTAGGAACTTTCATTATTATAGCATTATTAACTGGAAATAGATGTTATTTTATGGCATACTTTTATCAACTTGTAATAACTTCAAATATTTTTATAAAAATATTTATGCAAAATCTTTTTCCAAATGTATTACTTATCTTTCCACTACTTCGGAAGATTATGCCAGGTTGGCAGCTTTTGGCAGCAAACTTTTCTTGCAACTTTATTTGTATTACAATGTTCTAATTAATTTTGGGGGGGTATACCACCTTAATAATAAGTTAGTTTTTCTTTCCCCCAATTTAAATAAGAAAATACAAGCCCCAAAATACACCTCCATTTCTTCTTTGCAGAGGTGGGGGATGATGTATGTAGAACATTATACTTTCAGATCTGGATGATGCTTCGTTTGGTTTTGTGGAATTCTTTCTTTTAAAGTTTTTTGTTATTAGGGATAGCTCTTTGGTAGCAGAGGAGGGAATATATTTGGAACTGAAAGTGATATAAAAGCAAAAGATAGTGATCAAAAATTTTAAAAAGGCAATCCACCCTCAAGTTCCTTAATTGTATTTATTAACTTTTAAATGAAAAAGGTTGTTAATCACACCAAAGGCCACTGTCTATTTCAGGTTGCAGCTTAATGAGCAAGACAAACATGTTCTCCAAAAAGGAGAGTTCGTCACTTTGTTTCTGAAAGAAAGTTGTATTTGGGTAGCTAATCCTGACCAATCTCACTTCTAACCTCATCCTTGTTCTGTCTCTATTATTCAGGGCTAAATTTTCCTTCCAGATCTTCTAAATCTTGTGTTTTTTTTTCACTTCTTTGGATAAAAAACTGATCCTCAAAGCACTTAGGCACATTTCAATCCTGGAGGGTTAGTTGTGTTTACTTCTGCCATGTAGTTTTCTAAAATCAACTAGAGTTATGTTTAAGAACAGCCTGTATGTAAAAGTGTTGATCACCTGCGAGGGTCTCTCTGACTAGGTCCAGGTGGATTCCATTAATCAATGGCAAAATGGAGTACCAGAATCCCAAGACACCTGTAATGTGCTTAACCTGTCTAACTGAATTACTGGGAGAAAGAGAACAGAGAGCACACTGAGAGTCTCTTTGTTCAGGAATAATTACACTGATCAACAGAAACGCTTAAATCACAAGCTTGTGTGTTTGTACCTGGAGGCAGCCTGGATGTACGTTGTGTAACCAACTCAATAGGAATGAGACCCAGAAGTGACTCTCTAGTTATACATGGTTAATATGGGTCTCTCTGGAGTAGTAAACTACTAAGATAATGAAAGAAGCCACACGAAAGCAGATAAATCTTTGACACTCTGGTAATTTCTTCAGACTTGATTCAGAAAACTAACTAAATGATCTCTTTATTGTCTGCAAAGACATCTTGAAGCCTCAGCTGGCTCATCTATAAAATGAGAGGTGGGATAAAATGCTATCTAAGGCCCTTCTATCTCTGGAATTCTACCATTATAGGTAATTTTCAACAAAAGCTTGTAAACTTTTCCCTATTGTATTCTTCAAATGCCAAGACAATAAGGGTTTTTATATTTTCTTTACAGAACTTTACTTAGAACTTTTTTACCCTCTATTTGGTGCCAACCAATACAACTACCATCAATATTGATTTCATCAACTAAAGATAATTTTAGGATAAAAATGCTATTTTTTTCCTGGAAAATCTCTATATGGGTCCAAATAGAATTATTCCTAAATTAATTAATTTTCAGATGAAAACTTCTTCCCATGGTCGACAAATAATGAACTCTCTTTTTCTGGGAATCTTCCTCTGGTGGTCTGGCGTAAGTCACAAAGTTTTAACTATATAAGATTCTTAGCAATCACAGAACCCTTCCTTTCCCTTGCAAATAAATACATATTCTATTTCAACTAGTCAGATGCTATAAAAAGAATCTCTTTGGTTGATTTAAATTATCTTTAAGTCTTCATAATGAATAAAAGCATCTGCACCAAAATTTTCTATAAGATGCTTTTATTCATTATGGAGACTTAAAGATAGTTTAAATCAACTAAAGGGAGTGAAGGTCAGGGAATGAGTGCGAGGTAAAAGATAAAGGCAAGTTACCTGGATTGGCTGTAAGAGATGGAACTAATAACTTTAGGAAGGTTACTGTGGGTCAGTGAGGCTTCAGGTCCAAAATGTGAATCTTTCTCATTTTTTGCAAACCCTCCCTAAAAGTCTCCTGTGGATAACTCAAAGCCTGGAAGCAATGCAGAGATTTCTATATCTAACCCTTAGTAACTGTGTGGCCAAGGGAAACATCCATTTTACCACAAGGATTTACTTCTGTACTTTCTAGGATCTTAATTACAGCTATGTCTCACTTTGAGAAAATTCAGTATGGTGTTGGGTGACAGGGCACATAAGGCAGATAAAATAGGGAGTGATTATTCGGAATTTTCAATTTGTAAAAGGATTCACCAAACACTTTGTATAGTCCACTTCTTTTTATAGTCAAGGGATTAAAAAAATTGATGACCCAGTCATGAGCGCATCTGTAAATCATTTTCACTTGAAGAGGTGGACAGAGAGTGTTAGGAGCCAGTGCAAACTGAAGATGAATCATAAATGAAGATCTTAATCTTCTCTGAGAATTATAATATAAGCCTGATAGGAAAGAAGGTTTTTGTTCCCATTTAATTTTGTTAGGAGCACATCTATTTCATAAAACAAACACACATGAAAGTATAAGCCTAAACCAGTGTTCAGGGACATAACAAGCCTCTTTTCAAAGGAACTCTGAACAACAGATGTATTGGATGGAAAACAGACATGTACATTGGCCCAGATCCACTGGTCTAGGGCCTAAAAGGAAGTAGGCCAGATTAAAGGAATCGGGCTGTGAGCATTTTTATTAGAATTGAATAAAGGACACATTGCACCAACATTTTGCCTCCTAAAACTATTGTCTCATTGCAAAAACTGGATTCATGACTTTTACGATATTAGTATGTATAGGAAAAACTGATGATAGTTTCGTGAGATGGAAAAGGTTGTTTTTTTTCCCTCCTTAATCTACCCTGGAAATTTATAAATGTCTCTGATACATAAATGAAACTTGCTTTTTCAAGATTAAAGTCCATGCCAGAAGACTTTCTTCCTCAGACAGAATTAGGGAATTGGGGATATATGAGGGATTAACAAAGTGTAAATAACTTCTAAGGTCTTCAACAGCTGCACAGAGGACAAGAATTAAAAAGGCTATACTTATATGAGATGGGGAGAAATTTAAGAATTTCAAAATGTTTTGAATTTTCCAGGGACTTGAAGAATGTCATGCTAACTATTAGTGAATAGAAACATTAAATGTAAAGGAAGGTTTTTAATACTAATGGCACTGACAATTTTGAAAACAATTAGCAGTTTATATCGGTCGTTTAGTTCATTTTGGCAGGGATGGAGGGGGAAGCTGAAAGTCTGATTTCATCTTATTAATTATCAGGAAGCAAACATTTGTTTTTCAGGTCTACTTTCTAAAATAGTTTGGGACATGTTACCCATAGCTAAAATGACATAAACTTTTCAGTATTTCAGTTTAATTGAATATGAGGAAAATCTTAACTAATTTTGTTAGAAGCTGGTGTCACATATAAATATGCTATGTATAGGTATTTGTTTATGTCGCTGATTCTCAAAGTTTTTATCTTGTCATTTCCTTAAATTTTGCATGCCCTAAAACTTCAGTTTATCTATTTTTTAAAAAAATCTTTACCTTCTGCCTTAGAATCACCTGGGAATTAGTTGCAAGGTAGACAAACAGTAAGGACTAAGCAATGAGGGTTAAGTGATTTGCCACAACCAGAACGTGTTTGAGACTAAATCTGAACTCAGGACATCCCGTGTCTCAGTCTGGTTCTCTGTCCACTGAACCACTGAACCATCTAGCTGCCTGCAGTTTCAGTCTTGAAGAGGTTCCGCTTCTGCCAAACAACCCTTGGAAGCCCTTAAACTCTAGTGTCTGCCACCTCTCCAAAGAACTCCCCTTCTTCGCTCCTTAAAAAGGAATTATATTCACAGGTTAAGAAACACTGGAATAAATACCAGACTGGAATTCATAATTGGTGGGAGTTTATTATGTTGAAAATCATAAGCAAAGATCATATAGTGAGAGCTGTAACAGATAAACAAACTGGAGCCCAGAGACATAACTGACATGTCCTAGTGTCACAGAAAGGATTCCGACCTACATCCTCTGATGGCAAATCCAACACTCTTTACCTTGTGCCATGATGCTCTCTTCTGCAAATGCTTAAGAAGAAGGACCTTCTTCATTATAATGATGCAAATGGTTCTTTTTTTTTTTAAACTCTCCCTTCTGTCTTAGTATCAATTCTAAAACAGACGAGCTGGCAAAGGCTGGGCAATCAGGGTTAAATGACTTGCACAGCTAGGATGTTTCTGAAGCCAGATTTTACTCAGGCCCTTCTGATTCTAGGCCTGGCACTCTATCCACTGTGTTATTTAGCTGTCCCCAAATGTTGTTTTTAAAAAATAATTTCATTCCACTGTTTCCATGAGATTGTACCTCAGAGATGATTTTAAAACTCAGTAAATGTATACCCAATTTTTACTCTTCCCTAATTTAAGAGATGCTTTTAAAACTCAGCAAATGTATAACTAATTTTTACACTTTCCTCTTTTTAAGTGATGCATTTAAAGCTGTGCAAATGTGTACCCAATTTTTACTCTTCCCTAATTTAAGTGATGCTTTTAAAACTCATCAAATGTATGCCTAATTTTTACGCTTCCCTCTTTTAAGTGATGCCTTTAAAGCTCATCAAATGTATACCTAATTTTTACATTTTCCTCTTTTAAGTGATGCTTTTAAAGCTTAGCAAATATATGCCTAATTTTTACTCTTTCCTAATTAAAATGAATAATTTCCTAATTATACCACTTTGGGGCAGCTAGGTAATACGGTAGATGGAGCATTGAGCTTTAGAATCAGGAAGATTCATCTTTGTGAGTTCAAATGGGCTCAGATATTTTCTAGCCATGTCACCCTGGGCAAGTTACTTGATCGTGTTTGCCTCAGTTTCTTCGTCTGTAAAATGAGCTGGAGTAGGAAACTACTCCAGTATCTATGCCAAGAAAACACCAAATGGGACCATGGCAAGTCAGATCTAACTGAAAGCGAATGAACAACAACCACCGTCACTTTGGGGAAATGATCTCTTTAGTGGGTCAGGAAGAATACGCAAGCCAGAGATTAGCTGGGTGCCCATGGCATTTCCCCTTTCTTCCACTAACACACCATTGTCAATGAAATATAAGAATACACTCTTTCAGTTAAGCTTCAGTTGTAGCCAGAGGAATCTTGGTTTCCGGTGTGATACTAATAACATTAATTCCTTCCCTAAAGCACTCCCAGGGTTTAAATTCCATTCCCTGCCCACAAAGATTAAGGGCATGTCTGGAAGTGTCCTCTTCTGCTTTGTGCAGCCAGCTATTCATTAAAACATGGCACCTCACCGAGGGACTAAAGCCACTGGATGGTGGCCCACGCTGCAACAGCTGTGGCCACCTGGACCCTTCTCTATGCAGTGGAAAAACTGTGCTCCTGAGTGAGCAGTCAAGTTGGCTGGGAGTCAAGATGTGTTATAAAGGATCATGTACTTAGATAGATTTGTCATTAGGATGTTGGACAATGCATTCATTCAATGCCACGGATAAAACCTAGGTTTTAGGGTAAAACCTCCGCAACCCTATTTGTTTCCATTTTTTCCCTAGCCAAAACTCAAAGAAAAGAAATATTTTTCTCTACGTGCTTTTCATTTTGCTAGGAGATAGAGGGAATGCTCAGTAATAAACAAAGCTATAGTCTTCCTTTCCTCGCTTGCAGGGGAAAATCCTGAGCTTGGAGAGGTCTTAGATGAAGAAGTCTATACATTTCAGGGGTGATCTACTACAGTTTATGCCATCTCTGTTATTAAAAGTTAGGTTGACCCATTTATTTCCAGCCCTGTTGGTCAATCAGTGTTGGGAAGGGAGGGAAGGGGTCACTCTGTCTGTCACGTAGTCAAGTTACACCCCATCACTATCTATGACCTGCAAATAGTCATATCCTTCTGCTTTAGGAAGGAAAAGATACAAGGACCACAACCTCTTTTGCTGATGTAAACCTATCATAATTGTCTTTATCTCATTACTAAAATTGTATAATAAAAAGCTGGTCCATCTTGAGATCTTGCTGATGCCCAGGGATCAGCCCGACAAAAATGTGCCTCTACCTTGACATACTTTTAATAAACTCCATTTAATTTTCTTCGTCCTGAGTTTTGTCTCATTCAAAAAGGGAAAAACCCAAAAGAAAGAATTTTTCTTTCAACACTTTCTGAGTGTAAGCACTTTGTGACCTGGAACTTCCTCTTCAGTTTGGCTTACACCATTGCCTTGGATGGTCATGACACGTATTTTGAACAGCAATAAAGAAATGAATGAAACCAAGTCTGTGGTGTGAGTCACTGTAGCTAGTGTTCAAGGTGCCACGAGTGTAGATTAACTTCTAAAGGAAGAGTAAATGAACCTCTAAAAGCTGACTAGGGTCATGAGACCAGAAGAAGAGAGAGGAAGAAAGAGAGGAAAAATTAAAAAAAATTATAGTTCAGACTTCAGGGGGAACTCTGAGGGGAAGAAGCTAAAGTTTAAACATTTATTGAGAATTTTTACCTGGAGATCCTGGCAGTCCAGGCAGTCCTGGAGATCCTTTAGGGGCTCTTATGCAACCTAAAAAGAAGAGGGGAAAAAAAAGATAAGTTGAAATAATCTGTGATGAATCTCATGGCTTTTAGAGTTGTTCACATCAAAAGCACTAGTATTAAAAGTGGCTACCACTATTTATTAGAGCAATTTAATGGTTTAATGTTCCTGGCTTTCTGATGCAAATGCAAACTTAATTTCATTATGCAATGAGACAAAAATATTAATTTCTATAAAATGCAAATGAAATAAATGTAGTTCAAACTCCCCCCCCCCCCAACAGGCAAATGACTCATTTCTTTCCTTATTTTTGGAATAGTTTTCATTATAAGCTGAGATGAATGAGATCATCTCCAGTGGATAAAAGTGAATCCCATTTAAAGGATTATAGAGATTTATGAGAAAGAAGACTAGCCACATTCAGAGGAAGAACTGTGGGAGGAGAAACACAGAAGAAAACCAACTGCTTGAACACATGGGCTGATGGGGATATTATTGGGGATGTAGACACTAAATGATAACTCTAGTCCAACTATCAATAATATGGAATTAGGTCTTGATCAATGATATATGTAAAACTTAGTGGAATTGTGTGTTGGCTAAGGGGAGTTAGGGCGGTTTGGGGGAGAGGGAAAGAAATGAAATATGTAACTAGGGGAAAATATTCAAAATAAAAATAAAAAAATAAAGGATTATAGATAATATAGTTAGCATTCACTTAGAGTGCTTTAAGAATTGCAGAATGCTTCACAAATATTATTTCATTTGATCCTCAGAACAACCCTGTAAGATGGGTGTTATTATTATCCCTATTTTATAGATAAGGAAATTTAGGAAGACAGATTAAAGTAACCTGCCTGGGTTCCTATAGTAAGTGCCCGAGTCCAGCTTTGAACCTGTCTTCCTGACTTCAGACCCAGCACTCTTCCTCTTTCACACACTCCTAGATTTATAGGGATCCTAGAGATAATGTAGTCCAATTTCCTCATTTTATAGATGAAGAAACTGAGACTCTAGGCAAATTAAAGGAATTGTCCATGATCATACAAGTGGATGAGCCATAATTTGAACCAATGTCTTCTGACTACAGATTAAAACTTTCTTCATGGCACCAGGTAGCCTCTGAATTTTTTTGTGTCACAGCTCTATCTCAATGGATATAGTTATCTTTCAATTAAAGAATCTATTACTCTTTTGTGATTTTTAAATACCTTCAAAATGAACCAAAATAAATTAATTGCTTCATGCAGACCAAGACCAAATAATGAGAGCAGTTAAATTTGAGAAGTATATGGTATTGCTTGTGTCTGTTCTAAGAAAGTCCATTTCAAAGGACAATTGGGCGTTTCATTCATCCTATGTCTGTTTGTCTTGGAATTCTTCCTGCTGGGTCAGCCTCATCCTTTTGCCAAGTCTAATAAACAAATTTTGAAGTTAGCCCGCCCTCCTTTTAAAAAACTAATTGTACTTTTTTTGTAAATGGAACATTTGTAGACTGACTTAGAATGCCTGGGTGATCCTTGTAGGTTCTTTGAGGTTTTTGTAGACCGCTACACCTGTTCAAAATGAGACTAGACTAAATATATAAGTATCAGCTCAATAGATTCCTGAGTTCAAATCTGACCCCAGACCCTTACTTACATAATTATCAGAAAATCTATAATTTGCAGTTTCATTCCAATTAAAAACAAAATCAAGTGAAATGAATATTTTTAGTTTTGTCATAAAAGAAAACTTAACTATGTATCCCATATCATTTAACGATTTAACAATTTCAGGATGCACAAAGAGTTATGCATCTTTTTTACACATCAAATTTTTACAAAACTTTTTACACATAAAATTTATCCTTTCCTATGTAAAAGACCAAGCAGTTGGAGATACGTAGATAAATTATCATCATTATTATTTTAAACCTTTACCTTCTGTCTTAGAATCAATACTGTGTATTGGTTCTAAAGTAGAAGAATGGTAAGGGCTAGGGAATTGGAGTTATGGGATTAAGCTGGGAGTTATCTGGGGCCATATTTGAACCTAGGACCTCCCATCTCTAGGTCTGGCTCTCAATCCACTGAACCACCCAGCTGTCCCTACACAGATAAATTAGATAAATAAACAAAGGTGATTACTCTCTAAAGATTTGAAAGCCTTAGGCTAGCTATGAAGAAACAATAATGGACCAAGAGCTGATGTAAATGAATCAATGAAGAACAATCACGAGATGACAAAATTATAGTCACAGAATCCAAAACTTGGAAAGGATGTCACAGTTTTCTCTTCTACCCTATAGTTGAACAGGAATTCCATCTTTAATGCTCTCCATAAATGGCCATTTGGCATCTACTGAAAGATCTCCAGTGATGGGTGATGAATATAGGATGCCTCTCATGCCTCCTACCCTCTCCCTGCTTTCCTTATTGGCTCCTCAGTCCTTTAAATCTTAAAACTCGGACACTGTCTTCCTATATTGAATACAAACTGTTTTTCACCTATGATACTAATGATAAAAGCATCCTGATTCACTCATGTAAATGTGTGCTTAGTAGTCAGATCTGGGTTTGAATTCAGGTTCTGCCATGTATTTTCTGGGTGATTTGGGGCAAGACCTTGTCCCCTCCATGGAACTCAGTTGCCCCATATGTAATATGAGGGGAAAGGACTAGAGGTTCTTCTGTCTCTAAATCCTATGTTTTTAAATGTTTTAATTTTATTTTCAAATGTCTTAATTTAAATGCTTAAAGAAATATGTATTCTTGTGCATTATCCAAATATCTGTAGGTATTTTTTTTTAAATCCTTACCTTCCGTCTTAGTCAATTCTAAGTGCTGGTTCCAATGCAGAAGAGTGGTAAGGGCTAGGCAATGGGATTTAAGTGACTTTCCCAGGGTCATACAACTAGGAAGTGTATGCTTTGAACCCTGGTGCTCCTGACTCTAGCTTTGACACTCTATCCACTGTGCCACCTAAAAGCCCTTCTGTAAGTACTTGTAATATCTAGTATGCCACATACATTAGACATTCAATAAATACCTATAATTTATAGATATAATAAATAATAATTTTTACCAATATTTTAAATTGTAAATTAAAATTTTTTATGTTTAGTTATAAAATTGAATAATAAATAAAATAAAATAGGTCATCTATTCTATAAAACCAAAAATTTAAAATTGTTCTGAGAAAAAAATGTTTTTTTAGTACCTGGTTGAATTATCTCCTGGCCAATGGGCTGTTTCACATCTGCATCACAATCTGAGAATGAGACACAATGAAATAACAAGGTTATTAAGAAAACAACATATGGCTATTTTTTGCCTTTTCCATTAAATTGTGACGGAAGAGAGACAGGCAGAAAGCATGGATATACACTGTAAAAACTACCATGCCTGCTCATTTACTTCAAAGTTTTGCCCTAAAAAATATTGTTTCTATAAAGAAAGCAAGCTTTAGGTGGGCACAAGAGAATCTAGGGTCAGATAATTCTAAGCAAAGCAACCCATTTTGGGTTTATGGAAAAAAGCAGAACAATACTTTGTTCTGACCCACAAGGCAACTTAGGTGAAACTGAAGTAGAGTCAGCCCTTGAGTATTTGGGGAATATTTTGCTGGTTAAATGCTTCCACTATCATATATGACTTCTTTCAAAGAAAAGAGAGAGAACTCAACCGTACCTGTTTGGCCTAGAGTGCCTGGGGGGCCTGGAGGACCTGGGAAGCCAGGACTCCCACTTAATCCAGGGTCACCAGGGAGGCCTCGTGCACCTTTGGGGCCTGGTAGACCTAGGCCTGGAGGACCAATGTCTCCTGGAGTGCCCTTTAAACCGGGGAGTCCTGGAAAACCTGCATCTCCTGGAATACCTTTGATGCCATCACCCTGGGTGAAATAAAATTGTTCTTTTAAAATATATACATTTACAACATCAAAGATATCTCTCCCCACAAAGGAAGAGTCAGATACAACTAACTGATTAAGCAACAACAAAAAAGTATCCTGAATTCAATTAGTTAAATGATCCTCTTAGTTAAATGATTAGTTAAAAAATCTTCTTTTTGCGCAAAGCATTGTGATAAGTTCCATGAGAGAAGGTTTGGATAAAATTCCACTCTTGTCCTTAAAGAGTTTACATTCTACTAGTTAACCAAAATCACTTACTTTTATTAAAGAGAATGTATTAAAGGGAAAGATTTAGAGGGACAGGAAAAAGCAAACATTCTTTTTCAAAGCATCATTGTTTTAATTTTATTTCTTTTATTTTTAAAAATGAATCCATTTGCTTGTTAACTCTGAGAGAAGAGAGAAAACATGAATCATGTCACTTTGGAAAACTTATGCGTAAATTTGTTATTGGAATAAAATAAAGATAAAATTAACAAAAAAAGAATTCTTCTTTTTTATTTGTCACATTAAAATACCTAGTAACTCCCTTCCTCCTTCCCTTTCCCCCATTAGAGAAGTCATCATTTGACAAAAATATATAGGTATATATAAAACCATTTTGCTTGTTTTTGCATTGAATATCCAAAATTGTTGGCATGGCCACCCTCCCTACCTCCATTGTGTGGGTCCTGTGGTTTCTTTCAAAGCTTGGCTCTAATGGCACTTTTATGTGAAGCCTTTCCTGATCCTCCTACTGGTTTGTACCTTCCTTCCCCAAAATAGCTTGTATTAATTGTATAAGTAGTCTGTAGATAACTTCAGAATACACATGCCTCTTCTCCTTAGAATGTAAGCTCCTCGAGGGCAGGGACCATCTCATCTTTGTCTTTTTATCCCCAGGACTTAGCAAAGTTCCTAGAACCTAGTAAGTGCTCAATGTTTGCTGCCCTCTTGATCTCATAACAAGAAGTCAGAGAAGGCAGTGATCATGGCTAGGAAGAGAAGATGGTACTTTCAGTAAAGGTGATGATAAAATTGTTCTGTTTCGCTGAGTTCTAAAAACTCTTTTTGAAGCCACGATTAAAGAAGGAAATGATGGCATCTGTCAGCAATCTGGGTTCTACTGAACAGTCTAAGAAAATCCCAGAATTGTGGACTTAACAAGTATTGTTTTTAATTATCAAAATGAAAGCATACTTCCTGCTAACAACTGGTAAACCACAGAAATGGAAAGTGGCAGATTATCAGTCACCATGATTAGAAGGTTTTGTTTAACTGTTTGAGGGAAATTTACTTTGTGGTGAGCTTTGTTTGGGTGTTTGTTGGGAAAATTGTCTGTTCTATCAAAATAAGATTATCAATAAAAAATAAAAAAAATACACAACCCTGCATACAATTGTAGGATTTAAATAGGAATCAACAAGATAAGGTCAGCAAGATGGCATAATGGACAGAGTGCCAAGCCTGATGTCAGTGACTGACTGTGTGACCTTAGGCAAGTCACTTAACCAAGCTTGCATCAGTAGCTCATCTGTAAATGAGCTGGAGAAGGAATTGGCAAACCGTTCCAGTATCCTTACTAAGAAAACCCCAAATGGGGTCTCAAAGAGTTGGACAAGACAAAAATGACTGAACAGGAAAAACAAAAGAAGGGAGGATGATTTGTGCACTGTTAAATTTAAGTTTACAATTTTAATGGGTATTTATTAAGCTCCTTCTATGGGCAAGATAATGTACTAAGTCCTAGGGATATGTAGGTAAAATGAAAAAATAATTCCTGTCTTTAAGGACCTTCAATTAAAAAAAACCCCTTATCTTCCATTTTAGAATCAACCTTGTATATTGGTTCCAGGGCAGAAGAGTAGCGAGAGCTGGGCAATGGGGATTAAATGACTTTCCAAGAGTCACATAACTAGAAAGAATCTGAAACCACATTTGAACCCAGGACCTCCTTCCTGTTTCTAGGTCTGGTTCTCAATCCACTGAGACACCTAGCTGTCCTCACTGAACTTCAATTTTAACAGATAGAATACATCATTTCTCTCTATCTACTAAGCCACATAGTTGCCCTTCAATACATATTTAAGAAAATTTAATATGCAGGAAGTCTATCTCAATCTAAGCCATGTTGCGTATAGGAAAAAGATACTCTGTTTTTGTTTGTTTGTTTGTTTGTTTTTAATATCCACTGCCTCCTGAAAGGATCTTGTTTTGTGCCCTAAACTATTTGTTCTCTGCTCACTAAACTTACCTGGACATAACTCATGTTCAGTAACTTTAGGGGTACCGCCTACGTCATTTGCTTCTACTTCCGTACTTAAAAGACATGATTTATAAGAAACAAGAGCTCTGAGTTAGAATAGAGATATCTCTAAGTTAGTTCAATAGTTTAGAGGGAAAAAACACATAAAAACTTACAGGAAGACCTGGAAGACCTGGAAAACCATCTAGCCCATCTTGCCCTGGAAAGCCGTCTTCACCTTCCAAACCAGGTATACCAGGAGTGCCTTGGTCACCTCTGCTACCTAGGAAGATTTTTTTAAAAGTGTGAAAGCCATCCTCAAAATGAGCATATTCAGAAGGTAAGTGATTATAAAAAGGCTTAGTCAACAACATACAGACCTTTTGTTGTAATTGTTCTAGAGTCTCCTTTATGCCCTTTAGGACCAGGTAATCCAGGAGTGCCAGTGCTACCCTGTGGAAGCAAGATGATTTTTATGGTTAGATCCAACAGATTATAGAGTCCCAAACTCTAAACACTAAGGTTAAATAAATAAAACAAGGGACAATGAAAATCCTGAATTGTTAACTACTCTTCTTGTAAACTGATGGCAGAGTAGAACCTCTAATATTTCTCTAAAGTAGACAACACCTTAGAAATGAGTCTTATTATAATTTTATTATTATATCATTATTTATTTTAAAGTTCATTAGAGAATTCAAACCTAAAATAATAACAAATAAGTGAGCTGGCGAGCAGAAATGAGGAGATTCATGATGGGTGATCATTCTCTGCCCAAGTTTGGTGATGTTACTTGGTGGCAAATTATGGCAGTTCCTTTATGCAGATTTACTGAGATATACTTGTTAAAAAGAGATTAAAAATTTTTTTGATCAATTGACAGTTCTTTGCAGACTGGGGAAGACAATCATAAACCATGAGGAAATCCTAAATAGTTGGCTGTACAAAATAGAAAAGATTTTAATTAGAGGATTCCTTACCTTTACCAGAATATCATACTTCTTAGCACCTACAGTATTCTTAATTCCTCAGCCACTTTTACATATTTTGATAGTCTGGATTTATGCATTTAATTCATTTTTTAAAGGATTTAAAACAAGTTATCAATTATTCATAAAAATAAATTTCTACAAAGTTTTCCTTAGTTAGATGATTGAACTTATCTCCCTCCTTTCCCTTTCCCATCCTGGTGCTGGCAGGTGATTCGATCTGGGTTATGCATGTATTATCATGCAAAACATAATTCCATATTGTTAATTTTTGTAAGTGAGTGATTTTATAAAACCAAAGCCCCCAAACATAAGCCCATATAAATAGTTGAAAAATTGTATGCTATCATCGATAGTCTGGATTTAGAATAAAATTGCTTTTTGCTGAAATAAAGCACACCACTCAGTATTTTCTGCTTGACCATCTTGTTTATTTTCTTAGAAACTCGGGGGCACAGAATCTATAAAGTGGTGAGTTTAATTTTCTTTCAGAATACTCCTGTGCCACAAAGCAATTACTAGTATAGAGTGACCTTGTGCCCTAGGAGAATTCTATCTTTCGCTGAAGTTTTCCTACAACATGAAGTGAAGCCATCTGTTCCTGGCTCAGATATTCTTGAAATTTAGTTTGATTTTTCAGAATATGTAAAACACAATTTCGTTTTGTAAGTCTCTTGCCATTCTCTTTTAAGTTGGAAAGAAAAGGGGCAGTTTCTGTGCCCAAAATTTGAAATGAACATTTGAGCCCCTGGTTAATTAAAAACGTGCTCGTGCAGAAAGATGTATTTCAAATGGTCTTTTAAAATAGCTTGTAAAAAAGACTACCAAGCTGATAGGTATAGAAGAGCTAAAGAAAAGAAATTTCATGCATTATTAGACATGAAATTTCCTTTGCGGCTTTGTATGTGAGGCTTGAAAGGATGCTTTCTTTATGAAATACTCATCAATTTTAGCCAGATTCAAAGGTAAAAGTTATCTAAAGAATGTGCCTCATACTGGGCACTGTAACAAAGGTGGTTTAGTTGGTCAGTCAGTCAGTCAATGTGTACCATGCACATTAATACTGGTTAACAAAGAAAGTAAAGAACAATCCCTGCCATCGAGGAGCTTCCATTTTGATAGAGGAAGACAATACAAAAAGGTGAGAAGGCAAGGAAAGGGAGAGGTAGAGCATCTAGAGCAGGGGCATGGTGGAGAAATCCAGGGGAATAGAAAAAAAAGCCTTGTCTTTAATCAACATCAAGAGGAATTCTAGATGACCTTCCATCTACTCTACATGATATTTTGCTTGTACATTTTATTTTTTAACCTAGTTTATTTTTATATATAAAAACAATTTTTAAATATTCATTTACAAAAATTTTGAGTTCCAAATTCTCTTCCTCCTTTCCACTCTCTCTTCCTCCCTATCGCTCCTCCCCACTCCCTAAGATGATATTGTTTATACATTTAAAAATATGTTGTCTCTCTCATTAAAATGTGAACTCCTTGAGAAAAGGCATTGTTTTGCTTTTCCTTATATCTGGAACACTAAACATAGTACCAGGTGCTGAAGAAGGGCTTAAGCACAATGGAAGTGCTTCATGAATGTAAGTTGACTGAATGACTGAACATTTCATTATGAAAAGGAAAGTTGGTGGGAAAAAAGGGGATTTTACATGATGGAATGCTATTGTGCTGTGAAAAATGATGAAAGGTACGGTTTTAGAAACACCTAAGAAGAATTATATGAACTGATGCAAAGTGAAGTGAGTAGAACCAGGAGATTATTACACATAGTTATAGTAATATTGTAAGGATGATCCTGAGAAAGGCTTAGTGATTCTGATCAAGACAATAATACAAGACAATTCCAAGGACTTATGATGAAAAATGCTATCTACCTCCTGAGAGAGAACCTATGAACTCTGAATGCGGATTGTAGCACACTTAAAAAAAACAGCTTTCTTTCTTTATTATTATTGTTTCATTTTGTGCTTTCTTTTGCAACATTGCTAAGAAGGAAATATGTTTTGCATGACTTCAAATGTATAAAGACACTGAGAGCATAAATGACATCAAATTCAAGAAGGGGGAAAGGGTGAAAAGGAGAGAGATCATTTGGAACTTGAAATTAAAAAAAAGATTGTTAAAATTTTTTCCATGTAAATGGGAAATATTTAATAAAATAAATAAAAAATTTCAAAAGGGAAATTTTTTAATATTGAAAACTGTAATATATAATTTGATTTTCCACATTATAATTTTGGCTTGGTTTTTGTTTGCTTAGTTTAAATCTAACATGGCATTTCCATATTTGATTACGTTCCTTTCTGCTCTCTTGAATCACGAAAGACTTTAAAAGTTCCTCTGGAAGTATGTTTTATTGTCCAGAAAGGCACATGAGTGTTACTGGCACAAAGTTATGTTATTTTAATGATTTAAAAGTTCATTGTACAATAAGGATGTAGTAAACATTTAACTTCAGGATGAAAGGCTTAAGTTTATAAATATCTGGTTCCATGACTGATAGCTCTCTTGCCAATGTGGGTAAAAAAACCAGATCCATTCCTTGCTCTCACCTTAAAGCCTGAGAAACCAGGAATACCATGCGGACCTGGATCACCAATTTCTCCTTTTCTCCCAGGTTCTCCATTTGTACCAGGAAGACCAATGGGTCCTGGTGGACCAGGATGGCCTACAGAAGGAACTCCACATTTGCAGTCTCCAGGGTCACCTGTCATGGCAAGGAGAAGAAGCAGAGAAAAGGTAAACTCTTTTTCTGGGAAAAAAGGCAATTTAACCTGAAAATTATTTATCAAATTTTGTGTTCAGTATTACAAGGGATACAAAAGAAGCAGTAAAGAATGCCCTTGAGGAGTTTATAATTTCACTGGAGAGAGAATCAATTAGGTATTGATTAATCACCTATACATGCCAGGCACTAAATCAAGTAAGTGCTAAGGAATCAAGTACAAAGAAAAAAACAGAGTGCACATATATTAAGTAATTAAAAAAATTCAACTGTATTTTATTTTCATAAAGATCTTGATAAAAACTCATACAGTTCTGTGAAACTAGTTTGGGCATACACTAATGGATGATCAGTTGTGGTGTAGACCACCAAAAGGAAGGAGAGATCATTATTGATTAAAGTTGTATAGATGGGATTCTTGGAGATAAAATGACTTGATCTGAGCATAAATGGGTACCGAAAAACACATAAGAACTTACAGTAGGGTGAGGGGGGAGTTGGGGCAGAGCAGGAAATGATGTGATGTAAAAACTCACTACACTTGGTATCAGTTCTAGTCTTCTCTCTACTGTGAAATAACTGAGTGACTTGCAAATCTTTGAGTCTACCTATAGGTTGTTATGTGGGCAGGTATTCATTTTCTGGGACACCTGGGTGGCACAGAGTGCCAGGTCTGAAATCAGGAACAGTCATCTTCCTGAGTTAAAATTTAGCCTCAGACGCTTCCTAGCTGTGTCATCCTGTACAATTCACTTAATAATCCTATTTGCCTTAACATTTATGTATAAAATGAACTGGAAAAGGAAATGGCAAATTACTTCAGTATCTTGCTAAGAAAACCCCAGAGAGAGTCATGAAGAGTCAAACACAACTGAAAAATGACAGACAACAACAACAACAACAAAAAAAAACAATTCTCTTTATATACAGATGAGGATAGATATCGAGAAGTAGCTAGCTACTTCCCTGAAGTCCAAATCCAGATTCAATTCTAAATCTGAGCTCTTGCAACAACTCCATGCTTTTTGACTCTATACCAAAATAAGGTTGATTTTTTACAAGGATGGTAATTTCTGTAGTAAATAGCCTAGTACTATGACATCCACACTGAGTGTTTTCAATGAAAAGTAATTTTAGACTGACTAGGTCAACTGAACTTCTGTTGACTTTATAGAAACCAAGGCTCACTCATCCTTTGTATTATCAACATAATTTCTAAGGGAGAAAATGGAATAGTTTTAAAAAAATAAACCTTCAGGCTAAAATACTTTTTGTTTCTTTTAGACTTTGCTTATTGGTTGGTCTAGATCTGTAATTGCAAAGAAGTAGGGAATTCCCAATATGGAAACTCCCTCCACTGAAGGGCAGAGTGGAAATTATCTTAACTTATAATTTGGAGAGTTGTCTGAGGTATGGAGAGGTTAAGTGACTTGTTCAGAGTCACATAGTTAGAATAGGACTGGAACCTAGGCTTTCCTGACTGCAAGGACTACCCCCTGTCCAGTAGGATATACTACCATCATGTTTACAGGATTGCCAGGATCGAAATGATATTTTAAAAATTATTTTATTTAAATATTGGTTATTTTATTTAAATTTAGAAAAATATACCTATTATTAGAATATAGACCTAATATTTCACTAGCATAGAAAACTAATAATTCCTCTACCAATATAGACCTGTTCTATATTTTTCTGCAATTTGCAATTTTCCACAATTGCTTGAAGACACTGAGAGCATAAATGACTTGCCCCAATGGCATATCCAGTATATGTCAGAGGCAAATCTGAACTGAGCTTCTTATGACTGTCAGGCCAACTCTTTGGTCATACCACCATTATATATCAAAGAGATCTTACCTTTCCATCCTTTTTGTCCTCTTGTCCCTGGGATCCCCAAAGGGCCTGGGAAACCCACAATTCCTTCTGCTCCCTTAAGTCCAAAAAGAAATCCTAATGAAAAAACACACAAAAGAACAATAATGTTAATACATTGGATAATGACATAATAATGTCAGACTATTGCAGTAGCCTGCCGGATGGTCTCTGCCATAAGTCTCTCTACTCTAGTCTCTCAGCTGCCAAAGTGATCCTCCATACTCAATAAACTCCAGTGGTTTCCTATCAGCTCAAGAATCAAATATAAAATTTTGCTTGGCATTCAAAGCCCTTTAAAACCTGCCCCACCAACCACCATTCTAGTTTCCCTACATCTTACACTTCCCAAAATACTCTGTGATCTAAGTTCACTAGCCTCCTTGTTGGTACTCCAACAAGATATTCTGTATCCCAACCTCAGGCATTTTCACTCCATGTCTGGAATGTTCTCCCACCTCATTTCTGCCTCTTGCCTTTCCTGGTTTCTTTCCATTACCAGTTAAAATCCCACCTTCAATCTCCTTTAATTCTAATGTCTCTCCCTTCTTGATTATTTGAACCACTGATAAATTTCCAATTTATCCTATATATAGGTTGCTTGTATATAGTTGTTTACATCTTCTTGTCTCTTCCCATTAAACTCTGGGTTCCTTTAGAATAGGGGCTGTCTTTTGACTTCTCAGTGCTTAAATTGGGACACTAATGCATTGCTGGTGGAGTTGTGACCTGATCCAACCATTTTGGAGGGCAATTTGGAATTATGCCCAAAGGGCTATAAAACAACACATCCCCTTTGATCCAGTAATACCTCTACTTAGTCTGTATCCCAGAGAGATTTTAAAAAATGGGAAAGGGCTTGTTTGTACAAAAATATTTATAGCTTCTCTTTTTGTGATGGCAAAGAACTAAAGGTGTCACTTCATTTGGAAATGGTTGAACAAATTGTGGTATATGATGGTGATGGAATACTACTGAATTCTCAGTACTTAACATGGAGTATAGAAAGTGCTTAATAAATGTTTATTAACTGACTAAGATCCTGATGCATTTCTAATGGTTCTCCATTGAGAAGCCCAGATTATAATAAAAGACATGAATAACACATGGACTCTAATGCTATTATAGAATACCTTTTATAGAGAAACATATATGGTATCTGCCCCAGATAGCTTTCAGAGCTAAAAAGAAAGTTGTGTAACTACGTGTCTAATTCTTTTTCTGAATCCTCATGTTTAAATTCTTCTTTAAAAAAGGAATCAACAAATCTGGCCTCAAAATACTTCCTAGCTGTGCAACCTTGGGCAAATCACTTAATCCCAATCACCTAGTCCTTACCATTGTTTTGCTTTGGAACTAATCCTTAGAATCATTCTAAGACAGAAGGCAAAGGTTTAAATTAAAAAATATATATATCAAAAGAAAAGTTTTTGTGTCCCTGCTGCCATCTACCTGTCCAAGTGAGAGCTACTTGAAAAGAAAAAAAATGGCATATAAGGTCATAGACAAAAGTAGACTACTAAATTCCCTTTTAACAGGACAGGAAGATTTATCCTCCTCCAACTCCTAACAGAATAGCAGCAACAGCAACATTAGCCCACAAGAGAGAGAAGGCAAATTTCTTGCTATTGATCTGAATCTAGCTTTAGACTGCATCAGGCTCTGTAGATTCCTTAGATTTTAGGTACTCAGTCTTACATGATGGCAGATAGCTGCTACTTTTTCTCTATTCCCTTTAAAAAAGATCGAGTTATCCCCAATGTCTGATGCTACTCCTAACAGTTCTAGACAGTTAAATTTAGAAGACAGTAGAACCAAGTAGGGTTAGCACATGGATTTTAAAATACCACTAAAACTGTGGGTTTTTACTTTCAAGTTGACTACAATCTCCTGGTAGAAATAATATTGCTAGTTTCATGGAAGTTCTGAAAAAAACCAACGTTGTATTTAACTCATCCAATTTCTTCATGTTTACACTTTTTATTCTTTTCTCAGACTTACAACATCATAGAATCTCAGGATTGGAAGGAATCTCAGAATTCACCTAGTTCAGGGGTTGGCAACATATGGCTCTTTTGAGGGCCAGATATGGTTCTTTCTGCAGGAGCCATAAAGTCAATTTTTTTTCAGGCGCTGTTACAGGAGCGCACACTGTGGGCACTGTACGGCACTCACAAAATTACATTTTAAAAAATGTGGCGTTTATGGCTTTCACGGCCAAAAAGGTTGCCGACCCCTGACCTAGTCCAATCTACACTGGATAGGAATGCCATTTACAATATCCCCGAGAAGGGGTCTGCTTCAAATCATGAAGTGATGAAGAACTCACAAAGAAGAGGACATTGTTCACATTGCTCAGTTCTAGTTTTTAGAGAAGGTTTTCCTTTCAATTGAACCTAAATCTCTCCAAAATTTGTCGCACCAAGTTCTTCCCTCTGGAGTCAAACAGGGCAAATTCGAATCCTTCTTTCAAATGACAAACCCCAGAAGATAGTTATAATGTACTTCCTAAGATGTTCTTTTCCTTTACTGTAGAAGCCACTAGGTCCTGGGTGATCCTAACTGTAGCTCCATGGTATTTGAATGGTTTCTTTCTGGCTGCTTGAAGTATTTTTTCCTTGGTGGCTCTTGAATTTAGCTATCAAATTCCTAGGAGTTGTCAATTGAGGATTTTAAGATGTTCTTTTAAAAGCTAAACCTCCCCCTTTCCTTCACCTGATGGTCTTGTGACATGAATTCGAGCCCCTCCGTCATACTAACTCTCCTAATTTGGTATGCATCAACAGTGTCCATCTGAAATGAAGTATCCTGAACTGGACACAGTATTTATATGTGTTCTGACTAGGGTCAAAATCAATAGCAATGTATCTTTTTTCATTTTGTTTCCATTAAAGTAACCTAAGGTTGTATCAGCTTTTTCAGCTTCCATTTCATACTGATGATTCCTCACGAACTTACACTCCAATTGCCATTTGTTAATTTATTCATACAAATTGCTCTCTAGCCATGCCTCTCCTATATTATAGCTGTGAAGTTGATTATTAGTAATAGGACTATATTTCAACTGATCATGACAGCCAATTGTGACAGTATAAGCATATTCCCTTCTAACCTTCCAAAAGGGATTAGTCTTCCCTAAAAGGCAACACAGCTATTCTAGTCCCTGACTGGCTCTTGATGACTCTCTTGATGCAGTTTCCTGGTCATCTATGGCTATAAAAAGTCCTACCCAAGTGGAGTGGGCATCCTCCAACTTGGTGAATATCTGAAGACCATGGTAGTCACCACATCCTGCCCTGCTAACTAAATGAATATCTATATGGAAGGGAAGAGAGAGAATGTGATACTTCTACAGATGCTATGCACCACTATATTCTTGTTGTATATCCTTATGTTAAAGCTAAATAAATCTCCTCTGGTATCTGTTTTATGATTTAAGTAATGCCTCTTTTAGTTCCCAAATCAAACCTGAACTGATTGGGTTCAGGTGTCAGGGCCTGCCCTATATATCTGTCAAAATCTTTTTTTTTTATCCTGGGACTCCATTCTAGGAGCATAGGGCCACAACCAGTAGGCAATGGGTCACACAGTCGCTCAGGGTCACCCAGCTGGGAAGTGTCTGAGCCCGGATTTGAACCTAGGACCTTTCGTCTCTAGGTCTGGCTCTCAATCCACTGAGCTAGCCCAGCTGCCCCTACTTTAGGTTGCAGTTTCTTTAGCAGATGTAGTTTTTACAGGGTGGGGTTGCTAGCCCCACGCCCAACCCTCCTCCTTTTTCATCCAGGCTAGGGACAGTCCTTGGCCCAGGAGTGGTAAGGGTGGGCAATAGGGGTCAAGTGACTTGCCCAAGGTCACACAGCTGGAAGTGTCCGAGGCCGGACTTGAACCTAGGACCTCCAGTCTCTAGGCCTGGCTCTCAATCCACTGAGCCACCCAGCTGCCCCGCTGCTGCCCCAAAAAAATCTTTTTTGGGATGCTGATATTGTTATCTGGGCAGCTAGGTGGCACAATATAATCAAACCTGGAGTCAGGAAGACTCATCTTTCTGAGTTCAAATCTGGCTTCATATACTTATTAGCTGTGTGCTTTTAGGCAAGTCACATAAAACTGTTTCCCCCAGTTTCCTCATCTGTGAAATGAACTGGAGAAGGAGATGGCAAACTATTCCAGTATCTTTCAGGAAAACCCCAATGGGGTCATGAGGAGTCAGACATAACTGAAATGACTGAATAAGATACTGTTATCTAAAAAGTTTGCAATTGATTCTAGCTTTGTACTGTTTACATATTTGATAACTTGATCTAAATCATTGATAATAATTTTATACAGACTAAGGCCAAAAAAAGAGACCTATGAAACTCCATGAGATGCTTATATCTAGTTTAAGGTTTATTCTTTAATCAAGTTTTTTTGGCCGTGCAAGCAATTATGAAAAAAAGTTTCAGACTAAGATACCCAAATAGAAGAAAACCAATTAACACTGCATCTGAATAATAAATAACTTATGACTAATATACACCAAAAATATGATTCTCAATCTGCCTGATGAAGACACTTTGTTAAGTGCCTTGCCAAAATTGAAGTATACTATATGGACTGTATTTCTCTGTTCTACCTTTCTGGGAAGTATATAAAAAAATAAAATGGGGTTAACTTAGCATGATTTAAAAAAAATTAAACCTCACTGTACCTTGGTGAGCATTTCTCTTTCTAGGCACTCTTAAACCATACTTTCAGTAATACCTTTTAATACTTTGGAGGAGTTTAAATACAGGACCTTCTTTTCTTTTTAAAAAAATGAGGACATTCTTGTGGCACCACTCCCATTCTCAAAGATTATTCAAATGTCCTAATGTGTCCACACTGGAACTTAACCATTGTCCCTGCCTTCAACCTAGCATTCCTCCAAATTTTTCTCTTTCTTCTGAGAATAGCCTTGTTTCCCAACATCAGGATCTCTGCTGCCACCTTTCCCCTCTTTTTCATAACTCCCATTCACCTAGTTGGCATGCCTTGTGGATTCTGTCTCCATAAGAGCTCTCTTATCTGTCTCCATCCTTCCACTCACAAGGCCATCATCCTAGTTTAAGAACATATGCCTTCTCTTCTGGGCTATTGTAATAGTTCTTGGTTTCAGTCCCTCACATACCAATCTACCCTCTAAACAGCAGCCAGAGTAACTTTCTTAAGGCATAGCTCAGACCACATGCCTACTTTGTTCAAAAGCCTTCAGTAGCTCTCAGTTGCCTCCAAGATAAAATAAACTCCTCAGCCTGTCATTTAAAGTCCTCTGAGACCTGGCTCCAACCTGATTTTCCAGTCTTATCTCACATTATCCCCTACCTTATACTCTACTTTCTCCAGCCAAAATAGATTACAGGTTATTCCTCAAACTTGACATTCTATCTCCCATGCATTTGCAAAAAACTATCCTTCATGCCTAAGTGCACTTAAACTACTTAATCTCCCTATCAGTATCTTCATCTTCTTTCGGAGTTCAGACAAGAGTTTATTTCTTCTGTTGAAGGATTCTCTGACATGTCACCCCAAACTCCTGCTCATCAAGTTGAAAATGCTCTCTCCCTCTTCAAATTATCTTTGATTTACTTATCTTTTTATATGTTGTGCCCCACCAATAGAATGCATTCTCCTCAAAAACGGGGAATATTTCATTTTTTTCTTTGCATCTCTTGTGTCTTGCACATGGATAATTGTTAATAAATGTATGAATAGCATTTAAAAAATTAAATCAAATGAAAAAATAACCAATAATAGTCTCCTTCCTAAGTTTTTTTTTCAGTACCCTGGCATATAGTTCACCAAAACCCTGTGACTTGAATGCCTTTATCTTAGATTTTAATTTTCTGTGAATAATTTTTGATGTATACTTTCCAACTTAAAGAATCAGCTTCTTTAACAGATGAGAAAAAAGATAAGAGATGAAGAGTTTTGCCTTCTCTCCCAACTACTATTTTCATAATTTCATCTACCTTTGAACAGTGATCCTATACTTTCTTTGAGCTTCTTTTCACCAACATTGATAAAAATCAATATTTAAAAAAATTGTTCTTGACAGTCATCATAAGCCTCACTAATGCTTTAGCATTCCCAGCATTATTCCTAGAGGACCATATGCCTCTTTTCATTTATCTTTAGTTATCTTGCCTTGCTTCCTCTTTTCTGTACTTCCATCTTGTTAAGCTTGGATTTGTTTGATAACTTTCTCTCTTCAGCTTTGGAATCAATGTCTTTATTAGAACTTGGCTCTTGGGTGTCTCTTATGCAATTTGAGTTTACTCCTGAAGAGTTCTTACTATCCTTTCTTTGGACTTTTTGGAATATTCTCTACCTGGCCAGAAAGTCTGGGGTAGGCATCAGTGAATATCTACCATTCCTTATTGATTATGAACTCTAAGATGGCACACGATTACATAACATTCCAGTTATATCTACTTTGGCATCTGGTTTCTGCTCATTGATCAATTGGGAATATATTTCCTCTTGCCACAATTCCCCCCACTCCCATTCTGAAGGATAAAATTACATGGCTGCTTTGCCTTTAGGGGAGAGACAGTGAGAGCAAGCAGTGTTGAACAAATGTCTAGATATTTGGAGTTCTTTATCGCTATTATATCTTTCTTCAGTGCCAGTCTTGTGATTTGCTTCTTGAATTCACCCAATTCCTCATTTTGGCTGGGTATTCTACAATATATTCCCACCACAGTATCTGTTTTTTCTTTCTTTGGTCCTCACCTAAATGTTTTGTATGACACTTCTCTATTCTGGTCTATGGATTTCCACCCAGGAAAATTATATCTTCAAATATGGTACTGATCCACTGTCCCTTTTACCTAATTCTTTTTATCGCCATATTCCGTCCATGGTTTATATCCCATCAAGTTTCAGTTACACTTTTGAGTTTGTATTAAAAGGTAAATGCTCCCAGAGGAAAATATTTAAGGAGGAAAAAATCTCGTATGTGCACCTTTCTACCTGAATGATAATAGGCGAGTAAGTATATTTAAGATTTGAGGAAATAAGGAGGAGAGGAAATGCCAATGATGCCAAAACAAATGTCTCTCCCTATAATTTTGTGATTGCGAGATTTTTTAGTTTGGGAGCAGAGTGTGAAATATAAGGCACTAGTCCTTCAGATGTTCCTGAGCAAGCGACTTTATAAAAATGACATTGCTACTATATGGATCAGTTTAAGCTAAGAGTTCTTAGTCTGGAACTCATCAAAGCAATTTTATATAGATTTTAGTGGGGGTCTATGAACTTGGATAGCAAAAAATTATATCTTTATTTTCACTAGCTTTTAGTTTCCTTTGTCATCTTATACATTTTATTTTCTTCGTTTCAAAAGATTATTTGGAAGAGTCCAGAGGCTTCTCCAGACTTCCAAAGAGTTCCTTGTTTTAAGTTATCTTGCAAATCTACTTAAGTATATACAGGACACTTACAATTGGTTTTTCTCTTATCAGCTTCATTAATCTTTCTAAGCCAAGTATTGCAAAATAATGTTGGATCTCTTGGCTTTTCTCAAAGATGTTTGTAAAAGTGACCAAGAGCAGCAACCGAAGCAGCATTTTAGCTTAATCTTTAGCAGAATGGAATTGATCTGTGGTTTACTCCTTATCATCGACTTAGAAAAAAGTGACTCAGACCTAGAAGTAAATAAAATTTTCTACACTAAAAGAAAACTGGCTTCCCTGATCATGATTGTGGTAGAGTTGCAAAATGGCAAAAACTAAGGCTTTATTCATCAAGACCCAAGCCCAATAATTTTATTCCAGAAGATACTGGAGTCTGAGAGAACCAAATCTATGATAAGCAGAGCCATTCTGTTTAAAGGGTTATTTAAGTTCTTGTAAGAGCCAGAAATATTAAAGAGCCCATTAGGGTTGACTGTTCTTTGTACAACATGATTGCTTAAAAATATTTTTGAGAAATAAATGTCTCACTGGGGGAAAATGTCTGTTGGGATGAAAACTTATGTTGAATGCTCTTTTTACTTTATTTGATGAAAGTCATCTGATAGCATTCCATCTGCTTTACAAATTCCCTCATCAGCATCCAATAGGGAACACAAGTAATTTAATTTCTGTTTGCAAACCAGTTATGTTAGCAAATCCTAAATGAAGGCAAGATGGAATGCTTTATGCCCTTATCACACTTAAATTGAGGTTCTGAAATAAAGACAGAGTTAACTTTCAATTATGAGCTTTTAAAAGACATAATTTTATGTTCCACCTTCTTTTTTCTTATTTCAATTTACTGTGTTCCAATGCCAACAAATAATGGACTTAACTGGCACCATTTACTTAGTAAACTTAGCTTTTACAGAAACTTATTTTTCCCTAGCTATAGACTTTACAGCCATAAATATGGCTTCTGGGATAGTTCTGAAACATGAAAGATATTTTCTGAAACACTCAGCAAAGAGATGAAGCAAATGAAATCTCAGTCTGGGTAGTAACCCATAAGTTATGTAGAAATGATAAAGGTTTTAGATGTTGGGGATATGGATAGAAAGAGGGAAAGAACAGATATAGAAAAATTTGCAATGATGCTTTAATGAGTATATATTTTAAAATACCAACTGGAGTGGGGAAACTATTTAGTAAAAATCATGATAATGAAATTATTTTTTCCTACAATCATATATTTACTTTTCATTAGTTTCCACTCACCATCTGGTCCTGGTAGGCCAGGAGGTCCTGGTGGTCCTTGAGGTCCTGGTATTCCATCTCTACCTGGAGGTCCTGGGTACAGAGCGGGGAAACCTGGCTCGCCTCTAAAACCTTTGGCTCCCATTTCACCTGGAAGGCCTCTTCGTTCATCTGAATTCCATTAAACAAAACAGATAAAATCAGATCTTTAGAGCTGTTTTCTCAACATTAATATTTGTATTTAAAATTATGCTCTAAGGAAGGTCACAATATGGCACACAACTGGAATCATCTATTGAGGGAGACTGAGGCTGGGAGATTTGAGTTTGGAGTATGTAGATTTTAGTGGGGTCTTTGAACTTGGACCACAAAAAAAATCTTTATTTTCTCTAGTCTTTAATCTGTGCTTAAGTTTGGCACTAATACAATAAGCTTTTAGGAACAGAGAACCACTGAGTTTCCTGGGGAGGGACAAACTAACCTGAGGTCAGAAAAGTTTTTGAATTGAAGGATTAAAGCTTGCAATTGGGCTTGTGCATGGCTACTACACTTTCAGTCTAGGGGGAGACATAGAGACCCAGTCTCAAAAAAAATTATATTCCAAAGAAGGAATATGAGATATTGGTTCTACAGGTCTAAATTCAGTGCTAGAATTTTATTATTCATTCACCCACTAATTTATGACATTCATATAGAGCCAGAATCTACACCTAAGTTTTCTGACTCCAAAACTGGTATTATTTTCATTACATATTTCTATCACAAAGAATTAGTTTTAGATTTATGAATCTATGGGTCTGTATGCCTTGATAGTTTTTCAGTAGCTTATAAAACAAATCCAAAACAAACAAAAAATAAAACAAGTGTCCTGAGAATTCCGACTTCTTATTTGAAAATGTTTTAAAATAGTTATATACAATCCTTCAGAACTGGATTTTTAGGATGCTAATAATGCTAATAACATGAATGTCCGTTACCTCCATCTAATCCTGATGTGCCTGGCTGGCCAGGCTCTCCTGGTTCTCCTGGACTTCCGTCAGGGCCGCGAGCCCCTGGGGTTCCCGGCTCCCCTTTTACACCTAAAACATCCCAGAGAACAGGAACAAGTTATTCTAGTTACTAAGTACGTGCCGTAATTGTAGAAATCACATCAGAGAAATTGTTTCCGTTACTGCTAATTATTGAAAAATATACCTGTTTTTAATGTTTTTTTTTAATGACTTTAAGTTGCCAGAACCGTTTTAGGAGCAAGAGATGCTGTTGCATAACACAAGTCCCAAGTAGGGGTAAAGTGCTATGGAGTCATTTAGATAATGGATAGTAGATTTTGTGTGCATGCCAATATGCACACATGTATAACAGGCACATAACATGAATGTACACAATACATGTGTACACACAATAAGCATGTACACTACATGCATGCACACAACATATAGGCATACAGTGTACACACATACCTATAACAACGCACACCATGTAATATGTATATATACAATGCACAAATATTATATACACAAGTGAAATATTTTTAGAAATATAAAATTATATTATTTTATAAATGTACTTATATAACATGCATGCATCTATTATATGCACACAACATGCATGCACACACAACACAACACACATGCACATAATACATGTGTACAACAATACACTCTGTATACACATGTGTATACATATGCAGAATACATAATTATACACATACATGCATAACACAAAATTATAATATACACACATAATATGTGTAGATAAAATCTGCATGTATTTAATATATAAAATACATCAATAGAATATAATATCCATGTGTATAATATGCACACAAAACACATATAACACACAACTTACATACATAAACATGCATGTAACACATGTACACAACAAGTCTATATAACACATGCAGGTGCATAGAAACACACATGTACACAACATACATGAACACGTGCACACAGACACATGCATTGTGTATATAATATAGTCCTATTATATGTACATATAACAGACACATACAATGTATGTATAAATGGGTGTGTATATAATATATGTATATGCATGCATGCAATATATGTTTATCTGTGTATATAACATGGATGCACACAATACATACATAATATATGCATATAGGTATAGAAAATGAATGTGAGCAATACATGTACATACATATATAATATATACACATAATGTGCATGTATAAAATGTGCATACAATATGTATGTAATATATGAGCACACAACACATGTAATGATCAATGTATAGAATACACGTACATACATAGACATACTTAGAGAATATGTATACAACATGTATAATCATGTATCCACATTTATGTTTCCCCATTTAAGTTTTGCCATCGAGTTGACACCTTTCTTTTCTCAGTGATTCCTGCAAGCGAGCCCTAAGGCACGCAGGAGATTTTCTGGGAGCACTTCTGGATATTTTAGTTCACAATATACTCTTCCAGCTGCCATGGAGGAAAGAGATCAAATTTGTTCTCTTTGACCCTGGAAAGGAAGAAGTAGGAGCAGCTGACAGAAGTTCCGAGGAGCCCCACAGCAGCAAAATAAACTTCTCTGTGGACACAATGACCCCAAAGGGAGGCTGAGCTCCACGATGGTGTTCTACATTGAGTGCATTCCGTGGGCAGGGCTGGAGAAGGGGAGTCCTGAGGTCCCTTCAAACTCTGCAGCCACGGAGACACCCACTTCCATCTTTATGGAGGCAAATGATTCTACTGAGATTCTGCTCTCTTTCATTTCTGTCAAGCCTCAAGGAAAAAAAAAGGACCGAAATGGACATTTTTCTTTATTGATGACAGAGGACTACCATCTAGTGGTCAAATTTCAAACCACAAGTTTCTTACTGTGTGAAGTTTTTGTTTGTTTTGGGAAGAAATTTGAAAGATATTTGACTCATCTTTCTTTATAGGTCAGAAAATTGAATCTCGGAGACTTATCCAAGATCACAAGGTGGTAAATATCAGAGTCAAAATGAAAAAGATCTGGATGTTGTTTTAATTACATCATCCTCTCAGAAAAAAAAAAAAAGCTTTCTTTTCTACCCTATCCCCCAATAGTCTTCAATCTGATGAAGATTCAAGCAATGTATTGTGGTAAAAAATGGGTATTGTTTATATTTTATTGTTATAAAATTAAGAATAACAGACTGTTTTAGGAAATATGCAAAAGGTCATTAATGAAAATATGAAAAAAATACATTCCGAAGGCCTTCAAGGTAAGTGAAAATTAAAAGCAATTTTTTTAAACAGGAAAAGGTCAAGTGACAGTAACTTGATTTTCTTTTCATAATATAAGTTTTATAGATCAAGGGAATGAGGTATATTTAGCGTATTTTGATTTCCATACCATATCTGGTAATATCTTCCATGATAGCCTCATGGAGAGGTGAAATACAAGTTGGATTATGTTTTATTATAATATCCCTGGTGTCCCCATTACCTTTACTTATCATTTTCTACAATTATAACCAAAGAGTATTTTTTAAAAATGCATCAATATAATATTTTATTTTAAAATGTTAATGATTACATAAAAAACTAAAATAAGACAGTAAAATGGGGTAAATATTCTGTTAATAACAAATACAAGAAATTAAGTAAAATCTATAACCAAAGAGTATTGATTAGTGAATGGTGTCGCATCAGTTTCCTAATCTGTAAAATGAGGCAAGTAAACCAGATTGTCTCTAAGGTTCCATCAAGTTATATATCTATATCTTATTATCTAGTTAATGTCAACAATTCCATAAGTAATGCTATGAGGTTCTGTCCTGAGCTCCATCATATATTTTCATCAATGATTTGTTTAAGTATAAAGGGGTGATTATGAAATTCACAAAAAAGAGGGAAAATTAATCCTATAGACTACATCATCCAGATTCAAAATGATTTCAATAGCAAAAATTCAGGGATGAAACGATTGAGATGAAATTTAAAACAAAGAACATAATCTGTGTTTAGATTCAAAAGACCAAACTGCACAAGACCTACAGAGAGGGATCACAGAAGGAAAGGACTACTGATTTAGAGCTGCAAGGTGCTTTAAGGACCACCTCGTTCAACATCACTTTATAGCAGGGTTAAGATATAATCGTGTAGGTGGTGGAAGATCTGGACCCTGAACTTGGTCCTTTGACTTCAAAGATAGTTTTAAGGTTGTCATTATTTCATGAGAAAAGGATCTGGAAGCTTATCACAAGCTTAATACAATGTGATTTTATTCCATTATTTATTTATTTTATTTAAAAATTTTTTTCCTATGGGTACATGATTCTTATTGTATCCCTCCCCTCTTCCCTCCCCATGTATTATCACTCAAAATCCACTTCCATATTATTCTATAATGTGATTTTTTAAAAAAAATCTGATGCAATTCTGAGAAATTTTTGGAAATTAGTGTGCAGTTGACTGTCAGTCATCAAGTATTTAAGTGTTTACTATGTGTCAGGCATAGCACTAAATAATTGTGATGCTATGAAAAGCAAAACCAGCTCTTGCCCTCAAAGGAGTTAACATTTTAAGGGAGAAGCCTTTATATAAATAACTATGTATATGCATATAAAGAGTACATGGGAGATGATAAACTCAAAAGGAAAGCCCTGGCAATGGTGAGGGGTAGAATTGGGGGAGAAAGAACAGCCAAGAAAATTTTCCTGAAGATGGTAAAATTTGAACTGAGTCTTGGAGGAAATAAGGGAAATTAAGAGGTGATGAGGGAAAGCATTTCTGACAAAGGAGGTAGACACAAAGGCAACAGCTCTGGGAGATGGAGTGTCATGTATGAGGAACAGTAATTAGGCTACTGCAGCTGCCCAGTTAAGTGGATAGAGCACAGAGAAAGACCAGAGTTCAAATCTGACCTCAGATACTTACTAGCTATGTGACTTTGGGCAAGTCACTTAAGCCCTGCCTATATAAAACTGGAGAAGGAAATGGCAAGCCACTCCAATATCTGTGCCAAGAAAACCCCTGGATAGTTTACCCATGGAATCATGAAGAGTTGAACTATACATGTGGAGGAAAGTGTAAGAAGAAAGGAAAGGTAGGAAGAGGTCAAAAGTAAAGGATTTTAAATGATTTTAAATTTATTGAATTATATAAATAATAAATACAAATATAAATATTACATAAATAAGTGAAATAAAATGAAATAAATGAATTTAAATTAAAATATTTTACATTTGACCTTGAAGGTAATAGGGAGCAGCTGGAATTTATTGAATGGAGGTGGAATGTGATCCAAGATCTTAATCCTGGGGATCAGACTTGTGATTTAGAAAAATCAACTGTTGAGTGAATGAGATCGTTGAGGCAAAGATGTCAATTAGGAAACTTAAGTTCGTCTAGGTGAGAAGCGGTGAAAGCTTGTATTCAGGGGTGGGCTGTGTGAGTGGGACAAAGGGGTCATATATGAGAAATGTGAAAGTAGAAAAGAAAAAAATTTGTACAGATTCAATATGAGCAGTATGAGAGAAAAGCTGGTATCATATCAAGGTTGTGAGGTTAGGTATAACAATAGAGGACGGAGTTAGATAGAGGAGTGGGCTTATGGGAAAATCATGAGTATCCATTTTTGGAGATGTGGAATTTGCAATAATTATGAGATATCTAGATCAAGAGGTTCAAAAGGCAGTTGGTGATGTGTATCTGGGGAAAGTTGTTTGGAGGATGGATTGGTAGAGGGATAGACTGTAGGTTGAGTGATTAATTAAGAAACTATTGTAATAGATCAAGTGAGAAGTGATTAGAATCTGAATGAGGGCAAAAGTGTGAGTTAAGAGAAGGGAACAGATGGAAGAGATGCTCTGAAGATAGAATCAATGAGATTAAATAATTAATTGGATATGAAAGTGAGGGAGAGAGAAAAGGTTGACTCCAGAGTTGTGAACATGAGTAACTAGACTCAACAAAAATGGGGAATTTTAGAAAAGAGATGAGTTCTATTTTTGAGTGATATCTACAAAGAAATACGATGGAGATGTCCATCAAAAAGGTTAAAATGAGACCATAATTTGGAGGTATAGCGAGAATAGAAAGGTATAGGAAGAAAAGAGAAAGTTTAGGATGGAGCTATGGGGAAGACCCACACTTAGGGAGGAAGAGAATGATCCTGATACAGACTAGTAAGAGACAGTAGTGTCACAGAGATCATGAGAGAAAAAGTATATTTAAGAGGAAGGTGGTGCAGATTAGCGCCAAACACTGCAGAGAGAACAAGGAAAATGAAGACTAAGAAAGCTAATTGGATTTAGCAATTAAGAAATAATTGAGGGGCAGCTGGGTAGCTCAGTGTATTGAGAGTCAGGCCTAGAGATGGGAGGTCCTAGGTTCAAATCTGGCCTCAGACACTTCCCAGCTGTGTGACCCTGGGCAAGTCACTTGACCCCCATTGCCCACCCTTACCACTCTTCCACCTAGGAACCAATACACAGAAGTTAAGGGTTTAAACAACAAAAAAGGAAAAGAAAAGAAAAGAAATAATTGATAACCTCTGAAAAAGCAGTTTCAGCTATGAGATGGGAGTGAAAGTCAGATTGCAGAGGAGTTTGAAGAGTCAATTCTTTTTATCACTTTGGAAAGATATAGGAGGTGAATATACCATTTTCCTAAGGTAAAAAAAAATACTAAAAAAATTTAGTCCATTGGAAGTTTATTTATGAAAATGTTTAACAAGACTTTCTTTTTCCCAGGCTTGCCCCTCATGCCCCCTTTTATAAATAATAAAACTAGCAGAGATGACATACATACCTTTCATTATGGAGGGGTGGCGTGAATATGTAGGTGGTCCAGGGGGACCTCGGTCACCTATATCTCCCTAAGTATGGAAGATGAGAGAATTCTTTATTTAGAAAAAAGATTTTTGAAATATTTGGAAGCATACTTTCAAAGAACAAAGCTGGATTTAAGTGCTATTTAAATAGAGGAAGATTTCCTCTTTTTTCATTTTTAGATTTTTTGAAGGTTTATTCATTTATCTTTTACCTCAGGTACTTTTTATTAAATCTATTTTTTAATTATATACTTAGTAACCACTACCACCAACAAAAAACATATAACTAACCAAACACTTAAAAAATTAGGATAGGAACATGGTATATGACCACAGATACCACATTATTTAGAATTTGCTTAAAAATATGTAAGTAACTATATTATATATGCTAATATAAACATCCTCTGCTTTTGATTTTCCTTTGGATTTGTTTTACTTGGTTACTTTTTTCTCTTGATTTTGTGGCTCTTATTTTTTTAATATAATCATGTTACGTATTATGTTTTTTCTCTTTTCTTTATATATTTCTCTTCTTTTCTTTATATTTCCAATATTATTCATTTCTAGTGATAAAATATAATCCATTACATTCAAATATCATAATCTATTCAGTTAATTCTCCTATTCATTGCATTTGTGTCATTTGTAGTTATTTTACATAACAAAAAAGGCTACTATGAATATTTTCATAAATACACAATAATGCCCTTAGGGTAACCTTAGTAATGGGATCTCTAAGTCAATAAATTTAAATAGCTTTCTAACTCTTAATGTATATTTCCATCTTTTTTTCTAAAAAAAAAATCATAGCTGTTTTTTCTCCATGTTCCTATCAGCATTTAATTTAATCACTTTAGCCTACCTGTTTCTCAGTTAACATATATTACTAGGATCATATTTTGCTAGATTGGTCCTTAAGCAGCAGAGACAATCTGTCGCTAGGACTATACTCTTTCCAAAACAAGTCTATCCAGCTTGGTCATACCCAGTGGAATTATTTTTTTCCAGTTTCACAACTTTTTAGGAAAGCATAGCATGATGACTGTTAAAGTAAGACTTTTGCAGAATATTATTGATGGGACCATATTCTAGTCATGAGGAGCAGATAGACGATAGAGGGGATAGAGTGCTGGGTTTGGGATCAGGAAGATCTATATCCTTGGGTTCAAATCTGCCCTCAGCCACTTACTAGCTATACGACCCTTGTCAAATCACTTAACCCTATTTGCTTCCATTCTTCATCTGTAAAATGAGCTGGAGGAGGAAATGGCAAACCACTCCAGTATCTTTGCCAATAAAACCTTAAATGAGGTCTTGAAGAGTTGGACCCTCCTGAACAACAAAACCATATTTTATCACAGAGTTAATGGATAGGAACTGGGTCTATGATTTCATCAATATAGGAAACTCATAGATTAGGAAACTCTTTACCAATGCAGGCTTGGCACCATTTTTGTAACTAATGTTCTTAGAGAGTTGCCTAGAGTAGTTTTGTCAAACTCAAGTAGAAAGGGAGGAGGGGCACCACATATTGATTTACTTCAAAAATGTAATATTATCCATTTTGTGTATTTTTATTTTTAATGTTTCTCAATTACAGCTGAAGTAGGGTATTAAGTTAAATGATTTGCTCAAGGTCACATAGTTTCAGAAGTACCACTTGAATAAAGTCTTTCTTGTGTCAAGGCCAACTTTCTAGTCATGAAGCTATAAAGCCACTCATTCTAATCACACACATAAGAAAAATGAATTAAAAATAATTTGATCAAAGATAAAACACATTTCCTTGATAAAGATATTACCCATGGTCCTTTAATGCCATCACTTCCTGGAAATCCAGCAGGCCCTGAAATTCCCTAAGGCAAAAAAAAAAACAAAAAACAATAAAAAACGACACCACTAATCATGAAAATCATAAATATTCATTTAGGCATTTTTCCCTTAAATATTTTTCAAATATTTATGGCAAGGTATTTATATGGATTTCTAATTCCTTAGAGAGATACTTTAAAAAAGCACTACTTTTTAAAAATTAAGTTTTTCTTTTTAGGTACATAGTTAGATACTTGGGTAGAAATGTGAAATTTTTTTTCTGTCTGGGAATTTAATTTGTCTTGCCAAAGGATCAATTATAGTAGGAACTCAAGAAATAAAAAATACAAACCTCTAGGGATTTATTAAACAAGCAATAAATTATCTGGGTTCACATTAATCATATCTATTTATCTATCTGTCTGTATATGTTTATCAAGACATCTATTTTGCCTAGGGCAAAATTAAATTACCTAAGATCTCACTTTCAACTTGACTAAAATATGATTTGTCCTAACCATATTCAAACCAGTGGAAACCAGTGGGGAGAGGGAGTGCTGAGATTCCCCGACTAGAGAATCCAGAGTAACAACACCATGATGCTTCTGGAGAAATAGTTCTGTGAAAATGAATTTTTGGTTAGAATCCTATTGAAATCATCTCAGATTTATTTGCTCAATCAATTCATATTTAAATTAAATATACATAGAAAATCAAAGTAAGCCCTTCCACCTATGAACTTAATATTCTTTGAAAGATTGTGGGTAATGGGAAAGGTGCTGTAGAACTCTAGAAGAATAAATGCTGTCCTAGTTTTTAAAAAGGGAAGAAGATGTAGACTGCAAATTATACATAATCAAGCTAGACTTCTATGCTTGGCAGATACTAGGAGATATTTTTTTTTAATTTTAAATTTTTTTGAATTGAAAATTTTTATTTAATTAATTTAGAATATTTTTCCGTGTTTTTTTTCCTCCATGGTCCATATTTATCATGGAAGAACATGATTCATGTTCTTTCCCTCCCCATCCCATAGCTAACGCACAATTCCACTGGGTTTTACATGTATCATTGATCTAGACTTATTTCCATATTATTGATGATTGTAGTAGGGTGATTGTTTAGAGTCCACATCCCCAATCATATCCTCATCAACCCATGTGTTCAAGCAGTTGTTTTTCTTCTGTGTTTCTACTCCCACAGTTCTTTCTCTGGGTGTGGATAGCTTCTTTCTCACAAGTCCCTCAGAATTGTTCTGGATCATTGCATTGCTGCTAGTAGAGAAGTCCTTTACATTGGATTGTACCACAGTGCATCAGTCTCTGTATATAATGTTCTCCTGGTTCTGTTCCTTTCACTCTGCATCAATTCCTGGAAGTCATTCTATTTCACATGGAATTCCTCCAGTTCATTATTACTAGGAGATATTTTAAAAGAGTAATTCTTATGCAGTGATCACTAAAAACCAGTGTAACATCACAAAACGAGGTCCTGCCAGACTAAGTTATTTCCTTTTCTGATGGAGAAGCTGGACTGGTATATTAGGGGAATACCGTATATATATATATATATATANAACCCATGTGTTCAAGCAGTTGTTTTTCTTCTGTGTTTCTACTCCCACAGTTCTTTCTCTGGGTGTGGATAGCTTCTTTCTCACAAGTCCCTCAGAATTGTTCTGGATCATTGCATTGCTGCTAGTAGAGAAGTCCTTTACATTGGATTGTACCACAGTGCATCAGTCTCTGTATATAATGTTCTCCTGGTTCTGTTCCTTTCACTCTGCATCAATTCCTGGAAGTCATTCTATTTCACATGGAATTCCTCCAGTTCATTATTACTAGGAGATATTTTAAAAGAGTAATTCTTATGCAGTGATCACTAAAAACCAGTGTAACATCACAAAACGAGGTCCTGCCAGACTAAGTTATTTCCTTTTCTGATGGAGAAGCTGGACTGGTATATTAGGGGAATACTATATATATATATATACTGTAGATTATAGTATACTTAGATTTCAACAAAGCATTCCTCTAAGCTTCCTGTCATCATGTAGACAAAAGGATAGAATATGAGCTGGCTGATGATATAGATACAGTAAATTTGGAACTGGTAGAATGAGCAGACCAAGTAACAGATATTAATTACTCCTTGTCAACTTGGATGGAAAGAACCTAGTGAAAACCCCCAGGAACCTGTCCTATGCTGTTCAACATTTTTATCAATGATGAATAAAAAAGTATAGATGACGTACTTGTCAAACTTGTAGACTGAAAAGATAGTTAATATGATGGATGATTTTTTATGTGAAACCCAAACTAAAACCATCAGTCTCCAGTCTCCACCTCTTAATGTTCATAAACAGCTTTAAGGATTTTTTTTTTCTTGAGGCTTCTAATGTGCATATGAAACTCATTTGGTTCAATAACCATGTCTAAATGTGACATCAGTTGAACTTCATGCTGGGGTTTAACCTAATTGTGCTTACCAGAAGAATACATGAAGGAATAGCTATTAGAACCTTACTTGGGGGCCCAACACTCCCAAAGGATATTAAGCTCTCACTGAAGATTTGTCACAGAACAACTGTAGTTAAATGTCAATCAAAACATTTCCATAGCCCTTGCTTATTTTGAAATAAAGTCAACTTTAGCTAAAAAATGTTTTTGACAAAGAGAAATGATAATAATATTTGATTCCTTAAGTTGTTAATTTTTAAAATTCACATGTCAATGTTATAATTATTCCTGTGTGATAAATTTTTCCCCCTTAAATTTCTTTTGGGATTTTTTTCTCCATTTGACCAATCTCCTCCTATGGTTTAGGAACAATCTGTTCTTTTTCAGAAATATTATCTCATATGGCTGGAGAGCTCATAAATGCATTGATGTTACCATGTGTGCAATAAGTGTGACTAAATGTTTTGGGAGCCTTGTTAATTTGGGTATGTTCAATGCTGAGAGATTCAGTCTCCAAACATTATATTCTGGATTATTTTCTGCATTTTTGAGTATTTTGCACAAGAATTCAGTACCATTTTGGGGTTGATGGTCCTATATCTAATTCTGTTGCTTTGCCTGGTACATATGCCAACTCTATCATTTAATCAATGAAAAGAAATAAATTTTTTCATTTTAATGTGAGGCTTTCCAAATTCTTTGTAGCTTTTCAGATAGGCATGTTCTTGGCTTGGAAAATGAATAGATTTTCTTGAAGTAGACTCAGATATTTGAACTCCTTGACTTGCATGATTCTGTGAGTTTTTTTTGTTCAAGTATTCACAAATACTTTACCATTTTAAATGATTATCTGGATAAATCAGAGAAAAAGGAAGATTTGGGGCTTCTTAGAAACTTGATCAATTATATTTAATTTTTTAAAAAAACCTTTACCTTCCATCTTGGAGTCAATACTGCATATTGGCTCCAAGGCAGAAGACTGGTAAGCGTAGGCAATGGGGGTCAAGTGACTTGCCCAGGGTCACACAGCTGGGAAGTGTCTGAGGCCAGATTTGAACCTAGGACCTCCCATCCCTAGGCCTGGCTCTCAATTCGCTGAACTACCCAGCTTATCCACCCCCCCCCCAATTTAATTTTTTAAGAGAAGAGCTAAATTCAAAGGTTTAATCATATCCTTCTGGAAAAGGTACTGCTTGTAGAACTTCCATAAACTAATAGGAAGAGAATGATGTGTATATTAATGATAGAAGCCAAAATCTATTCCAGGGAGTAAATTTTCCTTTTCTTTTATGCCTTCTAAATGTATTTTTTTAAAATTGCTGTTTACAATGGATCCCCTGAAGCTGCAACTGGTTTCTGGTTACATTTTATAATATTAAACTGGTGAACACAGCTGAACAGACAGCAGGAGGTAACAGAACTTGGCAAGTAAGACAGCACATAATAGAAGTGGCTGTCATATATCATGATGTTATTTAGCAGAATGATAGAGTCATTTGTATGGACCCCAACTATTTCCTCTGCCCCCCACCCCCACCCCCACTCCCTTATCAAGTAAACCACGTCCTCTTAGCAACTGGAAGAGTCTCACTTGACAGAAAGTATCTATTGTTTCCCAAGCTGTTCCAACTGTGGAGAGCTACATTAAATTAGTCCAAAATGAACATCTGGGCCAGGCTTTATAAAATTCCAAAAGAAACAGTGATACCATGTGGTTGGAGCATCTGCCTGAGAGAAACGGCAAATTCACTCAGTAGGGATTCATGGCATTAGATCGTATTTTTCATAAAGCCACTATCAGTGTTTTTTTTGAAGAACCATGAAGCTCAGGTGAGAAGGCACAGGACTGTAAATGAATAAAAGATGTTCTAATTTTTAAATGAGGGTGAATTCCTTTGGATGTAGCCCAATAAAATTGACTTTGATTCATGGAAAAAAAAATCTTTAACATATTAAAAAGGTTGGTTTACACTCATTAGAAAGGGAAATTAATCACTAAGAGTCAGCATGGATTCAGCATGGCTTATGAAAAACTAATTACTTTTTCTTTTTAGATAAGGTTATTAGAATCAGGTTACTTGGTCAAGGGAATGGAATAATTGGCCCTTCATGCCTAAATTTCAGGAAGTCGTTAGACAGTTTTGAAGACAAAAACAGAGAAATGTGTCTTAGATGAAAACTTATTTAGGTAGGTTAGGGAATTTTTATGTGACCAGAACCAAAGATTATTGATAAATACATTGAAGCCAACCTGGAGGAATGTCTTTAGTGTACTGTTCCTGGGGAACCACTCTTAGCTATGTTCTGTTCAACGTTTTGGTAAAGGAAATATGTGCCATCTTTATTAAACTGGCAAAATAAACAAATCGAGAAAGGATACATTGGATGATAGAGTGAAGTTTTTGTTAGATCAGGGATTAAACTCAGTAGAGATAAATATGATACCTTGCACTTGGGTTTAAAGAATCAATTTCATAAATATAGGATAGAGAAAATGGAGCTAGATAGCAGCTTATTTGACAAAGATCTAGGGAGTTTTATTGAATTATACATTCAATATGAATCAAAAGTATGACATGGAAGCCAGAAAGCTAATATCATCTGAAGCTATATTAACAGAGGCCTGATATTCAGAATGAAGTTCTGTCCTGAACAGAATTTAACTGGAATATCAAGTCCAGTTTTGTGTACCACCTTTTTGAAAGGACACTGACCAGCTTGTCAGAGGACTGTGACCAACATGGTGACAGTACGGGAGAATACAGCATATCATCATTAGTTGAAGGAAGTTGAGATAGATATTTAACCTACAGAAGACAATTCTCTGGGGACACAATATTTTCAAGTATTTGAAACACTTGGGTAGAAGAGGGATGAAAATTGTCCCGCTTGACTGCAGGGGAAGGACCGGGCATAATGTACATAAATGGCAAATAGACAATTTTGGGCTTGATATAAAGGGGAAAAACTTATTCATAATTATAATTGTCTAAAAGTAGATTAGATTGCCTATGCAGCCAATTAATCTGCTGACACTACGGGTCATCAAGCTAAGTATGGAGGAACACTTGTTGGAGATATTAGTTCAGTCATGGGAGGGACTCAATAGTCTCTGAGGTTCTTTTCAACTCTGTAATCCTTTAAATCTGGAACCTTCTCTATGGATTAAGAAATTCACTGGAAGGTGAACATTGACTTTTATTCCCGTCTCTGTGTTATTGTTACTATCTGTGATGATAGTATTTATATAAAAGACAGTATCCTCTTATTTTCGGAATATATATGAGATAGTATCCTCTTATTTTCAGAACAGTAGCAGTAATTAATTAAGTGTTCTGTGGGCTTTTGAAGCAGCTGTCACAATGCCTACATTTAGGAACCAATAAATTGGAAACCAAGGGTCATAATAAAATGTAATCAGCTTATGGTAAAAACTAGTGGTTTAAGCATGAAGACATAATATGGTCCAAGGTCCAAGCTATATTTTGTAAGCTACAATATTGAATGAAGGATAAGTGTGGTAGAATGACCCAAAAGATGCCTTATAATGACAGGAGTCCTGATGTGGGGATGGTTTGGGCTCTATCATTAATTTCTAGTTCTGCCAATGGCTTATTGACATGGTTCATAATTTAAATATCTTGGAAGACAATGGCCAGAATAGTCTCCAGGAGGGGACTTATACTTTCTTCCTAGCACCTATAAAGCTCCTTCAAGGAGCTGTAATGGGTCACTGAAGGGAGACTACATCTCACGGTGCTACCATACTATTGGATTTGACAATATCCTTGTTTCCCATGAAAGATTTCCCTAGTCAGAAAGAGGTCAGGGCAGGGAGGAGGAATGGAAAAAGATGACGTTACTGAATTAGGTTAAGGAGATTACATATGGATTTCAATTGTCTGGGTTTATGCTTCCTTCTATTAGCATGGAGAATTGAGAATCGAATGTAAAGGGAAATCTGAAATGCCTTTCAGAGTTGTTTATGACTGATTAACATACTTGATTTAAGTACCATTCTAATGAGGTCATGGATTCAATTCATATGTGGCACAATTTTTATTGCTGTGTTCTATGGTCATAGACTGAACTCTTAGCCTCTATCTGTTTAATAAATGCACAATGCTAGTGCAAAAGAGACTAGAGAAATATGCACATGGATATATTATTATTATTTCTAATAGTTCTAGTGATGACTTTTTTTTTACATCAACGTTCTCTCTAGAGATATACTCTATTGCCATTATCACTTACACGAGTAGCCCCAAGAAAGGCTGAGTTACTGAAACATTCTTTGTATAATGAATCCATTTTTATACTAGTTCATAAATATGCTGTCTCACGTATTATATATCATTAAAAATTCTACATGAGGTCTAGATATATGATACTCTTTTCTATAGAATGCTTTCCTTCAGAGAATAGCCCCAAAATCTCTCCACACAGAATACACCGTAAATATGATTGTCTCATTTAAATTAGAAATTAGAAAAGCAAATGTTAAATGAAGAATTATAACCATGTGAGGTAAATATAAAGACATAGCATGGTGCATTTTACTTTGGTGATATTATGGTATACAGTATTAAAAATCAGAAATAAGAATAAGAAATTTCATTAATCTAACCTCCCCTTAGAAATTATTGGGCTGTAATATCACATTGGTCCAAGGAATTTACATGCTAAAGAAACAACAGTTTGACAATGAAAGAATGAGGTGGAAGGAAATGAGAAACATGGATTGTTTTATAATAACTAAAATATAATAACTCCACTGAAGGCTGAAAGATATAGAGCCTTGAAGGTGAGCTCAGGAATTTGAAAGATGAAAAAAAAAAGGGATAACAGTTGAAGGACCTAAATTGGCTAGGTTCTTGGAAGAAAACAATGCAGGATGAAATGATCTAGGTTATTCTGAAAGGTACCAAAGAGAGAGGAGCAGCAATGATATTGAATACTCAAATAGTGTTTTAAATGTTTACCATTAATGAAAGTTTGATGTGGCTTTTATTATTTATGTGTGTTGTTTTTTGGTAATCTGAAGACATCTCACTTACAGAATACACTGACTTTAGCATCCCACACTTACTTTCTGTCCTGGATCTCCTTGTTCACCATTAAGGCCTGGCCAACCCTGAATTGACAGAAAACCAACATTAGTAATGGTTTCAAATGCACCACTGGGAAAGAAAACATCTGAATAACAGTGAGACACTATTATAGGACATGCTTTCCCTTCTCCTTTAAATTACACTTAAACTTTTAAGGGACTTTTAAACTTAAAAAAGATAGTAACTTTAAAACATGATGTGTTTGGTATAAAACTAGTTCTGCGTGGTGAGAAATGAATGGTGATGAACTATTGGGTGTGAGACACAGCAAGAAGGTATCAGAGAACCACAGGTGACTGTGGACTTCCATTTTGGTGAAAATAGCTCAATTATACCTGGAGGGAGAGATGAAACTTATTTTTACATCCTACATTTTTAAATTCTAGACTAGTGGATGTACCTTAGGAATTATTTCATTTTTAGAGAAGAGGCTATATGACAAAATATATTTTCCCAAGTCAAGAATTTTTTGTTGGTTTGTTCTATAGTTAATATATCTGGTTTAACCTTTTCATTCATTTCTTCCAATGACTTATCTTATTCTTTTGTTTCTATCTCCTCCATATGAGAGAAATCCAGTTTAAAAAGCAGTATAACCCCATGGGGTGCATTGCAATTGTCCTAGCTCATATGAAAACAGAGATGTGGGAATCAATGGTTTATGGGGATTATTCTGCAACAGTTCTTTATATCAGAAAATAATGTGCGCATTCAAATGAGGGGACAAACATATAGCCCCAAAGTAAATATTGGGCATTGTTTTCAAAGCTAAAGCTATTCATTTGCATGCCATATTTTCCTGAGAAAGAAATCTTGTAATTTCTGTATGAATAAAATAATTTTTAGATCCCCTTTTCCCTTCATATGAATTATTCCTTAGCAAACTGCCATATGCATTCAATTAAAACACGATGTCCCTAAGACTAACTGAAAAAAACTTATGGATCAGATTTCTGTAGAGGTCTAGAAAAGGAGCAAAAAGCCAATGAGCTCAGTTCTACTGCCACATTCTGAAAGATACATGGAAGTTTGGGTACATGAACTGTGTGGAACAAAGAGAAGGGAGGGAAATTGATTATAGAAATTTAAAGACTATTAGAAAGAAAGATGTTGTTTATTTTTTAAGAATTTTGGTTATTTTAGGAACTAATTTTCATACAAACATTCCTTACTTACATGGAGTTCAGGCCAATGTGGAAAGACCCCCAGACCTAAAAATGTCTCTGAATTCCAATTTTTTGGATTGTAAAGCCATGGTAGCTAGAAAATGCCTCAGTGGAAATACTTCAGCTTTTATTCCCACATACCACCAAATTTAAATTAAAAAAATTATATTTATAAAGTAAGTGATTTACCCGTTGTCCTGGAAAGCCCACTATTCCTTCTTCACCTTTTTCTGAATATCCCTGGGGGAACAAGTAGAAAGTACATTAGTATATGATTTAGCATATGGTATTTATTCTAATTGATAGTGTAACTGACCCTTTATTACTCCAGAAGGCTCAGCCTTCTATTTTTTTAAACAGAGCCTCCCCAGGCTAAACTTCTAATTTTCCCCAGTTTTTCTTTACAATTCCCCAGAAATATCTTCCCTTCTATGTTCACTCTACCCCTAGAATCCATGCCGGACTTCATACTTTGGAAATACTCTCTCCCCTAGCAGTTTCTCCCTCTGGCTAGTTCCCTCCAGAACCTTCATTATAAAAAGGTGTCTCAAGCCAGCAGCATCTTCATTCCACTCCAGTTATACTCTTGAACCTCCTGGAGTTTCTCTATGATGCCTGTCCACTGGGTACTATTATCTCCTATCACTACCCCCTTTTCAGCTCTCTTTTATGTGTTTTCTTTTCCCATTAGAATGCAAATTTCCTTTTTTTAGAAAAACAGAATTTATTTACAAGTGTCATGTTCCTCCCTCCACTCTCCACATCACAGAAGGTAGAAGATAAATTCTGCAAGGGCAGAAACTCTTTCTGCTTGTATTTGTATTCCCAGAGCCTGGAAAATGATACGAGCTACATAAATACTTATTGACTGGCTTTGCTATAATTGCCCTATATAATGATGACATAATTTATAAGGTAGGATTAGAAGTTGTCTTGAAATATCACATGGGAAGAAATGATAGCAGGGGTCAGGAAAGACTTTCTAGTAGAACATAAGCTCCTTGAAGGCAAGTTTTATAACCCTAGTGCCTAGAATAGACCCTGACACATGGTACATACTTAATAAATTCAGGTTGAATTAATTCATTAAAAGCATCATGGAGTTAAAGCCACATTGCCTTAGGGCTTGTTGATCAATTGCCAATCCAACTGTGAGAACTGGAGCTTCTTCGCCTGTACATGTTGTGAAGCATCTGGGAATGTTTTGCAAATGATGGAATTGTTGGTTAGCTAATATTTGATATGCAGATTCATATCTGAAATTCTTTTCAAATTCATTACTTAGAAAAATTGAAAACAAGTAAAAAATGGATGAGAATCAAAGGTGACCTGATTAGTTTGTGATCAGAGCTTCTAGATATTTCAACATTTAAATTAAGAAAAACCTAAATAACAGCATTTTAAAAAAGACATGTCATGTGTAAGGATGTTTTATAGTTGACTTACTTTCCAGCCTGGCTCCCCCCAGTTTCCTTTTTCACCCTACAAAGAACACAAAAAGTAAAAGATAGTAAATAAACCAACAACACAAATATTTTAAAAGACACCAGATTTTATTTTATAAAATGAAATGTACCTAAGAAAACGATTCTTTTAGGGAGATTATTGTAGCTAGCTCTGATAGTAACAAAAATTTTGAGGAGAAAGCCTTTTATTTTAACATAGATAGCTAGGTGGTGCAGTGGATAGATTGCTGGGCCTAGAGTCAGGAAGACCTGAGTTCATATCTAGCCTCACACTCTTACTTAATCCTGTTCTAATTAATTAATTAAAGTAATAATTTTATTTTTAATAAAATAATATTATAATCTGTATATAAAATAATAATAAATAAATCTAATAAATAATTTAATTAATCCTGTCTTAATTAATCAGTCACTTCATCCTGTTTACCTCAGTTTCCTCATCTATTAAATGAGCTAGAAAAGGAAATAGCAAACCACTCTAGTATCTTCACCAAGAAAACCCCAAATGGAGTGACAGAGTTGGACGTGACTAAAAATGACTTTAAACACTTAAAAAAATTAATGTTAAATAGATGGTTTTTAGGACTTGCAAGTTTATGAATTGTGGGCTCCATGATTTTGATAGTAAAATTAGAAATATTTTGGGTATCTTTATAAGGCATCTTATGAATCCCAAACTATAAAATTTGATGGGCTATGTAAAAATCATCTGTGGTAAAATCTTAATACTAGTCCTCTTATACCCTTATGGGTCCAAATTTGAAACACTATGGTAGCCATGGGCACTCAGGAGAAATCAACTAATTTTAGCTTTAGCTTAAATAAAACATAATTGTGAAGGTTAATCTAATGTTGAGACATAAAGAATTCATTACTACCCTGAATATAAGCACATTGAGATGAGCTTCTGTTTGAAATGATCATTTTCTTTGTTCTCCTCCCTTGGCGAGGATAATAAATAAATTTGAAAATTATTACTTTCTTATATGAGGATTCCCTGTCCTTTGGAAAAGTAATAATAGATTTAATATGAATAATGATGCTGTAATTTATAACAATTATAATAACAACTATTTATATTGCAGTTTTAAGATTTGTGAAGTATTTTACATTCGATATCTAAGTGTTCCTCACAATAATTCTGTGAGGTGGGCATTATTATTATTCTCATTTTAGAGATGTGGAGACTTGGGCTCAGAGAGACTAAATGATTTGCAGAGATATTAATGACTTATCCAGGGTCTATTTAAGATAGAATTTTGATCAGTCTTTCTGTTTACAAAATTAGCACTTGATAACTATACTATAATGCAAATGTAGAATATTCAACTCATAGGTTTTTTTAAACTAAAAATTCAACATTTACATATTGTTCCTAGCAGCTTTATTGAAGTAAATTGAATTTGGCCAGTCATGTATTCCTTGGTGAAATATTTTTACTTAATGATAACTAAAGAGTTTCCCAAATGCTAATTTGTTACCTCTCACATCTTCTCTATGCAGGGAGCTTTATTTATTTTTTTCTGGGTTATATACATATTATCATGCAAAACATATTTCCACAATGCTCATTTTTATAAATGAATAATATTATAAAACCCAAACCCCAAAACATAGACCCAAATGAACAAGTGAAAAATCATATGCTTTCATTTGCCTTTTGGCTCCAACAGTTCTTTCTCTGGAGATGGATAGCATTCTTTGTCCTATGTCCCTAAGAATTGTTCTGGATCATTGTATTATGAGAGTAGCTAAGTCTTTCACAGTAGATCATTGTACCATATTGCTGATACTGTGTACAATGTTTTCCTGGTTCTGCTTATATCACTCTGTATCAGTTCATGAAGGTCTTCTCAGATTTTTCTAAAATCATCCTGTTCATCATTCCTTATAGCACTATTGTGAAGGTATTCCATCACCATCATATACCACACTTTGTTCAGTCATTCCCAATTGATGGGGCCTCCCTTCAATTTCTAACTCTTTGCCATCACAAAAAGAGCAGCTTTAATATTTTTGTACAAGGAGATCTTTTCCCATTTAAAAAAATCTCTTTGGGATACAGATCTAGTAGTGGTATTTCTATGTAGTTAATTTTAAGAATTATCACTTTATGTCTGTAGACAGACCAAGAGTTAAGTGGTTATATCCAAAATTCATGACACTTCTCCAAATGTTAAGAATAAAGAATAAAATAGTTAAGAATAAAAAAGTTTCCTAATTCCAACTATAATTTAATCAATCCTGAATCTGAATAATGAAAATAATTTAATGAAAATCTTTGTACTTTTACTATATATCTGTATATAAAAGACTTGACTTGGAAATGCTTATTTTATTTCAGTTCCTAAAAGTATCTTTTAAAGAAGATGATTTGTTTTTCTCCTTCTCCTCCCCATCCAGCCACCTTCTCTATTCATCCTCTCCCTTCCCAACTTTTCTTTTATTCTCCTCCTCTCCATCTCCTTCCTCTCTTTCTTTTGCTCTTTCTCCCAAGGAAAAAAAAGAATAAAAATTATTATTAAGAATTGCAGAGGAGGCAACTAGGTGGCTCAGTGGATAAAGAGCCAGGCCTGGAGATGGGAGGTCCTGGAGTCAACTCTAGTCCCAGATACTTCCCAGATGTGTGACCCTCGACAAATCACTTAACCCCAATTGACTAGCCCTTGCTGTTCTTCTGCCTTGGAACCAATATTTAGTATTGATTCTAAGAAGGTAAAGGTTAAAAAAAAAGAACTGTAGAGACTGAGTGAAGTGAATTTAACTGACACTCAATGAAAAAATTTTGCTCCATTGATAATGTTGAGAAAATATAGTGAGGGTGAGTTGGTTAGAAAGACTTGAGTTCAAATCAAGTCTCAGACATTTCCTAGCTATGTGACCTAGAGCAATTCAATTAACCTTGTTTGCCTCAGTTTCCTCATCTGTTAAATGGACTGAAGGAGGAAAAGGCAAACCAACTCTAGAATCTTTGCCAAGAAAATCCCAAGTGGGATCACAAAGAGTTGGACAGGACTGAAACAACTGAATAATTTTACAGAATTTAGTTTTCCATTATAACAAAAGCTAAATATGTTTCAGTTCCTATAAATTAAGCTTAGAATTTATGCTGTATTCATAGGTCACCAGGAGCATTTTAAGTACATAAGAAAAAATTCTTAGGGTTTTGAAATGTCACATTGCCTTTAATGTAACACAATTTCTATATTATATTAGAGTGGCAGCAATGCTTAATAACATCACAGTAATTGAATGGTATGTTATCTATTTGGTGCCTTCTTAATAGCTGTAAAGGAAAGAATATTTGCTAGATTATTGTTGAATTCTTTTACTGAATGCTGTTTTTCCTTGCTCAAGCTCATAAAAGGTTACGATTTCACAAAGTTACTTATTTCAAATTATTCAGTGAATTTCAATGCAGCATCATTACCTTATATTGGTCTGGTTGGTCCACTACATTATCAATAATGGAAGTAGCTCGGTCACCATCTGATGGAAGTCCAGTGGGTCCTGCTCGTCCGATGTCACCCTATTGGACAGTGATAAACAACAATTTAGCAGTGGAAGGAATAGTTTTTCAAGAAGAGTTGTTTGCTTGTAAAGAAAGAGCATTTTTTGATGAACTTTAGGGGTGGCTTGTATATTAGGACTGAATTATTATGACTGTAAGTTTATGGTTAATTGTCCTGATTTGTTCCGCTTTAGAGGTAATATAATGTTTTCTTGCCTCAAGACCTGATATAGAATATGTTCCTTTAACTGCTAATGGTTTCCTTCAGGTGAGATTCTGAGTTTTTTGATTACCTATTTCAGTGTCTCACATTCTTCTAAAAATCCTTCACAGTAAGGATATTGACTTACTTCAGAGGTCTATTAGTCATCAATTAAGTCTAATTCTCAATGTTATGAGTGAACCAGACTTTGATTAAGTTTTTCATTCAATTCTTTTTTTTTTTTTTAACGAATATCAGTTACTGGAGCAAACCAACCCCATGTGCTTCTGCACTGTCACAGTGAAGAACTGGACTCCTCATTTTAGGCAAAATAATTCAAATGTTCATTATTTTCATCATCATCTGACAAAGGCATAGCAAGTCAGTTATGAAAAGAATTATTTTCTAAGTGTTCAACATAAATAATTTGCTTTCTCTCCGTGCTTTGGTTTGGCATCATTTCTTTACCTTTTCACCTTTTTCTCCATAAAAGCCAAGGCCTCTGTTGCCCTGAAAAGAGAAACAATTTTTAGTAGGTAGATAACATTGAACAAATGGGCAACTGGGTGGCACAGTGGATAGAGTGCTAGACCTGGAGCCAGGAAGACCTGAGTTCAAATCTAGTCTCAGATATTCCTAGCTATGTGACCCTAGGCAAGTCACTTAATCCTGCTTGCCTCAGTTTCCTCATCTGTCAGATGAACTGGAGAAGGAAATGGCAAACCATTCCAGGATCTTTGCCAAGAAAATCCCAAATGAGATCACAAAGAGCTGGACAAGGTGGAAACATTGAACAACAATATTGAACAAAAAAAAGTCTTCACAGTGAAATACAAAGAGTGTTCACTAAAACTCTAGTTCTCTGAAACATTATTGGCATCATTAGAGAGAAAACTGAGAATATATAATATTTTGGCTTCATTTCAATGAAACCAACAGTGAGAAAAGAGTTTCTATTTCCACAAATAAATATATATATATATATATATAGTATTCATGTTTGAGCTCAAATTATTATACACAACTTGTTCAGGAACAATGAGCTACTATAGATAAATTGTGTTCTAAATTCCTTCTGTCATACTTGAGATTATATGTGAAGGACTGAAATTAAGCAGTTTAGAAAAATAGTCTCATAAATAAATGGTTGACTATTCCATACCACAAGGATAACTGCCACCATTCAGGCCAGATGAATATTTATCTTATTCACTGGTGATTTTTCAGAAATTCTCTAACTTTCTTTGGGAAGTTAGAGTATAAAAGAAGTTCATTTTATTCTCTAAATTTGCTTTACCCACAATGTGAACCTATTTCATATTTCTCTAGGGAGCTAGAGAACAGCTTGTACTAGTTACATGATGAGCCTTCATATATCTGATGGCCATTTATTATTTGTTCTCCTGCTAGCCAGTCTCTTCTTTCCCTAATTTCTCACAGGACCTATGTTCTCATTTTCCCCCTTTAAATATATCTTTCTCCTTTAATATGCATGAGTTTTCTCCAACTTTTTCATATTTTTCTTAAATTTTAAGACCCAAACTATACTCCATAGGCCAGGTATTCAGTTCTAATACAAGGAGAGAATTCCATCAAAGTTCTTATATTGCTATTCATTGTACTGCTTATATATAAAATTTTTTCATAAATATGTATATGTGTATATATTTATACATATGTATATATCCAGCTATCCTCCTCCTCCTCCTCTTCTCTCTCTCTCTGTCTCTGTCTTTGTCTCTCTCTCTCTCTTCTCTCTGTCTCACTCACACTCTCTCTCTCTCTCATGTGTAAACCCAGAGAGGGGGAAAAAAAAGAAAAAAGAGGAGAAACCACAATTCTGTGCACGAAATGGATACTTTCTCCATCTCTAATCTTTCTATCTTTTTTCTTTTCCTCTCTTCTATATTCACATGCTTCCCACAAGATCCCATTTGATCTTTCTCTCCAAAATATTATTTCTTTCAGGGTCATTTGTTTTATGAAGACAAAAATTAATTATTTCCTTAATTTTTGCTTTCACTCTATTTCCCACCAGGTAGGAAGCTGAGATCAAAGCAGAAAAGTGAAACCAGCCTAGCTTGGAACTGGATGAATTTTAGATCTTTGCATCTTCTCTGTTTCCTTTCTCTTACCCTCCCTCCCTCTGTACTTCTTTTCCTCCCTTCTTGCTTCATCTGGTCCTAGAAGCAATCAGGAAATGACAGTGTCAGGAGGTGAGGAGAGCTGTTTGTATTTGAAGAAGCAAAGAGAGATCTGAAGCTCTGGGGTTATGTTTGGGGGCTTGGATGTCGCTTTTTTGGCCAAGGTTGGCCTGCCCTACATCCGCTCCTCTTGGCTCTGGTACTTTCCCATCCTGCTTAAGCCTGCAGCCCCATGGGGATCAGTTTAACAGCCAAGGAAGGCGAGTTCCAGCAAGCTCTTGTTTAATTCACTGGAGGCAGTGTCAGCCATGAGTTGACCACATCAGTGGGAAGTTCTATAGGGAAAACTAGGTATATTTAGAGATTCAAGTCTTGAAGAGATTCTACATGTGGCTGATGTCTGGATATTTGTCGTAAAGCCACTTACATGTTTTGCAGTACCTTGGCTAATACAGTCACCCATGGAGCACATTCTTTTTGTTTTGGATCATCTATTCAAATCATCACAGAATGAAAGATTTAGGTCAGGAAGGGACCTTAGAGATCATCAGTCCAGCTCCCTTAAATAAGAATGATGTCTAGAGAGATTAGGAGACTTGCCCAGTGTCACAGAGCTGGTGGGTGTTAAACTAGGTCTTCCTGACTCCAAGTCCAATGCTCTACTCACTATCCCACAGTTATGTTCAAGTCAGAGCATATCCGCCAAGGTTCTAAGCTGATGTCCCATCCTGACATGCCCTATTGGCTTCATGATCATGTTTTAGAGTGTTTGAGGTGGATGTGATTCCAGAGGTCCATCCACTTCATTTTAGAGAGATTCTTGAAGTGACTTTCCTCCTCTGTCAACATCAACTAAACCAGTGACAAAAAGCTTGAGGCCCTAGCTCATTAGGTAACGACCATAGTAGGACCATGTTTATATTCAGAAAATAAGAATTTCAGTGGTCCTTCAAAGAAAAATTTCTGTTTGTTCAAGTTACCACTAACAGGTATGTATAAAATATTTTTTATACCTCATATTATTCTTATCAGTTGTAATATGCATTTATAGACCAGCCTGAGGCTTTAAAAATAAAAAAAAAACCAAGTATCTACCAACTAAGAAAAATATGTTAACAGAATAGTTCTATGATTTAAAAATAAAAAAAAAAACCTCATACCTTTATATCTGAGAATAGGTACTAAGTAAAAGGTTCCAAGGCAGAAGAGCTAGGCAATTGAAGTTAAATGACTTGCCTGAAGGTCAAACAGCTAGGAAATTTGTTATATGATTTAAAAAAATTCATGAGAGGGAAAAGAGAACAAACAGTTTTACTGGTCCTACTACCTGCCAGTCACTGTATTAAATGATTTTAAATATTATCTCATTTGATTCTTACAAAAACCTTGTGAGATAGGTGGTCATTATCCTCATTTTACAGTTGAGGAAATTTAGGCAGATAGAGGTTAAATGACTAGTCCAGGATCACACAATTACAGTAAGTGTTTGAGGACAGATTTCAGCTCAGTTGTATTTAACTCTAGGTCTAGAATTCTGTACCACCTAGCTTTCAAATAAGGTTGTTCAATGAGAGAGAGAGAGAGAGAGATAGAGATAGAGATAGAGAAACAGAAACAGAGAGATAGAGAGAGAGACAGACACAGAGAGACAGAGACAGAAAGAGATAAATAGAGATAGAGAAACAGAGACAGAGAGACAGAGAAACCAAGACAGAGAGAGATAGAGATAGAGAAACAGAGATATAGAAATAGAGAGAGACAGAGACACAGAGAGACAGAGACAGAGAGACAGAGACAGAGAGAGAAACTGAGACAGAAAGAGATAGAGAGAGATAGAGACAGAGATAGACAGAGAGAGGAAGAAGGAGAAGGAGGAGAATGGAGGAGAAGAAGAAAGGAGAAAGGAAAAGGGAGAAGAGGAGAAGGGCGCAGAGGAGAGAAGAGGGAGACTTACTGGTTGTCCTTTTGGTCCTGGAGGTCCAGGAGGTCCCTACAGAAATACAAAGATAATTTGTTAATTAAATTCTCTATGGAAAAGACTGACAAAATTTATTGAAATATGATAATTCAATAATTCACTAAATATTAAAATATACTGTAGCATCTACAGAGGTTTACCACACATTTGCTTTAGGCATGGGCACATGACTGTGGAGAGGTAATGAGTGGGGTCATCTAAATAATGCAGATCTATTCTTTAGCCCTAAATAGCTGCTTTCAGTTTGGTTCTTATTCACTTGTTAACTCTTTCTGAGCTCATCCATTGACTCCATTTAATTGTTCTGCCCCAAGTATTTGATGGAGGGCACCTCCAGAACAGGAATTTTATCCTTTACTATTCCTTGTAATTCCTCCCAACATCCAGTATTCCTGACTATAATTCTGTGGGACAGTCCATTCATCAATCAAGAGCGCCACATGTCATTTAGTAAAGCATCCTAGTAGAAATGAACACATTGTTTAAGAGGCAGCATTTAAATACACCAGAACATAAGGAAGCAGAGGCTGTTGGCCTTTTAAAAGGAAACTCAAAACTTTAATCCAAACTCCCAAAGCTTTCTATTAAAATAGCTAAAAACTATATAGAAAAAGCAGCCATCTGAAATATGCTGCCTTAGGTTACTGTGACTCAAGCTTCTCCTTTGTGAAACACAAGGACATTAAAATTCACCTTCAAACACTGCTATTCTGTGTGTGTAGGTGAGTGTATATGTACCAAATTATGTGCTCAGAGGGCTAGGTATATCTTAATGTCACTGGAATATGATATTCCTAATATTCTTGGCTAAGCTCCATTAAGAACAGCTACTAGTGGCAGACATACATATTGGATGATCACAGTGACAGGACGACTGCTTAAGAAAACAAAGTCCTTCACCCTTCTTATTATCAGATAAACATAGGCCTGGAAAGAACTTCATGACATAATCTGGACCAGCCTTGCAACTCACAATAGGACAGAATTTAAATCTTCCCAGATTCATGTGTTGATAAACACCTTCAAGATTTCCAGGAGATTAGACGTTATAATTCATCTTCATATCTTGATTCAGTATTTTATACTGCTTCCTATCTGATTTAGTTTAAGTCTCCTGTTGCAGTTTACGCCAAGTTTCTCTTATTTGACCCGCTGGAAGGTGTGAGATTCAGAAAGCAACCAGTTCTCAAAACATTTAAGATTGGTTTCTAGTCAGTTTATCTCTTAAGTCAAGTGTGTGATATTGGAGAGATTAAGTGGAGAACGGTGCCTTCTCTATAGACACAAATGATTTTCTTGTCCCTAATCCTCTCCCTTGCATGACTTTGGCAACATGCCCCATCACATCTTACCCTACCTATTTATTATATTGGCAGGATGGGACATCATACTGTACTACCACTCTACCAAATAACATCGAATCTCCTTTCTCCGAGGAGATATCCCCATCTAGCAACGCATGATGCTAAATTGCTTATCCTTTATTGTCAGGCATGCAGGGTTGCTTCAATCCAGGGACATTTGAAAGAGCAAACTTCAGCTTTCTTTATCCAAAGATACTAGGTTTGTGCTTAAGGCATAGTACCCAACAGTTAAGTAGGGCTAGACAGGTATTGTTTTTCACTTATCGGTCAAAGTATCCACGTACCACCAAGACAAAATCTGTCTTCCCCAGGATAACCTGGTGACAGTTTCAAGTCTTATTAAAAATCTACTTTGATCAAAAGGACATATAAGAATAGATTCAGTTTTTTGTTTGTTTTGTTTATTTATTTTTGGCTTTGCTGTTTTCTACAATGAAAGTGTGTATTGCTTTATAGGTAGAGACCTATATAAGTGGGAGCAAAAGAGAGAACTGAATTGATGTGTTAAGTTGACTTACTGGTCGCCCAGGGGCTCCGGCAGGACCCATTTTTCCTGGATTGCCAGGATGACCTGGAGGTCCCTACATAAATATAACAAAAGAATATTTTATTTTATTATTTTTTTAAATTTTGCATATTTTCCCATGGTTACATGATTCATGATTCCACCCCCTTCACTCCCCCTTCCTGGAGCTGACAAGCAGTTTAACTGGGTTAGACATGTATCAGAAAAGAATATTTTTAAAAGAAGAAGAATATTATTTTGAGTGCTATGGTTAATCAAAGTAGTCAAAGTAATATTTTTAAAAGAAACTTACTTGTAAACCGAAAAAACCAGGTTCACCTGGATCGCCCTAATGAAGATAAAACATACAAATAAGATTCAGAGTATTGATCATTTTAGGGAGGATTATTCTGTTGATTTTAACATTAAAATTTTTGAGATAGAATAGATTCCACATATTGCAATTTAATTTAGCTTTTAATTCAACTTTGCAATTAAGCACAAACATTCGTTGTGAGGGTTACTTTTTTTTTTAAATTCTCCTTTATTATGAACTTGATAGTTATGAACAAACACATATATTTCCACATTCAAAGAACAGAAGAAAAAAAGACCACATATGAAATTGCAAATCTCCATTATATGCAGTTTAAAAAACATATATATTTGAAATTTAACATGGTAATTCCAACATTGCTTTGCTTGTCTGGATCCCATTCTACATTTTCTTTTGCTCTATTATTTGTATTTTTAAATGATTCATCAATATTATTTTCGTTCTTTATTTCTTTTTTGATGGGATTATCATAACCTTATTTTGTTTCAAAATCCTCCTGTTCAACAAGAAACTAATAAACTTAAAAATTCCCCCCCCTTCCTCAAGAAGGCTTGATTTAAAAAAATGTTATTCTCACTACAGAAGGTATATAAGTACAAGAAATAAAATCTACATTATTATTCTTTACACAGAAATTATTGCAGTATTTGTTAAGTATAAAGGATTGAGCAAGGCTTCTAGATCTTCATGATTACCAAACAGATTGTTATATTTATTAATTGGAGAGTGATTCTCCATAAAGTATGCCCATTATGAGCAAAAAAAGAATAAAGTGGTGATTCTTGGGCAAATGCATTAGGAATCATGGAAATGGTTCTATCACTTAAAACAGAAGACATTTCCACTTGGATGTCCCACCCCCACCTTATGTTCACCATATTACAAATTTGACATTTACTTTTCTCCTCAAAACCTTTCCCTAATCCTGGCTTCCTGATTTCTCTCTGTATCTTCCACTTTTTCTGTCTCTGTTAATCCAAAGAAAAGGTTTTCAATAGAGAAATGAGAGGGCTGATTGTATGTTCATGGTATATTAGTTCCATGACGGTGTGAAGGATTATTTAGAGCTGAGATGCTCTAAATGGGAAGATGGGAAGGCATTTGACAAGGCAGATGGGAGTGAAAGTCTATACCAGTGACTCCCAAAGTGGGTGCTACTGTCCCCTGGTGGGTGCTGCAGCGATCTAGGGGAGTGGTGATGGCCACAGGTGCATTTATCTTTCCTATTAATTGATATTAAAATTAAAAAAAATTAATTTCCAGGGGGATAAGTAATATTTTTTTCTGGAAAGGGGGCGGTAGGCCAAAAAAGTTTGGGAACCACTGGTCTATACCAACATGGTGACAGTGTGAATAAGGAGGATAGGACAGATGCATTAACTATTGTGGAAGTAAGGTTAAGTTTAGTCCTTTCTCTATTATGACTCATTAAGCATCTTAACAGTTACAAATCAATGAATGAAAAAGTAAATGAAACAACGCTTCACGTTAGCTAACAGAAGCTACTAGGAAACAAGAATGTTTGAGATAGATATATTCCTTATATCAATAGTTATTTTCATGAACATCTTTTGAACAAAATCATTAAATTTTATTTTCTCTTTATTTGTATTCATTGTGAGAAGGTGGGAGCCAGATAAACAAGAAACTTGGGGAAATAGAATGGCTTTGTCTAAAGTTGTGCTTTGCATCAGTCTGAGACGCTAGTGGTGCTATTAATCTCAGCCTGAAATTACAGAAAGGCATGAAAGATGTAGTTTTTTTTTTATGTACTTCCTAGTCTGAATTTGAAAGGGATGCTTTTCTACTTGCTTTAGGGTGCTATGAATTCTCTGAGTATGTTTCATATTCAAATATAAGCAAAGCAGTACATTACAAATGGAAGTTTTTTTTTCATTATTCAATCTTTAGGATTCTTACACTACTGTCTTTTCCTATTATTTCATATAAATTAGAATTAATGGCATCCAAGTTCAACAACAAATACTGAGTTATTTAACTACCTTTAATATTGGTTGGATACTTACCCTGTATCTGTCTCGGTCAGCCTGGGAAAATGCGTAGGGTTCGCCTTTCTGACCTTTTGGTCCTTGTGGTCCCTAAATAAGCAAACAGATAAAATATAAAATATGCAACAACCACCAAAAATGCACATTTTTTCAATAGACAGTAATGTTTTAGTGGGCCTAATTCTTAAATTTCCACTTCTATAGATAATATCTAGCTACCCTCAGAGAAGGAACATTTATCTAATTAGGATAGAGCATATGCTACTCTATTGCCTAATTTATAATTAACAACTGAATGAGTACTTAGTGGCAGAGTTACTTAGCTTTTTCTGTACCCCAAGCATCATATTTATATGTAATTATATTCCACTTTAATATCATATTATCTCAAATTGCAACTGTAATATATAAATTAATATAAAATATTTGTATCAGTCTTCTGAATATTAGTTCCTTAGTAAATGATTATATATATATATATATATTTTTTAAAAGATGACTGGGGACAGCCAGGTAGTACAGTGAATAGAGCTCCAGGTCTGGACTTGGGAGGACCTAGGTTCAAATCTGCCCTTAGAAACTTCCTAGCTGTGTGACCCTGGGTAAATCACTCAACTCCAACTGTCTAGCGTTTGCTGCTGTTCTGTCCTAGAATTAATACTAAGGCAGAATATAATTTTTTTAAATTATGGGCCATCCTCAGTTGACCTTATAATGGTCCAGAAAAACTGACACAATATTCTAAGTCCTTTAAGCACTGGGAAGAGTATGAGTTATTATTTCAACGACAGCATTCTTCTCTGATACAATCTGCATAGGGGTGCTCTGTGTGTGTGTGTGTGTGTGTGTGTGTGTGTGTGTGTGTGTGTGAAATCCAGTCATTAGTTTTGATTTGTAAACTGGCAGAGAGGAACCCAAGAGGGAAAATTGCTAAAGTATTTATACTTTATAAATATGCCAAAGGAGATGAGATTATAAGTAAAATTTAAATCCTAAATATTTCAAAAGATTTAGTGAGGGGTGCTCTCTCAATAACATAGATTGTCCCGCTTTTGTCATTATAGACGATTTCCACAAGTTGTTGAGGTCAAAAAATAAAAATTCATTTTTTAAGAGCCAACTTTCTGGCCATGAGTCTTTACAAATTTGGTTAGGTTGGTCCTTAGTCACTCAGTCTCTTATCCAGGGTCATTGGTAGGAGTGGCCAGTAATAAAAAAGCACGATAGAAATCAAGAACTCATGGTCACCAGCAAACTATAATGACACACTGACATATGTCTTTAATAGAAGATGAATAATTATTTTGCCCATAAGGCTCAATATACAAAGAAGACCACATTTAAAAATGAAGAAAAGCCCACTAGGCTAACGTAGGTATTGTGTAAAGATTAACCCTGTTCATCACAAGGTGATTACAGTCAAAAGAAAATAGCATCTAAAAGGAGAAACAAAAGTTATTAAGAGTTTTGCAATATGTTTAAAAAATCTTTCTAGGTTTATCAGTTTTAATATCTTTGTTGAACAGGTGGAAAAAGGTAAGAATATGAGAGGAGCCACTCTTCTCAAAGCATAAACACCAATTCAAAAGGGACAGAACGTGTTTGCTCTTTCTTATTATTTCTAAGGAGGGAGATGGGAAAGGATTATGATTTGGATCTAGGAAACTTATGTTTTGACTTTTCCTCAAAGTCATCTATGCTACCCTGGATTTTGAAGAGAAAGGTTTTTACAGGTGGTAGCTGTCATGATGGGAGAACAGCATCAGCTCACAAAAGTCAGAGGATATATGTAAGTGATTCCCTTTATATTTCTTTTTCAGACTTGTCTGACTCTTCATAATCTCATTTAGAGTTTTCTCAGCAAAGAGACTGGAGCCATTACTCTTTCCATTTCATTTTACAGATGAAGAAACAGAGGCCAAAAGGGTTCAGTGTTAACCCTTGCCGAAGGTTACACAGCTTGTAAATGTCTGAGGTCAGCTTTGAACTCGGGAAGATGAGTTTTTCCTGACTTCAGGTCTGGCACTCTATCCACTGCACCACCTGTCTGCCCTATTTTATTTCTACTTTAGGGGAAAATGGAAGCAATTTAAGTTGTCTCAAAAACGTGTAGAAACTAGGACAAAACAATTTTGAAGAAATATAATAAAGTAGTCGCTTTAAAAGAAAATATATGGTCACTACTTTGGGATATATTTTTTCCCCTAGGAAAAACTGATGGACTCAATATCTCTGGCTGCATATGTGCTATAACTAAATTAGCAAAAACCTCTTAAGAGTTATAATGTAACTAATTTCTCCTCCTAATGAATCCATAATGTTTCATGGAAATGTACAGAGTTTGGGTTATGGATCTTATAGCTCAGAAGGAATTTTAAAGATCACTTAGTTCAACCTCAATCATTTTATATATGAGGAAACTATAGTCAACAGAGCTCATGAGATTTGATAGTTGATACAGAAAGTTAATATCAGACGCACGATTTGCACCTGCATCTCCTGACTCCAAATTTACCAATCTTTCTAGTGTACCATAGCCACCTGAAGTAATATCTATGTTACTTAATGTTACTTAATCAAAGCCCACCACTTTCCCCAAATACAACAATTAATTGAAGCCTCTGAATTTGTAGTAGCTACTTACAGGAAGCCCAGGTAAACCCCCAGAACCTGGAGGTCCTTGTGTACCAGCATCTCCAGTGGTTCCATTGCAACCATCACTGCCTGGTCTTCCTCGGGGTCCACCTTGACCTGGATGACCCTTTGAATGGAAAAAAAAGTGTTAATGCCATCTGTTTCTAGTTTTCATTTTCCTGCCTCCACATAGTTTTTCGACATTCTCACAAGGAGTCCCAGGCTTGAATCCACAGGAAACCAATGTTCAAAAAAGAAGAAAAGGATACTTTATTTTAGCATAGATACAGCTGTAATCAGATGCCCGAGACATTATAAAAATAGTATCAAGCAAGGGTCTTTAGGGCAAATAGCTATGTTTTGGTTAAACTTAGAAGAGAAAAAAATATATTGAGGGTTCCCCAAATGCTCTTGAGGATTAGGAGGAATTGGGAGAGTTATTCTTTAAAAAAATCACTGAAAAAATGTCTTCATAAGAATAATACTAGCATTCAGCTCCTTTTTAGGTTTGGGACAGGTTTCTTGTTCATGTCTACACAGCATAACTGTGCTGTGCTTACTACTTCAGGATGGATTAAAATAATCAGTATGGAGTTCCTAAGGCTTCCAGATTCTAAACAAGAAATCCCCCAACTACAACTTGGATACAATCATGGCATGATATTCATTAGGGAGATGGCTTTGACTCCACTGTATTTTCTCGAGGACAAAATTTATTATATTTTATACTTTAAAGGAAAAGATTTGTTATACAACCTCCCAGATCCTTTCCATAGGAATGTTACTGATGATGGTTATTTTTTGTGGAATGGTGTGTTTGTTAAAAAAAGATTAAAACCATAAAACATTGACATGTGGCCAATAGTTCCTTCTCTAAGCCCTCTTTAAACAATAGAGTATGGTTGTATGGTTTGAAACTACTAGCAACATTTGTGGAGCTTGCCACAGTTTATGATTCTGTATCTTAGGTATTTATGCTCCATGAAACTTTAATTCAGGAAGATCCACTACATTTCTGAATGCCTTCCTCTGGATTTGATGTGTTTGCTTTTTTTTTTTTGGGCTGGTCTCTGTAATTTGAAATGAAACCCCAGTTTGTTCTTAGTTTAAGATTGTACTCTAAACAAAACTTCCAAATATTTTTGAACTTTAGGTCTACCTCTAATTCTTCGAAATACATTTCTCTGATGTGATTCCAGGATTCTTTTGCATATCACTTCTTGTATATACATCCTAAAGCTACAATTATCCCAAACTCTACTTTTGCTAGTTACCCAGCTATAGCAGGTGGCTATGATCCAAAGGAGCCAGTAAAGTCATATAGGTTTAATTACTTGTATCAGATTACTGTAGCTGAAGCAGGCTGGCCAACTCAACCATCACCCAGAGTCCTTGGATCATGGGCCACTTTTATCCCTTTGTACTTTGTAGTTCTTGGTGACCTCATGCTAACTCTTTCTGGCTTGGGCAGTTGTTCTTTCTTGTTTTAAATGAGTCTCTAAACCTGAGAAAATTCTTACTCTTGTCTCTCACAGGTGTCTTTTATCTAATTATATTTCTTTTTTTTTAATCTGTACCTTCTGTCTTAGAATCAATACTGTTTATTGGTTCTAAGACAGAAGAATGGTAAGAGCTAGACAATAGGAGTTAATTGATCTGCCCAGAGACATGCAACTAAAAAGTGTCTGAGGCCAAATTTGAACCCCAGATCTCTTCTCTCTAGGTCTGGCTCCCTATCCACTGAGCCACCTCGCTTCCCTCTCTGATTATATTTCATTTCAGTCTTAGAGATAAAATCAAACATTCATTAAATGCCCACTGTGTTCATTGTGTTAGGTACTCAGAAATATTAAACCTAGTCATTTCCTACCCTTAAGAAACTTATATTTTAATAGAACTAAATTAATTACTGTTTGACTTCATTTACAATGATTGTATATACGTTTATGTATGTAAGTACATACAAATACAAGGGTTGAATGACTTGCCACTGGTTTGGGATGTTATAGAAGTGAGTCCTGAGTTATTTATCAAGTCTTTAATTCTAAGAATCCAAGAAACCTAAAGAGTTGAAAAATTTTTCCTAATTTTTTTGAGGAATGTTATTTTGTCATTTAGTATTATAATTCTTTTATCCTAATTTTAAAAAATTCTCATGAGATAAGATAGATTTGGTCTATTCTTCTTCAATATTTTGATTGATGGTAAGTTATTACTTGACAAGTCCATACTTGTATAATTTAACTGATGTGTTTATTCTAACCCAGCTGTAACAGTCCACCTTTCACGTGACCCCTTGGGATCAGCATGTGTCATGTTTTGACAGACATAAACTTGTGTCTTTTACTTCATTATTTTTTTCAACTGTTGCGAAACTTGACTCTGAATGTGGAAATTGTGATTTGAAGAGACGAAGTATCACAGCGTTCCCTTCCTCCTGCACTACTCCGTGACCATCTTTCTAGCTTCCCACAAATTAGTCATCTTACCATGGAGGGGAGCCACTGAAATAAGCAAAGAAGAGAAAGGATGTGGGGAGGATTGAAGGGGAGATTCAGAGAAAGAGACAGAGACAGAAAGGGAGAGAGACAGAGACAGAGAGACAGACAGAGACAGAAAGGAACAGACCGAAACAGAGACAGAGAGACACACAGAGAGACAGAGATAAAAAGACAGAAAGAACAGAGACAGGAAGGGAGAGAGAGAGAGGGAGAGCAAGACATAAGGATAAAATAGTAATACAAAAATCTGGGTGAGAATAAGTTAATCTGAGAATATAGGCAAGGATGAAGCAGATGTCTTAAAGCTAAAGAAAGGCCAGGATAAGAGGAGGATGGAAGGATGTGATAAACAGAGACCTTGATGTCAGAGCACTGGTCAGGAAACCAGGCCTGGGAAATCTGTTCAGGGATTCCTGTGAAGAAGGCTGTGAGTCAGGCTGTTTTGTTTATTTTTCTATGGTACAAGAAGTAAAGTAAACTAGGTTAGAAAAACACATTTTATTACATTTTGAGATTTTCCCATGAACAAAGCATGCTTTTTTTCTTTTTTTCCCTTTTATGTGTGGTTACCAAAACTGTACAAATTTTAAGGGTGATTTATCATATATAGGCTCTTTTTCAGATATCTTTATATTTCATGCAAAATTTCAAGAATGACTTTTTAGACTGATAACCCTAATAATACAATAGATGACATATCTTTATCTATATAGCTTTGTGACTTGTAATGTACTTTATAAAAATGATTTCATTTCACCTTTCCCAAGGGATTTTTGATTAAATTTATAGTTTTTACTACTTTAGAATATTTAGTTTTAGGAAAATAACCTTAATCCTAAGAATTAAGTTTTAAAACCCAAAGTTATACAATAATTTACTATTTTGACAATTCAGTATTTTATTATTTATTTTATTTAGGATTATTTAGGAAAATAGAAAAAGTGCAAGTCATTTTTATATTTATTTCCTTGGAATTTTAATGTAGAAATTTTTAAAAAGGGAGATGGATACTTAAATTAGGATGGCTTTATCCTACTTGGAACATAGAGAATATGCTAAAATATTTCTGGGAATCTGTTACTTACCGGAATTCCATCAGCACCAGGAAATCCAGAAACACCTCTTTGTCCCTAACGAAGAAAGAAATCAGACTTGAGATGGAAGCTTTGATCATGTTTTATAATGCCAGATGAAATAACAGTAATGAACATACCACGTCTCCTTTGGGTCCTGTTATTCCTGGGGCTCCCCGTTCTCCTTTATCACCTTTGCGTCCTTGTAATCCAGGAATACCTTGTAGCCCTGGTGGTCCATTATACCCTTGTGGCCCAACTGGTCCTGGTTGACCCTGGGAAAAATCCACAAAAATACAGGATTATTGTCATAATTGATCACAATGAACAGGCATCATCATTAGTGATTTACTTTGTAATAGTAATCATTACTTAGATAAATCAGATTCTTCTGAAGATGTGATATGCTAGCCACTATATTCCATACTATCCCCATGCATTTTCTTTTTTTGTAAACTCTTGCCTTCTGTCTCAGACTCTATACTGTGTTGGTTCCAAGGCAAAAGAGTGATAAGGGCTAGGCAACTAGAGTTATGACTTGCCTTGGATGGCCCAGCTAGATGAGGCCAGGTTTGAACCCAGGGCTTATTTCCAGGACTGACTCTCTATCCATTGAGCCACCTAACTGCCGTTTACCATGCTCATTTTTTCTTTTTTTTGTTTCTCCTTCTCTTCCTTCCTTCCCACTTCCCACTCTCTCTTTCTTTCTCCTTCCATCTTAGAACCAATACTGTGCATTGGTTCAAAAACAGAAGAGAGGTAAGGGCTAGGCAAAGGTGGTTAAGTAACTTGCCCAGGATCGCACAGTTAGGAAGTGTCTGAGGTCAGATCTGAACCCAGGATTTCTTGCCTCCAGGCCTGGATCTCTATCCACTGAGCCACTTAGCTGCCCTTCAACATGTACTTTCTAGCATACTATTCAGAGCAGTGTTTCATAATGAAGTAAAGAATTATCCTAAAGTCCTAAAAATGACATTGCGTTAAGATATAAGGCAATGTGTCATCATGGAAGGAGCACCAAGATTCCATGGCCATGGCAAATCACCTAACATGTTTGAAATGTCACTTCTTCATCAGTAAAATGAGGATAATAATATCCATTCTACACATTCCCATGAACATCTCAAGGTCCAAATATAACAGTATATTATAAGGGAAAGGGTTTTAGAAACTATCAAGTCGCTAAAAAAACCATCTCTTTTTCTCTTCCAAAATAAACCCACTTTTGTACAGTGTCCCCAAAGTCCTAGTGTTGTTTCAAGTTTCAAAAGCTTAAAATGTCACTAAGACTGTACAAGCCAGTAATTTGTCATTCAGTCAGTCAATAAACATTTATTAATCACCTACTACTTGCCAAGCACTGTGCTAAGCAGTCAGGATAAAAAGGAAGTAAAAAAGACAGTCCCTTCTCTTGAAGCTCACAGTCTCATGGGGAGACAACATGCAAACAGTTATGTGTAAACAATAATGCTACTTAAAAATGATTTAAAGGAAACAGTTTTCCCATTATTTCTGCCATCATTCCTCTTTTTAATGACATTTCTATCAATGTAAGAATCCTTCTGTAGCTGGACTGAAATGGGAACAAATCTTTCACTAATGCAAATATTACATTTCTGTTTTAGATATGAAAAAATATGATTCTTTCCAGTATCCTTATGCCCTTTGCCGGATGACTTTTGACTTATGATAAATGATTAATCACATCATTTAGTCAATTTCCATGCATTGCTGGTCAGTCTCTGAAGAAGAAAGTTTTCTTTTTAGGACTTTTGATTTGGACTCTATTGTCTTGCACTTTCCCATTTTGATAGAGAATATCACTTCAGCATAGTTCATTCTGAACTTCTTACTGGATAGAAGTGTTCACAAAAAGCTCCAGACAGCATTTGCTTTATTTTATTTTATTTTATTTTATTTTATTTTATTTTATTATTTTATTTTTTGTAACCCTTATCTTCCATCTTAGAATCAACACACTTTGTGTTTTTTCCAAGACAGAAAAGCTGTAAGAGCTAGGCAATGGGGGTTAAGTGACTTGCCCAGGGTCACCCAAATAGGAAGTGTCTAAGGCCAAATTTGAATCTAGGACCTCTCATCTCTGTATCTGGCTCTTAATCCACAGGGCCACTTAGCTGCCCTCTAATATCTGCTTTAAGAAGAGTCAAGAGTGGGGCAGCTAGATGGCTCAATAGATTGAGAGCCAGATACAGAGATGGGGGGCGGATCCTAGAGCCAAATACAACCTCAGATATTTTCTAGCTGCATGACTCTGAGCAAATCATTTAATCCCAATTGCCTAGCCCTTGCCACTCTTTTGCCTTGGAACTGATACATAGTATAGATTCTAAAACAGAAATTAAGGGTTTAAAAAAAAGGGAGGCCAAGAGTAAAAAGCCCATGGAGAAACTGGGTCATGTCCTACACTCTTGAGAATCACAATTTACATTGTTTCCCTGTACTCTCAATGTAAAAGATGTTTTAGTTTAATTAAAGTAATTGCATTTCAATGCCAAAGGATATGATGATTTTTAAATGTTTAAGTTGTTAGGCAACTAGACTTTCCATAGGATATCCTGCCCTTTAGGACAATATCCCAGTTTGCCAATAAAGTCCATCTGGAATGATCAGGTTACGAGAAGGGATTTTCCTTAGTGTTAATCATTGTCTCTGCCAGACGACTTCCATCCTTAGTCCAAGCGTGGATTGGAAAAGTTACTTCCACCTCTCCCTTTCCTTTTGTATTAGGTTGTTTTAAAAATAAAATAAGGACAAAGACTGGCAGACTATTTTATTTGCATGGATTGAGGAAGTACCCAGTTTTTTGTCTAGAAATTCCTGTGACACATATGAAAATAACATTTCTGCAATAATGGACAGAGCACTGGACCTGGAGTTAGGAATATCTGAGTTTGAATATGGTCCCAAAACACTAACCAGCTGTATAATGCTAGGCAGTTCATGTGACCTGTCTGCCTTAATGTCCTCACTTGTAAAATGAAGATAATAATAGTACCCACCTCCTTGGGTTGTTGTGAGAATCAAATGAGATAACACTGTATTTGTGAAACAATTTGTAAACCTTAAAGCAGTAATGCTAGCTAATATTATTAATACTATTACCATTATTGTAATAATGGAAAACTTTAAAGTCAATTAGTTATAAGACCCCACAGCATCTCTTTCAATGCAATATATATGCAATGATGCTACTAAGATCACAGTTTTTAATATGGTAATTGATGATGTATGATGATATTCCCCACATAAAAATATTTTTCTCAAAGAAATAAATTCAGAGGAAAATTGATCCGTAGATAAATTTTTTTCTCCATTTTTTTCCATAAAGCAACTGGCTTACAAAGATTTCATAGACTTTTAGAGCTGCAGGGAATTGTAGAGATCCCTCCCAACTTTCTCTTAGGGAAAGGCTGAGTTACGGAAGGAAAACGGGACAATAGATCATTTTGTCTTATCTTATTAAATTTATTTTTTCCTATTAAACTAAAATGGTTTCTACTGGAAAGCTTCAACTTTCATCCTAGGGATGAATAAACATCATGGTGTTTTCCACACTGTAAAGGTTACTGGAATGTGTGTGGGAGAGAATGGGTCAATTTTGGGCAAAACAGACCCAAAGGTATATGCTCAGACTTGAGTTCACATTGTTTAAATACCAGGGCTACAGATAGAAATGCTTTTAAAATCTTTAAGACACTTTTACTAAGGTTCTGAGGATTTAAGATCTGTTTCCTGAGGAAGAGGTCACACGTTTAGTAATATAATAGATTGGTGCCCAAGTTTTAGACCTTGATGACCTTTGCTCACCACTTCGTGCTTAAGATAAATCCACCTGTAATTAGTAACAAAGCAATTCTACAACTGGAGGCTTAAAATAGGAGAATTGACTTCAGAGGGTTCAAGAAAAATTTAGCTCATAGCTTGTCTGATAAGCAAATGAGTGGAGATTCCTGCCTACATTTTATTAAACATAAAGCTTTGTCAGGACAAGAAAGGGAAAAGAGGAGCCAATTTTTGAAGGAAGGCTAAATCCTCCTCCTTTCCTCTCTCACTTTTAGGCTAGGAACTTAATACATTATTTCTAGATTATTCCAAGAGCTTCCTAACTGATCTTTTTGCTCTCAATCTATCCCTATTTCAACCCATTTTTTCACTATGCTGCCAAGGTGTTTTTGATGTACTATTGCATGCAACTCTTTTGGAATTCTGAGGAGCTCTCCACTAAATAACAAACACAGAATATAGTCTTTTTGTCATAGCATCTGGATCTGCCACAGGTCTGGATCTAATGTGCTTTTCCAGCATTATTTTATATTATTCTTCTCATCCTTCTCACATACTAGCCAAACTATAGTTCAACACATTTTCTGCTCTCATCAGCTTTTTCCACTTTTGAGCCTTTCATGATGCCATCTTCTGACTAAAAATTTCTCCCTTCCTTCAAGGCTCAACTCGAGATTCCCTAATCTCTTCTGACAAGCCTTACACTTGGCCTCCCTAGGTAAAAGAGCTCTCTTTCATTTCTCATAGTATCATTTCTGGATCTCTCCTTTACACATGCAGTTCAGTATCATAGTTATTTTCACATGTGTCTTCATAGTATCAGTGTCCTGAGCTCCAGAGGTGGAAAGAACTTTGGAGGTCATTGAGTCTAGACCCACAATTTTACAGATGAAGAACTTTTTTGAGGGTAGGACCCATGTCTTTATCTTTATTTCCTTAGCAACAGTGCTACGTGCCTTGTTCATAACATGGATTAAATGTTTGCTGAATTAAATTGTAGAGAAGAAAATAAGGCTTCCGAATAAGCACAATGAATTTTTAATCTATTATACAACACTTTCCCAGTAGGATAAAGATGAAATTTTCAAGGCTCTGTTGCCCAGAATTTGAATAGTAGGAAATCCCTTCTCCTTCCTTTGTTCACTCTTCCTGTCTTTCCTTTTTTGGGCAGAGGGATAATCACCAGACAATTCCTATCTTCTCCTGGGAGTCCTTACTCCATTGTTGCTCATTTCTTCCTGTAGTCTAAATCTCCATTTCCCTCATTTTAACTTTTGCTTTTCTTTGTGATTCTCAGGTGATTCCCAAACCATGATATTTCCTCCGTCAGATTTTGGGTGCTGGTTGCCATCAGCTACAAAGTACGTCAGGCACAAGAAATGGAAAGAACTACTTAAAAACATCTCTTCAGAGAAGAATGTTCTTTGTCTCTGACCCACCCAAAGGCAGTATATCATAAATGTTCTCTCACCTAAAATTTGGATACTTTCTTATACTGCAGAGGATGATCAGGAGTTTGTGTTGAACAAATATATTTGGCGTTGAATAAGAATTTTCAAATCACACTGAAATCAGAGATCATTGAAGGCAGTTGCACAATTAGTAATATAATAGTTTGGTGCCCAAGTTTTAGACCTTGATGACCTTTGCTCACACATTGTTATTATTATTATTTATAATTATTATATTATGTTTATTTTTATTATTTTATATTATATTTATTATATTTATATATAAAATAGAGAGATGATTATATTATATTTATTATTACTATTATATTAAGAAAATAATTGTAATAACTAGCATTTATGTAGTTTAAGGTTTGTAAAATGCTTTATGTATATCTCTTTTGATGCATAGATCAACTGAATGTGTCACATCTCTATTTTACAGTTGGATGTTATGTGCATTTGGGGCAAACTATTTTAAGATTGTTAAAAATATCTTTTAAAAATTGCCTGATAGGGGCATCTAGGTGGCTTAGTCTAGGCTGAATTGAAAGACATAATGTTTGGAATAAGGGAGGAAATAGTTCTTTGATATTCTGCCATTGTCAGATCATATCTAAAGCACTAGGTTCAGTTCTGGGCACTACATTTTTAGCAAAGACAGAGAAGCTAGGGCATGTTCAAGAGAAGGATGACAGAGATAATGAGAAGACTTTACACTATACCTTGGTGAAACTGGTTGGAGACTGGAGATGTTTATCTTGGAAAAGAGGTTTGCAGAGGATATGAGAGTTATGTTCAGATAAATAAAACGCTATTATCTAGAAGAGGGATGAGACTTGTTTCTACCTGACCCTCTAGACTAGAACTAGTAATAAGGTCTGGAAGTTGCAAAAAGGCAGATCTAGGTTTAAAGTAAGGTAAAACTTCTCAATAATTAAGAATTTTACAAAAGAGAAATGAGATACCTTGGGAAGTAGTGGATTGTCCCCCACTGGAACTCTTTAAGGAGAAACTAGATGCCTATTTACTAGGGATACTGGAGAAAGAATTATTGAGGTTGGATTAAATGCCATTGAGCTTCCTTCCAACTTTCAGATTCTATTACAAATGACATTACTTTCCCTCAAGGCCCTTACATTTTACCAGGATGTGGTGGGGTGGAATTCTGAAGAGGAAATATGCTTCATTAAAATCAATAACAACCAAATCTCTTGGAGGCTACCAAACACTTAGACTTTCAGATACTATAATACAACTTTGTTTTGGCCTAGTTTTGTATGTTTGAGTTTGCTAAGTCAATCCTAGAATCTCAGAACAACTTTTGGAGTAGAGAATTATTCATTTGCCCTAAGGTGATGAAGCATTATACCTCATATAGAAATTGGAGGGCAGGCTTTACTGATACATAACTGAATTCACACTAATTAGTGATAAGAATATATAATCTTAACTTTTAGAATGATAAAATTAAAGAAAAGAGAATGGAACATCTTTCTCTATCCTGAGGAGAATAATGGATTTATACCCTGTCCTACCTTCTATTGTTGTTGTTGTTCTAGGAATAGGTATGACTTGGGCAGTTTTGCTATTGGATTTTTTAGTCCAAAATGAGGTCTAGCTTTTTCGGTATTGATATAACTTTGTCTGGAATACTTTTGGCATCTGGGGAAAGTCCTCCAATGCCTTTATGCTTTTAGTAAGAAATACATTTGAGTTGATAAAATTGTTCAGAGGGCAGATTGGTGTTGCAATGGATAAAGTGCTGGCCTAGAGTCAGAAAGACTCATCTTCTTGAATTAAAATATGGCCTCAGTCACTTTCTAGCTTTGTGACCTTGAGCAAGTCACTTAACCCTATTTGCCTCAGTTTCCTTCCCTGTAAAATGAACTGGAGAAGGAAATGACATACCACTCCAGTACTTTTGCCAAGAAAACCTCAAATGGGGTCACAACTGAACAACAACAAAATCGCTCTGAGAAAGTAAAGCTAATTGATAGATGTACTTGTATTTCTTTTCTTCAAAAAAGAAATTAAAGATTGGGTATAAAGTAGATGGAGACCTTTGGGATAACAAAATTTAGACTTGTGAATACCAGGCATCATGCAGCTGGAATTATTCAGAGCCCAATGATAGATTGTGGAAGAGATTGGAATAAAGTGGAATTTGGTAGTATTATGAACAGGAATATAATTTTTAATTCAAGTCTCAATAAATATGTAATGTTATACCTTAAATGGGACTTGTGGCAACTTGCAATAATATGACACTTCAATACCTGAATGATCCATGATATCGTAGGATACTCCCTTTACAGATATAGACTGCAATCCCTTCATACCTTAATAGATAAGGAACTGGTGTAGCCAAAAATATGATCTTTCCCAAGAGGAATGTAGGCTCCTTGAGGTTCAGCCGATTGCTGTTGTTTTTATATCTACAATAGTTAGCCTGCTGACTTCACATAGCAGACATTTAATATATGATTGCTGAATCAAATTGCATAAATATAATTTCTGAAAAAGGTCTTGATCAATGACACATGTAAAACCCAGTGAAATTGCTCATTGGTCACAGGAAGGGGGGGGTGGGAGAAGAGGAGGGAAAGAACATGAATCATGTAACCATGGGAAAATATTCTAAATTAATTAATTAAATAAAGTTTTTCAAATCACAAAAAAGGAATCTCTTTCCACTTACAAAATAAATAAATATAATTTCTGAGATTGAGCTTCTCTACTTTTATCTAGGCTTGTCTTCAACAGATCTATCACAAGGCCCAAAGCAGAAGCCTTTATAAATTGGTAGGAATTACAGAGCTTATGTTCTGATGGAGTAGCTTTTGGAAACACAAGGTGACTCTGATGGGGTATAGTTGTAGAATTTTATCGAAGCAATAATATTAATAAGACATGCCATCATTGTCATCATGAAATAAAAAAGGACTCATAATTCTGCACCTGCTATTTGAGAACCACCTTAGTATGGAGAGGAGAATTACAAAAAGATTGGCTACCTAAGATGTGATGAAATTTTGAGACAGGTTAAAACTCATGAAATGTGGAGGGGCAACAATCTTCATTGGTAGATGGAGTAACAAATTTTTCAAAGGATCACATGCTTATAATATGGAAGTCGTATATTATATATTATATATGACTGGAGTAATGCTTATGCAGAACTGAGAACACAATAAGACAGTGAGTAAATTAAGTTAAAGATGAAAAACTATAGGGTTATTTAAAGACTGCTATCCATATATATTTATATATACAGTTGTATGGTACTAGTTTGTCCAAGCCAGTACAATACTTTGCAAATGTTCTTAAGTGATTTTAAGTGCAGGCCGGTGTTCTTGTGAAAGTCAAGGGCTATAGAACTAATATTTTAATTATCCTCAACACAAAGTATGCAGCTCTATAACCAGTTAATGAACTCAATAATTATTCTTGACTGGCCACCTTGGGGCTACAGAAGAAATCCTCATCTGCAGACCCATTCAGTCTTTGATTTCTCTGTTGAAGAATCAGTTACTGACTGGGATTATTCCAGAGTCTGTAGTGTACAACAGGAATAAAACCAGGAACTATATCTATAATTCATTTAGGCTAAAGACAAGTCATATAAAAGCAATCACTTTTTTAGGCTGGAATTAAATTAGTTTTGTCCTATCGAGTTCAAGGAAATGGTGGTCCAAAAATATATATGTCAAAAATCAGGGTAGAGATAGTGGGAGTGGGTGAATAGTGTAGTGTTCAGGGAGGATACTAGTTTGGTACTCATGCTCCACTTTCTGGGAACCCAAGTAGTGGGAATTTCTCTTTGCTAATTTCCAAAGGATATTCTTCCTTTTTCTGTTCCTTAGTTTAACTATTTTTTGGTTCTCATTCTTTTTCATTCCCACTAATACTATTTCCCAAGAACCAATGTATGACTCAGGACAGTTACGTATAAAAATAGTATTCTCCTATTTTCTTCCAGTAAAATCCTGTCCCAAGGCTTCATCATAGCATGCAATGACCCTGGATTTTTGAAGGTGATGTCAGTGGATTGCAAGCTCTGTCAGGTCCTATCAAGATGGAAGGAACTGCTGTCTGGTCTTAGTAATGGATTGTAATTATGTCTAATCTAAGTCAATCTAAGTATTCATAGATCCATCACCAAATTGATCATCTGGCAATGTGGTATTTTAACAGAGCATGGAACATGGAAACACAAAAATCTGGTTTGAATCTCACCTCAGATGCTCATTAGCTGCCCATTCTAGCTGGGAAACTCTAGACAAACCTCCTACTCCTTCTGAATTCCAATTTTATCATCTGAAAATGAAGATAGTGATAGCATCTCTCTCATAGGATTATTGGTCTCCATGACTGGAATGCACTCTTCTCTTATTAACTTAACTCTTCCTCCTAGATTCCTCTTGATCCTTAGGCTTAAATTTAGGTGTTAGTTATTATATGAAGCCTTTCATAATTCTCTTAGTTGTTAGTGCTTTCTCCTAAGAAGACTTTCCAATTATTTATCTTTGTAAACTTGCCTCTCCATTAGAAAGCAAATTTAGGGACATCTTCTGTTTTATTTTTGTTTTGTAACCCCAGCACTGAGCACAATCCCTACCACATAAAAAGTGCTTGAAAATGCTTGGGGAGAATTGTTGTTAGTCCTTCATTTTGGAAGAGGACCAATGATATCACGATGTTGGGGTCAGGATGGATGATGTCTTAACAATACCAGTGTTAAGGACATGGACTTTTGGAGCCAAAGCAGTTTGGGATTATTGAAAATACTGCATTTCTCAAATATAGCCCCTATGGTGAATTATAGATAGTCAATATTTAGTGTTTATTAAATGAATCCATTCAAATCTCCTTCTCCATTCCTAGTGTAGTTCAATATTCCTTTATAATGCTTATCTACTATATACACATTGATGGACTAATCTGATGGAATGCCTATCCAACTGCATTCCATAATCAGGGCAATATGCCTTTTTCATTTGTTTTGGCACAAATGACATTACTGTTGATCATAGTTATTGGATCATTGGCCAACTGATCATCTCAATGAGAAAACTGCAGCAATATTCAATGGAAAATATTCTGGATTTGGAGTCAACAGTGTTGAGTTTAAATCTTGCCTCTGCTATTATGCCATTGGGAAAAAAGTCACTTTGCCTCCCTAAGTCTTGGTTTCCTCATTTGTAACATAAGAGGGATAGACTAGGTGAGCTGTGATGCCTCTTTCAGTTCTAAGTCTAATGTCTTTTTTTTCCCTTAAGGATAAAAGTGTTTATTTTAAATGCGAGTGTAGAATTATAATTGTTGCTTTGAATGGAACGAATATTGTTCTTAACTAGCAGAGCACTGTTTTGTCTTGTCTCAGATACAATTAAGTTCTGGATGTATTTATAGCCTAGGGTTCAATGTGTAAATTTTTAGTAGCCGAGGGGAATTCCTAGCTGCAAAATTCTTGAATTTTTTTTGGCGGGGGGTGTTGGGAAGATAAAAATTAATACGTGTACATGTTGCAGAGACCAACTTTAGATGTTTAACTCAATGATAAGCCATTATTCAGTCAGTTAGATGTGTCCTGAATATACTTCAAAAGACGTAGCAAGACTCTTGAGCATATTTTCTGCTTTCCTATGTCTAAGATCATTCCAGAAGCTCTACCACTAGGCTTTCTTCATTTTTAGAGCTACTCAGTAGACGACAGAAAAACTTTTGGTCATTATATTAGCCCAGCCAAAACTGTGCGTGTGTGTATGTGTATGTGTATGTGTGTGTATAGATGAAGAATTCATTCAGCTGTGTTGCTGGCCAACGTGTGTGTATTAGCTATTCTGTGTATTTGTATAATTACATTAAAGCATTCTTGGTATATACACGCAGTAGCTAATAATACAATTTGCATTAAAGTATGTTTGTTACATACACAGTAACCAACAATACAGCTGCTCTTTGGGTGTATTTACTTCTCTCTATGTGTATAATTATATTAAAGCATTCTCTGCATATACACATAGTAGCTAACAATATATTTATCTCATACATTAAAGAATGTTTGTTATATACACATTTGCTAATATTGTACCTGCTCTGTGTGTTAGCTAATCTATGTGTATAATTATATTAAAGCATTTTTGCATATACACATGGTCATTAGCAAAACATTTATATTTTGTATTAAAGCATGACATCGTAGCTAATATATAGCTGCTCTGTGTGTGGGTGTGTGTATGTTGTAGTTAACAATATAGCTGTCAGAAGGAGGATTTGAACCTAATTCCTCTGATGTCAAAATTAGTGTACTTTCCATTTCATTATGTTACAATTTTCTTGAGACACTCACCTAGCTAATAGGTTAAGCACACTCCAGCCAATAGCCCAAACTTCAAAGTAATATCCTTTCCCCACCTCTCTTTAAACACACACACACACACACACACACACACACACACACACACACACACACACACATTCATCTTTTCAACTGGACTTTCCATTTATTGACATCAATTTAGTCAGACAATAAATAGCCCTTTACCAATTCTCAAGTAGCCTGCAAACTCAGTTTCCCAGCCCCTCCCTGGAAGACAATGGTGATGGTGCTGTTCCTCACTTTGGGTTTTACCAGCTATCCTTGAGATTTGAAAATGGGTCCCAGTATTCAAGAAAACTCTTAGGATTCAGCAAAATGGGGTTATTAAAAAGATGACCTGGATATTTGTCATGTGTATGATACTTTAGAAATTTAGGAAAAAGGAGAAGACCCTATATTAGTGATGGTGAACCTATGGCATGTGTGCCAAAGATGGTATGCAGTCTATGGGCATGTGCACAGCCCTCCACACCACCCCTCCCCCAGAGTTTGTTACTGTAAAGGCAGTGGAACTTGAGTGGAGCTGCTCCCTTCTCTCTCTCCACCATGCCTGACAATATTTTTTCATATCACCCGCCCCTCTGCCCAGCAGCCCAATGGGAATACACAGGGGGTAAGGCGGGTGGCTCATAGGTATCAGAGCCGGAGGGGAGCAGAATGCTTTAGCTACTCCCCCTTACCCTCTTCACCTGTGCTGAGGACATTTTTTCACTTCACCCAGCAACCCAATGGGAGTGTTTTCTCCCTCCCCTGTGTGGGTTAAGGAGGGCATGGCACGTGGTCTCTAAAAGGTTCATCATCACTGTCCCATCTGTCCTAAAGTATTTATAGCAGCTCTTTCTATGATGGCAAAGAACTGGAAATTGAAAGGATGCTCATCAATTGGAGAATGGTTAAATAAGTTGTGACATATGATTGTGATGGAATACTACTGTGATATAAGAAAAGAATAGAAGGTTAATTTTGGAAAAACATGGAAAGACCTGCATGAAATTATGAAGAATGAAACAAGTAGAACCAAAAGAACATTATATATAGCAAGAGAAATATTGCTTGATGAAAGGCTTGTGTATGTCCATCTCCAGAGAAAGAACTAATAAAAAGAAACAAGCAAGACATAGTTTAATGCATACATATGTATATGTATATGTATATGTATATATTTGGTCAAATGATGCCTAGTCTAGTGCAGAAAGGACAAAGAGGATGGGAGATACCTTGAAATTTTAATGTAACAAATAAATAAAATTTTAAAACTTAAAAAAATAATCAAGATATGGAGTACTATAAATGGAAAGCTTAGAGATGTGGTTAGAATTTCAAAGATCTCTAGAGTGTTTCAGAAAATACTCAAGAAATGGGGAATGTCAGGATTCTCTCCTGGTGGAAGTTTATTTCAGAGAGATTTGAATAAAGTTGTTTTGCAGACAATAACTGTCACTGATAAACTAAACATCCTCTGCCAATTTATTAAAGACTCTGTTGGGAAGTGGTAGGTTTAAAAGCTATTTGGAGACTGGATATATTTGTTAATACCAGGCTGTGAAAATCCATGAAAGGAAAAGCAGCTTTTATTGACTTTACTGATTTTCAACTTGAAGATCTTGTTTCTCTTTCATCCGATGTAGCAGATAAAAATCTGGCCTAAGAGCTAGGACTATCTGGCCTCAAACTGTCTCTGACAGAGCCTGGCTGTCACTAAATGTGTCAGGGCTATTGGCAATTCTCTAAAACCAAGTTATGGAGAAGGTGCTGACAAGCATTATTAAGTCATTTACCTCATGTGTTAGTTCCCTATACCAATGAAATTACAGGGTCAGTGTCCATAGTTATTCCTGTCATCAGACCTTACATCTTATAGGCACACTACATCCTGGAAGCTCTTATCAGGCGAATTATTTCAACTCATAAGCACTAGATGGCAGTCATTTGTTCTTTTTTCACACTGTGGACGTGATTCCAGGACTAGACACTTTGTTGGCCAAATCCAGGATAGTCTTTCATATGGCAGCCATCTTCAAGTTATTAAGAAAGCTTTAGGGGTTGTGATACACTTTCAAAAAGTGGATGAGAGATTCTTTACTTGGCACAGGACCAGGGGTGTGCTGGCAAATGTTTAACAACTGGTTCTCCAGAAACTTTTAAGTTTAACCTGAATTTTTAAACTTTCCACCATCAGTATTTTAAGTCTAGACAATAAGACAATACATCAAGCCCCAATTGGTAGCATTTACGGATTTCTGAAACATAAGGCTGATGCTGAAAATTTTACAGTGGTTCTTGTAACCTGGTCCAGCAGACCCCTACATGACCTCTCTGGGCCTTAGTTTCATCATCTGTAAAAATAGAGGGTTGACCTAGATGATCTCTATAGTCTATTCTGACCCTGAGGTTTTTTGTCTCTATGCTTTATGAGTAAATTCTAATTGTTGGTTGACAGGACAAGGATTCCAGAAGATCTCAATTATCTGGAACACTGAATATGACAGTTAAATGAAATTTAATAGAGCTATAAAGTTATTATATTATATAACATTATACATTATAATGTATTAAAGTGTGGCAGATTTAAGGATGTTGGAAAGTACCTTAGAAGTTATCTAGTCTAGTTGAAAAGAGGTCTCTATGTGGCATAGTGGATAGTGGTCTGAGCTTGAAGTCAGAAAAATGTGAGTTCAGACAGTAATCTAACCTCTCTGACTCAATTTCCCTTTTTGTAAAATGGAAATAATACTAGCACCTAACTCATAAAGTTATTATGAAGACAAAATGAGATAATACATGCAAAATGCTTTGGAAACTTCTAAACCTTATAAATCTTGGCTGTTATTATTTTATAGACAGAAAAACTGGAGCTCAGTGAGTTAAGAGACTTGCCCAAAGTCAGAGGGTAAGCAGATGACAAAGCCAGAATATGAATCCAGTTTCTCTGGTTCCAAATCCATTAGTCTTTGCTTTTTTCTTTCTTTTTTTAAACCTCCATTTTCCGTCTTAGTATCATTTCTTTTTTTAAAATTAAGTTCATTTATTTAATTAATTTAGAATATTTTTCCATGGTTAACATGATTCATATTCTTTCCCTCCTCTTATCCCACCCTCTCCAATAGCCAAAGAGCAATTCCACTGAGTATTATGTGTCATTGATCAGGACCTATTTCCATATTATTAATATTTACATTATTAATATTTACAGCCAATGAGCAATTCCACTGGGTATTATATGTTATTGATCAGGACCTACCTATTTCTATATTATTAATATTTACAGCTAACAAGTAATTCCACTGGGTTTTACATGTGTCATTGATCAGGACCTATTTCCATATTATTAATATTTACATTTACATTAAGATTTACAGTATAAATTCTAAGATAGAAGAGTAGCAAGGGCTAGGCAATTGGGGTTAATTAAGTGACTTGCCACAGCTAGGAAATGTCTGAGGACAGATTTGAAGTCAGGTCTTCCCAAATACAGGCCTGATACTCTATCTACTGTGCTACCTAGTAACCCCTAAGTTCAATATTCTTTAAGACCATTGTTGTTTCTTCTGTCTAATAGGTTTCTGACAGAATGATCCTAAGATGATTGCAAAAAGGGACTCAGCTGAGAAACAGAAAGAGCAGCAGACATGGATTCAGAAGACACACTTCATGTCCAAGCTGCAGTAATTATTGAATTTAATAAAAGCTTAGGCTAATTATGATAAAAGGCAGAATGTAATATGGACAAAAAAGCAGCATCTAGATAAAGTACTATTAAAGAGAAGTGGAGAAAGAAATTCATTTTCTTCTAGAGAGACAAGCCAGAAATTCATGGAAAAGGAGGCAGCCCTTGAAGTAAACACTAAAGAAGGAAGACACAGCTGTAAAGGAAGAAGCAGTGCTTTCTAGCCATGGGACCTGGTAAACCAATGCATGGAGATGGGAGAGGAAAGAAGGTGAATAGAGATTTCTCACTAATACGGTTTGGTTACATACTCTTCATACAGAGTGAATGCAGAAGAGTTGACTACAAGACAGCTGGAAAAGTAATTCTAGAGTTAAATTGGGAAGAGCCTGAAATGAATAACATGAATTCAGTTAGTCATTAAGCATTTATTAAACGTCTTTTGTTCACCAGGCGCTACCCTAAGATCTGGGGATACAAAGAAAGGAAAACAGTCCTGCTATCAAGAAACCGATGGTTTAAGGCAGGGGTCGGCAACGTATGACTCTCGAGCCATATCTGGCTCTTTTGAGGGCCAGATGTGGCTCTTTCTACAGGAGCCATAAAGTCATTTTTTTTTCAGGCACAGGAATGCACTGTGAGCACTGAACGGCTCTCACGAAATTACATTTTTAAAAAATGTGGCGTTTATGGCTCTCACGGCCAAAAAGGTTGCCAACCCCTGGTTTAAGGGGAGAGACTATATGCCAGTAACTATGAACAAACAAGTCACACATACACATACATATAAATATATACATTCATACAGATATACACTAAATTGCAGATAATCAATTGAAAGAATGCATTATTAGCATATAGGGGTACCGAAAAGTGTTTCTTCCGGAAGTATGACTTTAGTTAATACTTATAAGAAGACGGGAGCTAGATGGCTCAGTGGATAGAGAGCCAGGCTCAGAGATAACCTTAGAGAGGTCCTGGGTTCAAATATAGCCTCGGACACTTCCTACATATGTGACCCTGGGCAAGTCACTTATTAGACTCCATTGCCTAGCCCTTACCACTCTTCTGCCTTGGAATCAATACTCAGTATTGAATCTAAGACAGAAGGTGAGGATTTTTTAAAAAAGGGAATATCACAAAAAGGATGAAATTACTTATTTTTTCTTATCTGTAAAATAAAGAGAATAATACTTGCTGCTACCTAGCTCACAGGGTTATTGAATGAATCAAAAGATGCTCTGTATGTAAAGTGCTACATAAATGAAAATTTTTCTTATAGGAAACAAAGCTCAAATTGTGGGTACAGATCGTATCAGATTCCTCTCCTTCAGGCAGTAAACTCATTTCCTAATTCCTTCTCTCTGACCTATATACAAGGGAAAATATTTTTTTTGAAAGAGTCAAAATTTGAGGTCCTGAGAGATGGAAGCCCTGGGGAAAAGCCTTCTCTGAGTCAGGAAATACTGTTTAGTATTAAGCTGGAGTTGACAAATATGAAAAAAGTTATAACAATGGACCACAGTGTATAAGATAGGAAAAACTCCAGCCCCAAACTTCTCTCCTGATTGAATACAATACAAACATGATCAAAGGTTTTGTGAAGGCCCTTTGCCAGGGTAACTCCAAAAGGATTGTTGCTTTAGGCCAATATTTGCCTGTCTGTCAGTTAACTGGCATTCTAGAGACCAGTAGGTGGATTTATAGAAAGTGAGGGGAGTGAATCAATGCTTTTAGTGAATAGGCCATCAAGTTGAGACAAGGTGCAAAAAATATTTACATACAAATATCTGTGGAATCTATATGCAAGTAATCTACAACATTAGAGAAACTAGTTATCTCCATCTCCTGCTGCCCACATTCCAGTTATTTATTTCATGGCTCATTAATCCCTTTACTAGAGGGTAAGGGAGGGCAGGCAGAGAAGGTAAAACTCAAACTCTGTAACTTTTTAGTAGCCCTGACAAAAGGCATGTAATAAGGGAATTAGTAATACACCTGCTAGAAGACATATATTTTAAGAATATGGATTATTTAGGGCCAACCAAATATCTATGCTTTTCCTTTACCTGAGTTATACACAGAGATGATCACACCCTTGATATTGCCATCAACCACAAATAATAGGTTCAGCAAATGGATTTTCTTTGCCTTATAAATGTTCTATAATTTTTATTCCTCCTTATGCTTTATTTGTTCCAGACTTCTTCATCTTTCTCATGATTTGAAATCTCTTTTTGCCTCAGTACTTTTCCAGGGCATCACCCCTGTTCTGTCATATTCTACTCCCTTCTCAGTCCTGAGCCCTGTTATGAACCAGTTCAACTCTACATCATCCTCAAATCATTTATTTTCTTGCCCTGCAGTTAATTATACTTTGCCAAGATCTGTGTATTACTTTTTTTTCTTAAAAAATCCAAACCCTTATGTTATTAGTATCAATTCTAAGACAGAAGAATGGCAAGGGCTAGGCAATTGGGGTTAGGTGCCTTGCCCAGGGTAACTTAGCTAAGAGGTATCTGAGTCTAGATTTGAATCCAGGTCCAGGCTTTTGCTACCTAATTACCCTAAGTGTATTACTTTCACCATCTGCATCATGCACTATTGCTAATTGGAGCAAGGGAAGTCATGTAACCATGCTGACTGGGATCATTCCAAATTTTCATTCTCTATCTCAAATATCTTCTAACTGCACCAAAGAATCCTTTTATCCTTCCTTTACTGATTCTCTATCATACACCCTATAATGACTATTCCAAACCTTCTCTTACTTCCTCAGGCTTTTCATAGCACCCTCTTAATCAGCTGAGATCTTGATGTAATACTTTATTGAAAAAAATTAAGACCATTTGCTTAGAGGTCTTCCTTCTCCCTTTCTCATCTTATAAGTCCTTGACACCATCCTCCATCATTTCTTCTTTTATTCCAGTTTCTGATAAAGAGATGTCCATTCTCCAAGGCTATCACCGAACATGTATCCTTGATTCCATGATTTTTAGTCTTCATCAGCATATTGTTCCTACCATTTTGTTGTCTCCATTTCTTCATCAATCTCTCTCCATCCATTGTCTTTTCCTTGCTATCTACAAATCTCCTCCATCCTTACAAAAATTCTCTCTCACTTCATCCCATCGTCTCTATCATCCTTTGTTTCTACTCCATTTCTTACCTAAAGTCTTTGAAAAATATGTCTATACCTCTCATCTTCATTTTGTTTCCTCTCCTTCCTCTCTCTTTGTTCTCCTTCAATGTGGCATCTTGACCTTGTCACTCAATATAAATTACTCCTTCAAAGTCACTAACACTCCCTAATTGCCAAATCTAATGGCCTCTTCTCAATCCTTATTAATCTTGACCTCTCTGCAGCATCTGACACTATTGATCACCCTCTTGGGGTTGATACTGTTCTCTCTTTAGTCCCTTCTGCGGATTCATCATCCATGTATCAATAAATTAATCAACAAGCATTTATTAAACATATAGTTATATCCCAAGATTCTGTCTGGGCTTTCTTCTCTTTTCTTTCTACACTCTTTTACTCAGTAATCTTATAGGCACCCGTTGTTTTAATTACTACTTTAGCACAGAAGACTCTTACATCTATATATCTCACACTAGTCTCTTTCCTGAATTCCAGTCCTTTATCATGAACTGCCTATTGGACATTTCAAAATGAGTTTCCCCAAAATATCTCAAAACTGGAATGTCTAAAACAGAATTAACCTCTTATCCCAATTCATTCCTTTTCCAAACATTTCTATTTCTTATCAAGTGTAATTTCCTTACTTTATATTTGAGAAAATGGAGACCCTTATAGGAAAAATGGCTTGGTGAAGGACACAATTATTTAGTAACAAAGCTGTCTGTCAGTTTGATGCTCTTTAATCATGCTGCCACTAGGAATGAAGTTTAGAAAGTTGTTATTATTGTCTTCAGTTGTTCCAGGACTGTCTGACTCTTTGTGACCCCATTTTGTGGTTTTCTTGGCAAAGATACTGCAGTGGTTTGCCATTTCCTTCTCCAGCTCATTTTACATATGAGAAACTGAGGCAAACTGGGTTAAGTAGCTTGCCTAGGATCACATAATTAATAAGTATCTGAGGCTGGGTTTGAACTAATAAAGATGTTTCTTCCTGATTCAAGCCTAGTGCTTTATCTACTGCATCACCTAGCTGCCCCTAAGTGTATCTCAGATCCCAGATTTAGTCTTCCTTGTTTTCTAAATGTTTCTTTAATTGTTGCCTTAAAAGAACTTTACTAAATTTATTCACAATAATAGTTCAAATAATTTTGATCAGTGCAATATTATGACTATGTCAATAGACCACTGGGGATAGGCTGTGATATAAAGTATGTTAGCAATTTTGAAGGGGAAAGTCTGTCTTTTATAAATTTTGGTAGTTTAAAATGATATGCAACCCTGCAGATGGTCATCTTTATTCCTGGATTTCCCTCCTAAGGTTACCTGGTTTATATGTGATTATTTGTTTAGCCGACAACCTCGATTTTAATAAGTAAAAAAGAAAAAACAACAACCCCCTGAGGAAATTGATCTTATTTCAGTCTGGTGGAATGATGATAATGTGCTACTCATTTGTTCAGACATGAAACCCAGAATCCTTTGCTAGCGGAAACCAAATGACCTTAACATCAATTCCAGAGGAGTGACTCAGCTTGCACACAGTTCTGACTAGGAAAAACAACAAACACTACTCAATCTTCATAAAAGCCATTCTTAAAGAACAGTATTTATCCAAGCCTTGAAAGGCACTACCCTTTTATGAAGGCAAGAAACAGAAAAAAAATCCTCACTGTTCTTAATTTCCATAGTTCATCTTATTCTTCATGACTTTCCCAAAGTGTTTGATCTCAAATATTTTCATGACATCACAGATGATCAAAGAATTGAGAAATTCTGTGTGGAGGTGCACATTATTCATTAAAAATCACTGAGTATCATAAGTCCAGTGTTATTACAGCAAATTAATTTATCAATTGGTGGATTCATGACATTGTGCAATATTTACCCTGCATTTTGTTTTCAACTTTTTTTTTTTAATCCTTACCTTTCATCTTAGAATTAATACTAAGGATTGGTTCCAAGACAGAGGAATGGTAGGGGCTAGGCAATGGGAGTTCAGTGACTTGTCTAATGTCACACAACTAGGAAAAGTCTGAAGCCTCATTTGAACCAAGGACTTCCTGTCTGTAGGCCTGGTTCTCTATCTGTTAAGCCACCTAGCTGCCCAAGTTTTCAACTTCTTATTGACATTATCTCTGCAATATCTTAGTGGTTTTTCCCTCCTGTTTGGTCAGGCTATTAACTTTTATACTACTTTATATTCCTTTGTTAATATTATGACTATATCTGTTTATTCCTACTTGGAATTTATTCTGTAACCCAACCAGAGTCAGAAAAGACATTTTTTTTTTCTTCAATGCTTGGTGACCAGGAAAATTCTTTTTAAGCCAAAAGAATTTTCTTTCCTTGACCAAAGGAAGCTGTGAACTAGTCAGTTAGCAAACTGAAAAAGGAAAAATTAGCTTTGCATGAGTTGGTTCCTTGGATTCATGTGTGATGGATTAAGATGATGTCATTCACTTTTAATACTGAATGAAGATAAGCAGGGACGAATTGCATAGAATGGGGAAAATGGTAGAATTTTGGCTCTCTCTCATTGACTAACATTTGCACAGTACAAGCAATTACCTATGCCTGGAAAACACCTCTTTGCCTAAAAGAGTCTTTCTTTTCTTTCAAAATTCATTTTTCATGTCACTGCCTTCTCCTTTTATGGAGCTGAAGATTCTCTCATATAATATTTGTTCTTCTTGTTAACCTTTTCTCACCATATTAACTTGCAAACTCCTAAGAGGCAGGAATTGCTGTTTTTTAGTACCTTGCTTATAATATGCCTTTAATTTGAATTGCATTTGTTGAACTGCATTGCTCTTCATTAATTTCATTCACATGGGACTCTTTGTGATCCCATTTGGAGATTTCTTGACAAATATAGTGGAATGGTTTGCTATTTCCTTCTCCAGATCATGTTTTAAATAAGGAAATTGAAGTAAACAGGGTTAACTGGATCACACAACTAGTATGTATCTGAGGTCAAATTTGAACCCAGGTCTTCCTGATTGTAGATCTGGCATTCTAGCCATTGCTTTACTTAGCTGCCCAATTGAACCTAACTATTAAACTGAATAGGGGTTTTGTTTCCTGTATTTGAATATAGGTATGAATTATTAGACATAACCACATTCAAACATAGGAAAAGAATCAAGAGTATTTCACAAGTCAAATATCAATATTTTCATGCTATCTATATCATTCCATTAGTGCTGGTCATAGAAGGATACCCCTATTACTATAATTATAACTTCTCACTAATTTCCTTAAACTCTTTTCAACTCTTTTCCTAAAAGTTTGCTCCAAGAGGGGGTAGGGAAGGATACCTTTGTGGATATATTGTTTGGACACCCTTTCATTCTAGAATTGTTATGTCCAGAATTTCTTCCCGAGCTGCCAGTGGTAATCCCCTTATGTTATACAATTATTTTTCAGTCATGTCTGATCCTTTGTGACTTCATTTTGGGGTTTTCTTAGCAAAGATACTGGAGTAGTTCACTATTTCCTTCTCCAGATCATTTTAAAGATGAGGAAATGAAGGCAAACAGGGTCAAGTGACTTGCCCAGGATCACACAATCATTTGTCTGAGGTTGGATTTGTTTTTGTTTTTGTTTTTGTTTGTTTTTGTTTTTGTTTTTTTAATTTTTTATATTTTTAAACCCTTAACTTCTGTGTATTAGTTCCTTGGCGGAAGAGTGGTAAGGGTAGGCAATGGGGGTCAAGTGACTTGCCCAAGGTCACACAGCTGGGAAGTGTCTTAGGCCAGATTTGAACCTAGGACCTCCCATCTCTAGGCTTGGCTCTCAATACACTGAGCTACCCAGCTGCCCCCCCCTTTTTATATTATTATTTTTTAACTTTTTTTTAAACCCTTACCTTGGCTCTAAGGCAGAAGAGTGGTAAGGGTAGGCAATGACAGTCAAGTGACTTGCCCAGGGTCACACAGCTGGGAAGTGTATGAGGCCGGATTTGAACCTAGGACCTCCCATCTCTAGGCCTGGCTCTCAATCCACTGAGCTACCCAGCTGCTCCCCCCTTTTTTTTGTCTGAGGTTGGATTTGACCCCAGGTTTTCCTGGCTTCAGGCCTGGCATTTTATCTACCAGCCACCCAGCTGCCCAGCTGCCCAGCTGCCCAGCTCCCTACCAGAGTCCAGTATTTGAAAGGTTTTTAAACATTCTTTTACAGTCAGCAAAACAGGTTTAATGAAACAATAAGACTCTTATTGTGGAGGAACAAATATTTGAGTTCAACTGAGATTAGAAGGCTATCAATATGTCTATATTTTAGAATATTTCACTTCACGGTAAAAAACAAAAGCAATTCCAACAAAAAAAAACACAACCCCAAACCCCAAACTCCTTTTTTCCTTCTTCTGGGAAGCACCCTTCTAGAGTGAATTGATACATATTCTTGTAGCTTGGAAGAACTGGCTTTAAGTTCTACCTCTTACATGCTGGCTATGTGAGACCCTGGGCACTTGACCTTTTAATTCCCCAAGCAACACTCTTGAAGAATTGCAGAAGAGTTGCTAATCTGCATCGGTAGAGACAGACATTGATCAAATTGCAGGTCTATACCGTATCACTATTAACATCAATATTCTAGGGAGAAAAACACCAGAGAAAATATTCTCTAAAATCTATTTACAAAGCTCATCTCAATTGCTTTGGTAGGGTGGGTCACTAATGAAGCATTAATTTTATTTCCTAACTACTTTTTGTAATACATCTAAAAGTGTACATGAACTATAATTTTGTAGTCTTACTTCCTTGGGAAGGTTTCCACACATACCTGTGATATACATGTATTACTAGAGTTGGTCATGTCTATAATTTTGTAGTCTTACTTCCTTGGGAAGGTTTCCACACATACCTGTGATATACATGTATTACTAGAGTTGGTCATGTCACTGATTGATATTTATCTTCCTCTCCCTATTATTTTATCAATTTATTTAAGGGAAGAGCTATGTCTAATTTCTGAAGATTTCCCCATTAACCTAGGACAGTGCTCTGAATCTAGCTTGCCTGCTCCATGAATATTTGTTGACTGACTTACTGATCAGAGAAATAGAACCAGGGCTGAAAGGGGCCTCACTACTGCATAGAGTAAGGAGGTTATAAAACCTTTATTTATATGCATATATTTACATATAAATCTTTATACATATATATACAGTAGCTAAATGCTTTCTCCTCTTTAGCTCAATATATATATATTTCTATTTCAAATTTATAGTTGAGAAAGAGAATTTGCTATCAGCTTACATATGAAAATGATGATTCACCATAAATGCCAATAATAGAATTCATTGGATTAATAAACTCAGCCAAGGTCTCTTTAAACTGAATGTGACTCTTTGTAATGCAAAACAGTACCACTGCCTGGGAAGTTATGGAATGACATGCCTCGAAAGTATTCAGCAGGGAACAAACATCATGACTACCAAAAAAGATTATCCAGATTTTACTTTAAGTGATTCCCTTAGAGATGATTCCCAAATGCCAACTGGCTTGGTTTCCTTTGGCTTATCTTTAAGTCTACCTAAAAGTGGTGTACACTGGTCAGAGTCATTGTAAAAGCAATAAGTTATCAATAAAATTAGCTTACCCACGACTCATGTTAATTAGAAATGCCAGCATAAAAGTATGAATTGTTCATACCTCTCTCCTCAGGAAAAAAAAATAGGCCAGATAGTTCTATGTAGTTCTTTTTAAAAAAACACCCTAACTTTCCATCTTTGAATCAATATTACGTATTGGTTCCAAGGCAGAAGAGTGGCAAAGAGGACTAATGGTTCCATGTAGTTCTGAAAAAATATCTTTGAAACTCAATGGAATGAAACCTCCTTAAAGATAGAAAATGCTTCTTCAACTTTATGTTTGTAAATCCCAAAGCCTAAAATCATATCCTGTAGGTTGTAGGAATTTGATAAACGTTAGTTGAAATGAATTAACTCTGCAAATATGTCCAATGAGAAGAAATCACAGCAGCCTGACTTGATTGGTTATAGAATTAATGACAACTAGTGGTTCTAGGGTGATGTGTGCTTTTTATAATTATATATGTATATATATATATATATAATATCTATACATAATTTATAATGGGGCTATTTTGTGATTCCTGGGAGCTCCTACACTATAGGAACCTAGGACTGTGGTTTGTGAGTCTCTAAATCCTGAAGAATATTTCATATCTGGAAAAATCCATAAACCCATTCAATTTCAAATAATAACAGATATTGGTTAAATACCTAGCATAAAAAAGCACTCTACCAGGCACTGGGGAATAGGCAAAGACATCATCTGTCCTTGTGGAGCTTACAATTAGTGAAGGGAGAGCACTATAATACGCTAATGAACACACACCATCATGCATCATTAAGTATCTGGAAGAGGCAAGAGGTACAGTTTGAAGGTTAGACTGTGTCCAGGTGAAGGATCAGTACTATGAGGGTGATATGGAAGGGCCTCATGAAAAGGGTAATATTTAAGCTGGGCCATAAAGGATGGAGATATTTTCTACCGCTAGAGGAGAGGATGTCAGAGAACAAGCCCAGGAGGAAGAAAATCACAGAATATGTATCAAGGATTCAAAGAAGTTCAGTTTGGTGAAAGCAAAAAGTACATAGACAAGACTAATATAAAATAAGGTAGAAATGGGAGAATAAACACAGATTGTGTGTAGCCAAGTTGAAATTCAACTTTATTTGCTAGGCAGCTGGGAGCTCCCTGAGAAGTGTTGAGCAGAGGTGTAATTCAATTAGTTCTCTTCATAAAGATAATTAATTTAGAAGGAATATAAAAGATGAAGCAGTGGAGGAAAAGGATAAAGAAAAATGGCTTCTTTTGGATCTTGTAATGTGATCCTCTCCCTATTAAAGGAAGAAGATTTAGGAAATGACCCTTGAAGGCTGGGGTATGAGTCATAGAACAGTTCCTAGGACCTCCAGACCTTGTGCCATCCCCTTCCATCATATGTGAGATATTTCTTTATCTGTGAATGATAAGATCATAGAATTGGGACTAGAGAAGACTGGAGACTTTATCTAGTTCAAGCTCTTCATTCTAGAAACTTGGGAACTCACTCTCCCAAGAACACTCACTCTCCTTTCCTCTCTTTTCCTTTTTATTAAACCCTTACCTTTCCTCTTAGAATCAATACTAAGTATTGTTTCCAAGGCATTAGAGTGAGAAATTCCAGGCAAAAGGGGTTAAGTGATTTGTCTAGGATCAGAGCCAGGTAGTATCTAAAGCCATGTTTGAGGCCAGGACCTCTTGTCTCTAGGCTTGGCTCTCTAGCCCTCTAGCTGCCTCTTGTACTCATATTTAATTGTCTTTGGGACAATCAATACTATAGGACAAAATCTCATGCATTTCAACATATAATCAAAGTAGAGGGTTTTACTTAAGCAATCCATTAGCCACGGCAATAGGAACCTAAACCAAAATACAGTTCCGTATCTATTTACTGCTTGTTCATTGTATAGATGACAGATCTATTGCTGGAAGGGAGCTCAGTGGCCATCTAATATAATCTTCTCATTTTGCACATGAGGAAACTGAAGTCCCAGGAGGTCATACAAATAGGTGTTAAGAGATGAAGTTTAAACTCTGTTACTCCATAGTTCTTCCTTTTTCCTACAACCATATTATTCTTCCCTCATTGTTAACATTACCTAAGTTTTGGTCTTTAGCCATTATATACACTGATTGCAATGTCCTTAAGGCAAAAAAATTCCCTCCCCCTGTTTTCCAGGACTTTGTCAAACTAAGTCAACTAAATGAAAAGAATGAAAGGTAGACCAGTTTGCAAAATACCAGCCATTTTTTCTAGAAAGCAGGACACATATAATTGCTTCTCAAATGGAATGTGAACGTTGAGAGAGCTTTGGGAAAATTGTTTTTGAATCCCAGGGGCTTTTTTAATAAGCAGTTTTCAAAACAAAACAAATTAGTTCCCTAGTTTTTGCACTCAAAGGGAATTCATATGATCAACACCCTCAAGGAATCTTTAAGATATATATTAAAGGACCAGTTGTCTTTAAATTGTTCATCTCTTTCTGGTATTCCCATTTGAATTTATCACTTTTGAAAGATACTACTGATCATACTAGTACTCAAATATTTTAATTCCTCTTAGTAAATCAAAGCCTACATTAAATCAATAAACATTTTACTTTGAAATTTCAGCTTAACTACAAACTCCTAAGCAGAAGAAGGGTAAAGAACAACAATGAACACCTGTTTGGATTAATATACACAGTTAAAAACTGAAGAGTAATCTGCCAGACCAATTGTTTTTAAATGTTGGGTTTTTAAATGATGGGGGTTGGGTAATGTGTGGGTGTTTTCTCAAGATCCTAAAAAAAGTTCAGGAAGTTTAACAGATGTTTTCTGTTAACAGGGGTTGGACGCACCAATAGCTACATCTGCTTTTTTTTTTTTAATATAATTTCATTTGTGAGAACATTATTCCCTCTTAAATTATTCTCTCTTGAAATTTCTAAAATGTAGTGTTGGCCAAGTTTCTAAGCTCATGAGATTTCACAAGTAACCTAGTTTATGTGTATATGAAAATGCAAATCCCTATAGGAAGCTAGAATCTATGTGAAAGTTTCATTGCTTATCTAAATGGTGCAACTGCTTTTATAATAGAAATAACTGTAAATATAGCAACACAAGAATTCAGATTTACTATTTTTAAAAAATAGGTACATCACCAGTATAGATTAGCCTAATGTTTTCTCATTTTTACTCAACAAAGTGAATAGTCCAAATGACTATTATACTTGAGGTACCAGTATCAAGTTTAGATGCACATTTGTGAAAGTCTCTTTAGTGTAGGATGAGAAAGGAATGAGACATATAAGGCAGGAATTTTCTATCTGTGCTTTCTCTCTGTTCTCCAAAGACAGTTATCAAAGGTCTATGATTTTCTTCCCACAGTCAAAATTTGGATGACAACGGGAGAAAAATAAGTCTGGTTTATTAAAATTTTGAAAGCTCGGGTGGAGAAAGGAAGTATTAAAAGCATTATTAATTTTACTTACACTCCCCAAATGGTTCAAATGGTTAGGGTTGTTTTTTTTTGCTTTTTATATATGCAATATTCTACAAGGTAGTTATATAGGTTTCAATTTCTGTAACAAACAGAATTTTTGAACAAAAATAAATGGCAGTTCCATCTCTGCCAGCTGGTTAATACAAAAATCTCTATTAAAAAAAACAACAACAACCTACCAGTAAAACCTTGTTAGAATTTTAGAAATCCAGCTGGCTACATGTTTTGGGGATTCTGTCTTATTTCTACACATGGATACTGGATACATTGTGAATATGGAACAAATTCAAGAACCTGAGTTTCTCATTGCCTTATGGAGATGACTTAAGTCATGAAGAATTTTAATCAAGCAGCTTACAGAGGGCTGTTGTGCCATTATCTAACTACAGAAGGCAATGATAAAAAAAAAGTCTCATCAAAAAACCCATTCTTTCTGAAAAAGAATAGATGTTGCAGGTTGAAGTGAATTTCTGAGGGGAGAAAATTGTACTGAATATGTAAAAATCAATATGTTGTTGTGTTCAGTTACGTCTGACTCTTCATGACTCCATTTGGGGTTTCTTGGCAAAGATAATGAAGTAGTTTGCCATTTCCTTTTCCAGCTCATTTTACAGATGAGGAAACTAAGATCAACAGAGTTAAGTGACTTGCCCAGAGTCATATAGCTAATACATGTCTGAGGCTAGAATTGACCTCATTTTCCTTACCCCAGATCCAGTTCTCTATTCACTGTACTACCTAATTGTTTGAAAAAACAATATTGGACCAAGTTAAACCAGTTATGATGGATTCGATGATCTTATATATGAAAAAAATTCTAGTGTCAATGTGGGCTAATTGGTAGATGTAGAATGACAGTTTTTATATGAATAGTATTTCATCTTATGTTGAAAGATAAGAGATTTTCCTTTATGGAGAGAAAAAAATAAATCCTATTATCCCTGAATTAATTTAAGGATAAATATAAACCTGCAATAGTTCTTAGTATGACCTACTGATAGTTTTCCTCCAGATATATCAGGAAGATTGCATCAAAGATCCCTATGTGATTTTTATCTTTCCATCCCCAAATCAAATTGAGATGGAATGACTGATGCCTCCATGCCAATTTCCCTCCTAATTGAGGCTCAGTAGCTTCTCTGGAATTTCTTTTCTGTTCTGAGGATTTTGTAGGGGCATGTGCAAGAGTGAGGTGGGTACAACGGTGAAGGGAATAGTAGTCACCAGATGCTCACAGTTAAGTTATGCAGTGGCATCTCACTGGTGGTTTTCCATGAAGAGGAAATAGTCGAGAGAGCAGTTCTAATGTCAATGCATATCACAGCAGGTTTTTGGTTCCCTACTTTATTCCACAGTAAAACTTTCTTTTTTTAAATTATACAAGCTAAACCTGATCATATACTGACTTGTGTCTTTGCATAGTTTTAAATTTTGTCTCTCAGACCAGAAAATGGTAGACTCCTTGAGGATGAGGCACATGACTTTCTATTACTCATTCTGTATAACTGCATATCTATAGTATTAGTCACACATAGTAGGCACTTTGTAAATACTGATGGTTTGGATGCAATCTCCAATGCATTTTTTTGCCAGCAACAAGTCAAAACTGAGGGGAATCTTGATTTGGACTATAAGCAAATAAGGAAAACTAAAAATGAAGAAGAAAGAACATAAAGTAAATGTGCAAATTCTGCCTTCCTTTCTACTGACTTCTTTTTTTATTATTATTATTTTTTATTATTTTTTTACTTCTTTTTTAAAGAAGTGACATAAAAGACCATAAATACTTGGTTGATTAGGATGAACATCAATTTTAGAATTGGACAATTCTGTCTACTTTAGTTATTAAAAAAACCCTTATCTTCTGTCTTAGAAACAATATCGTATATTGGTTTCAAGGCAGAAGAGTAGTAAGGGCTAGGCAATGGGGGTTAAGTGACTTTCCCAGGATCACACAGCTAGGAATTATATGAGACCAGATTTGAACCCAAGACCTTTTATCTCTAGGTCTGGTTCTCAATCCTCTGAGCCACCTACCTTCCCCCTATTTTAGTCATTTTTGAAGGTGGACATTTATTTAACTTAGACATGACACAGCTACTTACATGTGAATGTTAGTGCCTTATAATTTGAAATCATGACTTTTAAGATGAACTGCCAAATTGTAACTTTATGTCTTCCTCTTCTGAATAAAAAATAATGCAGAGATAAAATAATCTAGTGAATATAAAAAGCCAAAAAAAAAAAAAGGCATATTGGAAGGAATATATCCCTAAGCTTACTCACGATCACAGCCCTCCAAATACAGAGCTGATTGTTTCTCCTACACCATACCAATCTACTCCTTCTTCCTCAGTCCCACAAAAGACTATTCATTCACAAGTTGATATAATTATTCCAGATCATTTTTTTGCCATAGTTCACATACTCCATTATTCCTTCTACAGAATTACTTACAAGAGGCAGTCCTTTTTAAACCAAAGCTTCTGCTCAATATCTTCAATATATTCCAAAGAACTTTGTAATGTCACCAGGGCTCTAAAAGCTCCACAATAAAATACTCATAAATATGACATCTTTTCAACAATCCCATCAACACAAAAACATGAATCATTGCTTCTAATTTCCACCAATGAGTGGAATGTTTGAAAATCACTATACAGTAAAGATTAAGATTCACTCACTATAGTTTTCTCATTAATCAAATCACACAAATATTGATTTCCTCCAATTACATGCAAACATTTGTAGCCTAAAGGAAGACATGGCCTAAATTATACTTCATAATTTAGTTTGGGGTGCTTTGGTTCTGCATCAAGTCCTGGATAAGGGAGAAAGGATTTTTTTTTGATGTGTGGGAGAAGAATATGCTCGAACTCTTGGAAAGAATTGTTAGGGGCACAAGCCAGTAATTTCACCACTAAACTACTTTATGCACCAGTCATTTTTTTGTTCAAGTTTTGTTTGGCAAATAAACCATAGAGAAGAAGCACAAGCCTTTTCTGACGCATTTGTAAGTAAATAGACTGTAAAACTTATCTTCAGACAAATATCAACGTGGGTGTATAAACAGTCTGCCAGAGGACTTTTCCAAAAAATCTCAAGCTGTCATGTAATATTAACAGGACTACATTGTGGTCTTGGCAGGACTGCTCAGAACCTCTGAGCAATGTTATGACCATGGATGGTAAGGCAGAGGATAAACTCAAGAGTCCTGCATGTGAAATGTAGTCTGAAAAGCTATATAGTACAGTAAAAATTGATTGGGAAAATAATGCTTTAAAAAAAAAAGCTGAGTTCTCACATCTATTTTTCCTGCTGGAAATCTCTCCTTACCCTTTCAATACCTTCTCCTTTTAATTCAGTTACAGGTATCTGAATGCTTTGTATGGCCATAGCAAAAATTCACAAGGGAGATGGTACATTTTTGTTATTTATACTAACTTTTATAGTTATTGACCTTCTAGAAATCAGACACTGTATTCGGTTTTCACAATTAAATTAAAGCATACATCTTTAATGAAAATTTTCATTGCTTTGTCCTATGACCACTATGAAATTTAATCATAAAATGTGAATACTTGTCTTTTGGGGTGACTCGTAATTTTGAGAATTTCTATTTCTCAGTAAATGAATAAGAGTCATGAAAAAAAATTCTCCTGAAAAGGAAAAAAAAAAAGGTTTTAATCCATAGAACTAACTCTCCACTGGCTAAATTCCACTCCCCCCCTTTGGAACTTTTCCAAGCACGGAACTCCCTTTGAAGTCAATGGTAGCTCTGTCTGAGATAAACTCTGAGAGGGCATGGAGCCATGTAAGAAACTGGTACTAAGTATATTCATCACTTGCTCAAAAATATATTGGAGAGTGAATTAGAATTATCCTCTTTTTTTGCCCATCTGTTTTCACCAATATGATAAAGCTTTACACAAGCGTTTTCAAATCACAGAGTCTATAAAATCCCCTTTAACCTTCAGTTTCTACTGGGCTCACTCACTCTTACCCATTCCATTCTTCCATCTTTGAATTATGTCTAATAACCTCTATTACTTCCCATATCATTGGATGAACAGAATATATACATCTGGTTACAGCAAAAATCTATTTTTTAAAATGTCCATTATTATCCCAAGACTAAAACTTCCTAAAAATAAAAAGTAGATCAAGAAGAGTCAGAGATTATATTTAATATAGTTTGGGCTCACTGCCCAATTTCCATTTGCTTCTTTGATTTGTTTTAAGATTTTGGACACATGATCATGACAATCAATCAGTGCCTCTAAGTTCTATAAAAGGAATTCTATAACTTTAACTCATAAGGAAGTTCATCTTTCAGAACAAGACCATGTTAACTTATTTTTTTTTTTGGTTGGGGCAATGAGAAAATTAAAAAAGACCACAAATACACTGAACACATACACGCACACACAAAACCAAATATACATATATGTATATACATACATGCATATATCTGTAGGCAATAATTTAGGAAATAAGTAGAAAATTCTGGCTTCCAGTAATCTGTTCTATTTTGCTGACTGTATAAAGGATAACTTTATATGTGGTTGTTAACATGTACTGAGTAATTTGACATGTGTCAGCAAGTTCCCTGAGTAAATCTTTTTGTGCTGTTTGAATTAGTTATGAACTGAAAATTAAAGCTATGTCAGCAAGCATTCAGTGAACTAAGAAAGTATTAAGGACCAAGAAAGGACGAGGTAACTGCCAACAGGCCTGTAGCCTGAGTACTGAATAAGTATCAGAAAGCGTGCATTGAATATATAAATATTTTAGATAATCCGAAATGTGTCAAGATAGCAACAACAAAAATAAAAACAAAAAATAAGTTATTTATCAATTCATCCATGAAAGAGAATGCCTTCTCTATCTGTTATCCTAGAAAAAAGAACCAAGTAAGAATCAAGAAGTATGCAAAGAATAATTGAAGATTCATGTAAAACTAAGATGTGGAGAGAAAACTGAACAGGAGCCAGAGAGCTGACTTAGGAAATGCTATACATCAAAGAACTGGCTTTTATAGTTCTGAATATGTCAAGATATATGTCAGCAGCTCTAGGATGTGAATCAGTTAGCCTATGCTGAACACTTGGCAGGCTAGGTATAAATGAATCTATCTGGTGAAGAAGAAGACAACTCCTTCTCTGATTAATCATCATAAAAGCATTAATAGCTTATGATGCTTTAAGGTTTTTCAAAAAAACTTGATTTAATCTTAACTGATTCATATATAATTCCTGTGAAGTAGTTATTATTATCCCCAGTTCACAGAGGAGGAAACTGAAGAACAGAGAAGTTAACTGATGTGTTCTGTGTGTCTATCTACCCTAATTTTCCATTGTAAAATAGTTTCGTATTGATCTGGATAATCTAATATTAGAGTTGAGCCTCAGTGTTCTAATTATAAATCTGCTTCTCTCTCCACAGTCCCTATAGACTTTTTATTTGTGGTGGTTTCAATGTATTTCATCTAAAAATGTTTATTCTTCAAGGTCTGTGTTTGAATATTCTTCTCACATTTCTTTTATTGTTGTTCAGTCGTTTCTGCCTCTTTGGGACTCCATGGACTATATGGTCCATGGGGTTTTCCTGGCAAAGAAATTTGCCATTTCTTTTTCCAGTGCATTAAGGCAAACAAACAGAGGTTAAGTGATTTGCCCGGGATCACATAGCTAGTAAGTGCCACATCTGAACTCAGATCTTCCTGATTCCAGACTCAGTACACCCTATCCACAGAAACACTTGGCATTTCTATCCACTGATAAAATATTTTCATTTAGACGTACTATCCTCATTTCTTTTTCTGAACCAGATCGCCTCCCTAGAATCCTCCAAAACTAGACAACTGGCGATCATCTTTATCTCATCTCTTCTTGATCTTGATCCAGTGGCATTAAGACCTAAGTCTTTCGCATTCTCTTAAGATTCATACTTTCTTCACCATGCTTCTTATCGTTATTTTAGTTCAGGCTCCCATATGCTTCTACCTGAATTTTTAGGACAACCATCGGCGTAGTCTCCCTACCTTCATTGAATTTTTCTCTATTTTATGTAAATATGGTATAGACATGATATAGTAGATTAGAATGCTGAACCTGAAGTCAGAAAGATCTGAGTTCAAATGGGGTTTCAAACACTTACTGTGTGACCTTAGACAAGTCATTTAACCCTTTTTGCCTCAGTTTCCTCACTTGTAAAATGAACTAGAGAAGGAAATGCTAAACCAATCCAGTACTTTTGCCAAGAAAACCTAAAATGGGGTCTCAAAGAGTTGGACATGACTGAAACGACTGAATGATAACAAATTCTTTTCCATCTATCCTGAACTATTACCAAACTAATTTTCCTAAAGAATTACTTTCACTGAATCATGATGAACAACTCAAAAATTGACAATAGCTCCTTATTACCTTTAAACCAGGTTCAAATTCCATCGCCTGACTTTCCAATCTCCTGGAATATGATCCCAGCCTGCTTGTGCAACATTATATAATAATAAATACTTTTCGATATGTGAATGCATCACTGTGGAAACGTCATCTCTCTATTTCAAAGACTTGATTTCTCTTTGCTTATTTCATATCCTGGAATTCAAGGCTTTCTACAATCTTTCTTCAACTTTCCAGGTAAATTTTATCAAATAGTATTTCTCTTCAGGTATTCTATATTTCAGGCAAATTAGACTACTCATTCTTTTCTTATTATCACCTGTTAAGATTTTGTCCAAACTCTCTTTACTTGGAATAAATTTCTTCTCTTTCTTCCCGCCCTATTGAAGTCCCTCAAAAAACACAATTTGAAGTGACCTTCCTACATTAGACTTTTGCTAACACCTTAGTGTCACTAACATACTCACTTTTAATGGTTTTTTTCTCTTCAAACTTTTCATAGCATTTTCCTGGTACTTCTCCATGTTTATCTCATTTATTTTTTTATTATATTATTTTAAATTATATTTATTATGTCATTATTTGTTAACCCTTGACTTCCATCTTAGAATAAGTATTGTATATTGGTCCCAATGTAGAAGAATGGTAAGAATGGCTAGCAATGGGGGTTAAGTGACTGGCCCAGGGTCACACAGCTAGGAAATATCTGAGGCTACATTTGAACCCAAGACTTCTTTTCCAGGTCTGGCTCTCAATCAATTGAGCTTTAGCTGCCCCCCCTTTAGTTAGGTTCTTAATGACTTTTTGCTTGCCATAACTACACTGGAATGCCTTCAGGATCAAGTCTTTTACTTATTTTATATCCTTACAAGACCTCACAGCATTAAGTACTTAGTAAGCTTTTAATACATATTTCCTAATGGAGAAAGTAATTAAGAAAGCTATAAAGAGGCACCTGCTTATTAGTGGGAAAAGGCTCAAGAAAGAAAATCATGAAAACATTTAAACTCCATATATTCATTACTCCTTCATATTTCTGCGTCATTCTTTTGTTGACACTCGTTCTCTCATCTGACTATTGTAGAACTTTGTTGTATCTCACCTAGAATTCTGTTAAGAAATGCATTCTAATTTATTTATAGGAAAATGTTAGTTCTTTTTATAATGTAGAGGATGAAAATAATGCTTTTTGATAATGAATAATGATGACATAATGAAAAAATTGCAGATCAGGATATTTACTATGCATACTTAAGTTTTGTCTTGCTCAAATCGTTCAGTCATGTCTGACTCTTTGTGACCTACCTGGAATTTTCTTGGCAAAGATATACTGGAGTGGTTTGCCATTTCCTTCTCTGGCTCATTTTAAAGATGAGAAACTCAGACCAATGGGGTTAAAAAGAACTTGCTCCAGTCACACACCAACTTGCTCCAGTCACACACCTTGTAAAGGTCTGAGGCTGGATTTGAACTCATGAAGATGGGTCTTCCAGATTCCAAGGCCAACGCTCTATCACTGCACCACCTAGCTGTCCTACTCTGACTTTTGAAAGTTATTTGACTTGAGTTGTAGCAAAAGAAGGGCAGCTAGATGGTGCAGTGGATAGAGTGCCAGGGCTGGTCAGGGAGGCTCATCTTCCTGCGTGAAAATCGGATCTCACATACTTATTAACCGTGTGACCCTGGGCAAGATACTTAACCCAGTTGGTCTCAGTATTCTCATCAGTAAAATGAACTGGAGAAGGAAATGACAAACAACTTTGGTATCTTTGCCAAGAAAACCCCAAATTGGGTCACAAAGAGTTGGACGTGACTGAAATGACTGAACAACAACATTTTAAACTATGACCTATTCAACAAGGATTTATTAAGGTCATAATCATAAAATAGAGACCTAATACAACTTCCTGATATATTCTTTTTTTTTTTTTTTATCAATTCAGACTTTTACATTTCTAGCTAAAGAAGCTATAAAAGGAGGAATATAGTGTATTAGATAGAGAATCTTCCTTGGAGTCAGAATGACCTGGTTTCAAGTTCTTCCTCAGTCACACAATTAGTTGGGTGACCACAGAAAAGCCAAATTTTCTTTTCAGTGCCTCCAGGCAAATTTCTGTATATCTGCATTGGTACAGAGCCAAATGTTCCCTAAACAGATGAAACCACACGTCTGGACCAAAATTTAAAAAAGAAATAAAATCTGAAGATATGCCACAAAGGATCATAAAGAGATTCTATTAAGATTTCACAAAAGTACAACCCTGCAGAGGCAAAATCTTTCTGAAAATTCTGTAATTAAAATGTTTTATAAAACTTTACATGAAAAGGATTAAAATACATTTCTACAGATGTGATTAATTTTTAATTAGTTTTACATTATGCTAAATTATATTCCTAGAGATAGTCATCTTTACATAATTTCCACAGCTGAGAATTTTCCTTTTTTTAACAATGATCTTTCAAAATTATCCCTAAATGGAAGAATAATTTAGCTGATAATTAAGTAGAGTAAAAAAAGGTTTGAAAATTTACTTAAAAATTGATTACTGCATTTTAGCATAATTGGTTTCCTTTGTAAGTATGTGTTTTATGCTATACATTTAAAAACTTTATTCTGAGAAGGCTTTACCAGAATGACAAAGGAATTTGTGATACAAAATAAGATTAAGGATCCCTGCCCTAGAGTGTTCCTGTAAGCATTTCATTTTTTTAATCTCCAAAGCCAATTTTTACATTACAGAAGTAAGAAGAACATGACAAATGAACTTTGTTTTTTCATGGAACCCTAGGGCTAAGAAGAAATCTGAGGTAAATTAGTTAATATCTCTGCCTTTAGCAGAACCATAATGTAAATCTTTCCAGATGGATAACAGTCTATTATGGTCATTAGGGAAGGAAATTTCACAATGTTTCTCAGTAATTTCTGCCAGTGTCTAATATGCTATTATGACAGTTTTCCTTATGGCTAAACTAGATCCGCCATGCTTCATTTTAAACCTCTTGGCCTCCAGCTCTTTACCATGGGAGACAGAAAACAACTAGATACCATCTTTGGTTAAATGATATCTTATACATTTCTGAAATTGAAAGAGTGCTCAATTTTGTATTTGAATGTAGGATTTGTAGTTTAATATCCATATGACTCTGAGTAAATCACTTCTCTCAGTGCCTTTCCTCATCTTTAAATAGCTCTGTGTGTATGTGCATGTGTACATATGTATGCATGGGTGGGGTGTGGGGTTGATAGTTGAACTAGAAGAACTTGAAGGTCCTTATTAATAAACTTGTGATCATGACAATTAAAAAATGTCTCTTGCCTTTTAGCTTTTCTGAACTCTTTCAATGAGGTTTCTCTTAGGTTCTTTTTTTTTTTCTCATAGGATTTAGTAAATGGAGAATGTAGAAAGCAGGAAGACATTATGCATAATCTTGGATGCTTTCTAGAAAAGGGAATACTCTTTACTTATCTTTACTGAGGATTTGGCTTTAAACACCAACAACTACCAAAAAAAGAATGAAGACACTCTATTGATGACCCCAAAGCAAAGAATTCTCAGGCATCCCATGAGGGGGAAAAAAAAGAATGAGTCACATCTTTTACAAATATGGTTAATGTGTGTTTCTTTCTGAAAAGAGTAGGGGACTTCAATTGCACAATACATTTTTTTGGTCAAAAATTCACACACATTTTTCACATGCTAAGTGAATGCACATGGAGAAGGCCCAAATGATTGCTACAGACCTATGACCTTCTCCCTGACCTTCTCTACTCCTATTTGCTCTTACTCCCACTGAATTCTTTCTCTCTCCTTCATCCCCAGTCTTCTAGTCCCTGAGATTTTTGCTTTACTCCATTTTGAAACCTACCCTTTTCTCTTCATCCTGTGAAGAAATAATTTGCCCAATTAAATTCCTTGTAGATCTTTTATTTCACTCTTATAGACTCTTTGTTAGAGTCTACCAGGATAGATTATAGATTACAGAACTTTAAGATTTAAGAAGAACCTCAGAGAACATCCTAGTTGTTATTTTGTAATTAAGGAAACTGAGGTGCAGAGATATTAATTAATTTGCTTAAAGTCACACAGGGTTGGAATAAGAATGAAATTTTGACTTCCAGTCAAGTGTCTGTTCCATTGAAGTAGGCTTTTTTTGTTTGTTTGTTTCATAGTTACTTCAACAACTGGATTCAGTAAGTGTTCATTTGGTAAAGGCTCTGGATAAGGTCATGTGCAATCTATTGATGAACTAAAGGGCAGTCTCTGACTTTAAGTAAATTATGGTCTAATAGGGAGATGAAAATGTGAACAAACAAGTATGATACAAGACAGAAAGGGATAAAGGTAAGAAAGAAATCTAGACAAAGTGTTCTAAGAATATTTGTGAAGGAGAGTTCACTTTCAGTTATTAGGGAGAGAAGGGATTGGTTTGCAGGGAACAGGGATGATGAGTTTAGTTTTGGGGTTTGTTTAGTGTTGTGTTTGAGTTATCGGAGGAGAATCTAATGGACATGTCCAGTATGCAGTTGGAAATACAGGAATGGAGTTCAGGGGAGACACTGAAGATGGATCCAGAGACTTGAGTCAACTGCACAGTGGTACAAGGTCATAGAAATAAAGGATATTGGTAAATGAGAGAGGAGGAAGAAAGAAGATAGACTTAGGTGATTTTCTGTTAATTCCTTTTCTGTTCCTAAAATTTTTCTGTGTTTAGTCTAAGTTTTCACACTGGCCATGTGAACTAGTCTTCTAATCAGAGTACTGAATTAGAATTCAGCTTTCTTCTCTGTCCTTTCTGTCCCTATTGAATTCTTGGGTCATTCCTTTATTTCTTTGCCTTCCAAGGTCTGACTAGAGTGGAGTTAGGTATGCAGAATATGGGTTGGGCAGGTTCTGGCAGAAATAACTAAAAAAATTCTCACATGAAGTGGTTGGGTGCAAAGGTCAAAGAGATGAAAGATCACAAGGAATTTTAAATTAAGACCTTTTTTGCCAGAAGAGAGTCAAGGGACCTACATAGTCTACCATAAAAGGGGGCTAACTTTAAGATAAAAAAAGTCAGAATGTTAGAACTGGAAGGGAGCTTAAAGGTTTTAGTCACCCCTTTCCTCTTACAGATGAGGAAACTGAAACTTAGAGGTAGAGACTTGCCCAAACTAATAACTGTCAGAGCCAAGAACTGACCTCAGGTCTTCTGCTTTGGCTTCTCCTGAAGCTGACTTTTATTATTTAATATGCTACTTTTTTGAGCTTTCTGTAAGGCATTGTACTAGGCTGTAGAGAGATCCTTACCTTCAGGGGCTACTAATTTAGTCAATGCTCTAGGGCCAGTTTCTTCCCTTGTAAAGTAAAAGGGTTGGACAAACTGATATAAAGAGTTTCTTCTTGGTTTGAAATGATGACTCTATAGTACAGATGAAGCATGTTTAGGACTTCATTAAGGAAAGCATTCAATCAAGCGCAATCAAAGATAGTTTTGATGAAGAAGAAAATTGCGAAGTAGTCTTTGAAAGAAGGGTAATGGGGCTTGGTCGGTAGAGAGGAGATATAGAATCTATGCATGGATCCTGTAAGCAAAGTAGGAATGGGCATGATGTACTTGAAGAGCATTTAGTCTAGTTTAGATGAGATAGATAGGAAAAAAGGAAGTTATGATTAGATTGTGGAGGGCCCTGGATGCTGGACTAAGAAGTTCTGATCTTGTAGATGTTGGAGAATCTATATTGAAAACAAGAACTAATTGAGTATGGAGGATATGTAAAGGCACAATAGCTTCCCCCCCTCCACAAAAGATCTCCCTTACAGTTGTGGCAAGGGAGAAAAAGTATTAGATCAGGAGAAAAGCCAGAAATTAAATCCTTGATATGATACTGCCTGTCTGGGTAACCATTGGCAAGTTATTTATTATATTTTTCTAAGCCTCAATTCCATCATCCATACAAATGATACTCATTTACAATGAGTAAATTAGTTTCATGCAGGTCCTGATCACTATGATTCCATCTAAATCATATATTTCTAAGATTTAAAAGTAATTTAATGACACAGTTAACATTATGAAGAATAGATAATGTCCTTGCTCTTCATGCTACCTGTTTAATTTGAAGCATTAAATGGAAAGAGGCATGATTTGGACAACAGAATACACAAAAATTGAAATGGGAAAGAACTTCCATAGATTTCACATACCCTACCATCAAGACCAAAGTGATGGTTTGAAAGGTCAGAATGCTGTCTTCAGAAATTGTTCAGACAGTTTGTTACTCTAAACTTCTGAGATCTCAATGTGAAGCCCTTGAGATTATCAGATAGAAAACACTGTCAGCTACAGGACCCAGGAAAACAGGGTATATTAAGGATATAGCAGGCAGATATTAATATTTGTCACATAGCAGATACCAAAACTTTGAGAATATAGACTGTTACACTATTATAATTACTGACACCACAAAATAATTTGATACCAACAGTAATCCTGAGTTCTAGTGACTTCTAAGGAAATTTGGCTGCCTAGAGACATTCATCAATTACTCCACAATGGTATGTCACTTCTTTTTTCCTGCTTTGTCCATTTGTAATAACCAATGGGTGTCTGACTACACAATTACTTCAGTCTTCAATTTGTTCTATAGAATCATGCTTGAATACTCAAATGCTAAACTGAAAAGCAGCTTTAGAATACAGGCTTTATTGTTCATTTGAAAAATCCTGAATAAAGAGCAACAGCATTAGTAATTCAGAGCAATAGTTCTTTAGGATATGCCTGCTTTCTTTGCAATAACCTTGTGACATAGGTAGCAAGAGAATTAATACCTACCTCTGTTTTACAGATGAGAAAACTGAGACTTTGAGAGGTAAAGTGATTTGCTCATGGGCATAAAACTACTAAGTTTTAAGGGATTGGGAGCAATGGTAGATGGGCAGTTTTGCAAATTTTTTTAATAAAAGTCTTCTTGTTTAAAAAAGAGGAGGGGCACCTGAGTGATTGGATTGAGAGCCAGGCCTTAGAGATGGGAGGTCCTAGGTTCAAATCTGACCTCTGACACTTCCTAGCTGTGTGACCCTGGGCAAGTCACTTAATCCCCATTGTCTAGCCCTTTCCACTCTTCTGCCTTGGAACAATTGGTTCAAAGGTGGAAGTAAGGGTTTAAAAAAATTGGATTTTGAAATCATTTCTTCAGATTCTCAGTCCATATCTCTATCCACTACTCCAAGAAGCCAAGATAGCAATAGTTAATCTTCTTTTTGTTCCAGGTAAATCAAGATAACCCCAGCATACTGTGAACTACTAAATGTTTAACAATAATATCTACCTGAAAGAGCCAGCAACATATGTTGCTTTCAATTTTTTAGCTTACTATATTTCAAATCTCAAATGAGATAATATCTGTATAAAGTACTTAGCACAGTTCCTGGCACTTAGTAGGCAATATATAAATGTTTATTTTTTCCCCTTTTTCCTCATTACTAATATAAGTATGCTTATAATTCAGTTGCTATTCAACTTTTTCAATCACTATATAAACTTATTTTATATAAGTAAGATGCTGAGATTGCTTCTGTCTCCTATTTACACACACACACACACACACATACACACACACATGCACACACAGGCATGTATGGATGCCTTGGAGGTAGATTTTTAAAAAAGTGTCAGTTTAACTCTAATTCAATAATAGTTTAAGAAATAACAGACTTCTAAATTTCAAGCCAACATGAAAATGGGGATTTTTAAAGCATGGTATTATTAGGAATAGAGAATTAATCACTCTGGCCAAATAAACTACTTCCACTATTTCACATGCTTATACACATCCCTGTTACATGGCGTCCTTCTCCTGAAAGCATTCCAAGAATGTGTCATTTAGAATGAAAATCAATGAAGTCAAAGGGCATGAGAATGTACTGTCTGTTGTCCAAAGCATGAGTCTAGATTGGGCTACAGGAAGATGGCCTGAAGTTAAGAATGGAATAGTGTTAGGGAGGTATATAGTTGATAATAAAGGTATGACATTCTAAGACAAAAGTTATTTAATTCTATGATGAATTTATTTTAGGTAAACTAGTTTTGCTTTTTCCAATTCATAATTAATAATAGCAGTCTCAATTTATGAATGGATTATGTTCTAAAACTTTGCCAGTTAGTTATTTTGAAAGTGAGATTACATTTTTCCTTTCAAAATATTTGAAAAGATATAAGTTTTCAGTTTAACTCACCAAAGTTTGGTTAATAGATGAAATATAAAACTAATAGTAGCCCCAAGAATATATGTCCCCAGAGGTAGGAGCTCTGATCTCACATTTAATAATATTGTAGGTTTAGTGCTTGAAGGGAACTCAGATGTCATCTAACCCAAACTTCCCATGTCACAGATGGGAAAATGGAGGTCTACAGAGGTTAAGAGATTTAGGTAGCAGAACTAGAATTTGGATCCAAGTCCTCTAATTCCATTCTCAGTGCTTTTTGCATTTCCTCACCAGTTGTTTTGGAAAGATGCTCATTCAGTCATTGGTGAGATAAATGCAGGCCCTTAGGCTTATTGCAAGCAGAGCACCAGGGTAGGGCTTAGGAGATAACACAAAGTTTAGGAAAAGTAGTCCTTACCCTTCTGAACCTTAAAGAAACTATGCAAACAGACTACTATATTACATGATTGGTGCATTAGTTATGAGGTGATGAGGGAATCAGGGAAGGCTGCTTGGGGGTTACTTAAGTATCTCATTTAAAGAAACTAGTATCTTAGTAACTTATGTATTTATAAGTCTGCATTTACAAATGCTGCTTTGTATCATTCAAATGTAAGTCCCTCAGGAATAGGGATAGTATTATTCTTTGTCTTTGTAGCCTTAATATCTAGGATAGTGTAGGGAACATTATAGATGCTTAATAAATGTTTGATTGGTTGACGACCTACCTTTTTCTAGGTATGAATAAAAAAAAATGTTATGTATGGCTGAGAGATTTAGATTATAAGGGAAGCTGAGTGCCTTGAAATCAAAGTTTTTGAACTGTGGTACTAGAAAAGACTTTGGGGAGTTTCTTGGAGAGAAATGAAATCAAAGATCTCTGGCACTGGGTCTGGAGTCTGGAAGACTTGTTCAAATCCAGCCTCAGAGACTCACTGTGTGACCCTGACCAAGTCACCTACTCTCTGTTTGCCTTAATCTACTGGAGAAGAAAATGGCAAACCACTCCAGTACCTTTGCTAAGAAAACCCCAAAATGGGGTCATGAAGAGTTGGTCATAATTGAACAAATGAACAACAAGAAAATTTTCAGAATACAATAGTCGCTTTCTTCTGTCAGCTATTTCAAATTCACTAGTTCAAATTTTAACCTTAATATTGGCTCTTAGTTATTATTGCCTTGAGTAATGCTTATGCACTAACATATACACTTTATGTCTTTTACTTAGGATGTTCCTTTATTATTACATTATTTTAAATTTGGAGAATTAAGTTTGGACAAGGGAGGAAGGAGGAAAGAAGTTTCGAACTTCCAGAACTTAAGTATTTAAAAAAAACAAGCCCAAGGAATTTTGTTGGACTATGCTGATGGAATATAGCAACAAGATCATTTCAGAGGAATGGGAAGCTGTTGGCTTTGTAATTCAAGGGCCCATGTACTGATAGCTCCTCAACTAGATTTCCAGTTTCTCGAAGCCATGGATATTTACCATGTCTTTAATTCTTTTGTTTGCTTCACAGTTCTGGCACAGCATGGATGAATGGGCAATAAAAATAGTCATCACTAAAAACTTGGATTCATGAAGTAAATTTTTCTTTATATATGCTATATTTGGTGGGGAAGAAGTAGAAGACTAGGGAAGGAAAGAGATATTAATATTTTTATGAATGTTTCAAAAATATAGTTTTTACAAAGATCTCTGGCACTAAGTAACATAACTCCCTGTTCGTGAGTCTTAAAGATCAAAATAACAAATTTGTGGGGAGAAGAGAATTTTAAAGGAATTTTCAGATTGGGCACACCCTCCATCAGCCAGCACCCTTTGAGCTTAAATCCAGGAATAATCAGGACTTCATGAACTTTTAGTTATCATGACAGTGTACTTAGGGCAGAGGGTGCCATAATATCTGAATCATCTCCCTTCACCATCTGCCAAAATGGGAAGTTTTTGAAAACCTGGAAAAGGCCAGGCAAGTCCCAACATGGTTGAGAAATACCGTCTTGAGTTTCTCTCCTATGGGAAGCAATTATAAGCCCATCAGTGCTTCAATTACATAACTTTTATTTTTGACTATTGCTTCTTGCTATTTGGATTGAATGAAATAATAAAAGGTAAGTTCACTCTATAATTTCTTGATGTGTGTATATGGTAGAAACAGGGAGGCAGTTGACACAATTCTTTGGAATATAATTAGCACTTATGATAAATTTCTATGATACTAATTAATTGGCCTAATAAATTATATGCTCTAGTGTACAAAGGTAAAACCAGTAATTGTCTATCTTTCTCCCTTTCAAAAATAGATATCACTATCTGTTACATTGCAGCTTGGCTAATTTGGGCCACAGAAAGAATATTGGCCCTGTACTTGGGATCTATATTCAAATTCTTCCTCCGATACTATTGTGAAACTACAACAAGCTGCCTCTGCTTGAGTTGCTTAAGTGATTCTAAAAAAAATAAGCCATAGATTTTTGCAGAAAAGCCAACAGTAGAATATACACAGCTATGCCTATAAATCTGGCATTCGGGTATTAATTTGATCTAATTTTTTTAGGAAGTAGGCAGGGAAAGAAAGGAAATCTCAGAGAAACCTTGGGCAGGTTATTCAATGTACCTGAGTCTCAGTTTCTTTATCTGTAAAATGAAGGATTTGGACTTGATGGCTTCCAAAGTCCCTTGTAACTCGACATCTATGACACTTTATGTCTTATTGCATAGAGTGGCCAATTTCTCATGGCTTGGAGTGGTCTTCCTCAAAGAAATCAATTGTGAAACAAACTGAAAACTCGACCAGAGATGTAGGAGAAGATATTGTTCTGGATGGAGAATTAGTGCCAAAAATCTCCTCTGAAATAGAAACTGTTTAAATGATGAGATAGTTTATCTTGAGATAAATTGAAATTTTATCAAGATAAAGTATCTTGTCATTTAAGCAGTTTATACCTGGAGCACACACAGAGAAAGACAGATGTTAAGACTTATGATGTTTAAGAGACATACACATACTCAGTTAGTAGTCTCCATGAAGCACTTTGGAAAGGGGGGCTAATTAAACCTTAGCAGAAAAATTAGGAGACTGTTTATAGCATCTAGGCTAGAAAAATAATTCAGATAATCTATTCTGTCAGGTTTTATGGAGGTCAAGGAACCTATGGAAAATAGACCTTTGAAATTTGCCTCAAAATAGTATAGTACTCATCAGCATTAAGAAAAAATATTCTTTACTACTCATGTGCTATTAGAAATAGATTCTGCCCCTTATACTAGCATTATGCAGTAAATGAATTAATCGAAATCTCATTTATGTAAGGAACAAAAGAAAATTCTGCTGACACATCACACAGTCAGCTTTGTCAGAGTATGCCATGTTTAAAGGGGAAAAAAATAACAGCTCTTTGATGGATAAAAATTATTCTTTTATAAACACATTCTTTCCAAAGCATTCATCTGGCTCAGTGATCTAAAAATGGGGCAACAGTGTGAAACATGACAGAGCTCAGAGCTCCATTCTCGTTCTCATTCAGCAAGTAAAAATAAATCTTGCTTTTTGGGTTGCAGCAAGGACTTAGTGCCAGGAATCCCAGAAACCTTCCCTTTTCTAGTAGTGTCTAGTGCACCACAAACTACCCTAACCATCAGAGATGCCAGGGAACATTAAACAAAGTTGCTACTGCCTTTTCCTGGATGAATGTTGCAAATAGTCAGCTGTCTTGGGAGAATATACTTGTCGAGATAAATCTAGCATCCTACCAAATGCCTGCACAGCTACGTATAAGGCTTTGGCTAGACCATTCACATTATAAAGTCTTGTTCTGAGGTTTCATATTCGTTTATGGCCTGTGTTCAACACACTAGGTATATTTACAGGAATTCTATTTAAGTCAGATTTAAATTGGTCTCTGTCTCTCTTGGTTATCTATATGGCTTTAAAAAAATCATTTCACCCAGAGATAGGATTTACAGGTTTTCTCAGCAAGGAAGACAAATTGTCTGGGGGCTGCTGTTCACTTGTTTTTGAGTTGAGTCTGACTCTTCGTGATGCCATCTGGGATTTTCTTGGTGGAGATACTAGAGAGGTTTGCCATTTCCTTCTCCAACTTATTTTACATATGAGGAAACTGAGGCAAACAGGGTTAAGTGATGTGCTCAGGGTCACACAACTAGTAAGTGTCCAGCTCATTTTATAGATGAGGAAACTGAGGCAAACAGGGTTAAGTGACTTGCTCAGGGTCACACAGCTAGTAAGTGTTCAGCTCATTTTACAGATGAGGAAACTGAGGCAAAAAGAGTTAAATGACTTACCCAGGGGTCACACAGTTAGGAAATGTCTGAGGTCAGATTTGAACTCACAAAGAGGAGTCATCCTGACTCCAGATCCAGTCCTCTATCCACTGCACCACCTACCTGCCCTGGGGCTGCTTATCTGATTCTAAAAAAAAGCAAGTGACAGGTTCTCAATTCTGCAAAAAGACCAACAGTAGAATCCACACAGCTGTGCCTGCATATCTGGCATGCAGGTGCTAATTTTTTTTAAAGGGACAAGGAAAGAAAGGAAACTTCATAGAATCATTTTGTAGAAAGAGAAAGTGTTATTATATCACTGATACATTTGGCCCAATTACTTGCCTTGTGACTTTCATGGACTGAGGTATAGTCAGAGCAGAAAAAAAATGAAATCCGGGAAGCCTTTATATTTAGAAACCAGAGCAGAATTCCATCTGGGTGGCACTCAAAGTCTTCATTTCTCTATCGCTGCCATCAGCAGCCGGAATGTATGCCCAGTTCTAACTCCTAAATAGACAGGTGGCTTAGTCTGGCAAAAGCTTTCTCCTAGCAGTCTATGTGTTTCCCCATCACCTTTCAGCAGTTTCTCTGATATCTAGGAACACCCTGACTGAAAGAACAAACACAGCCAAAACTGATTACAACTGTTTTTCTCCTGAACAGGCTTGCTTACTGTGCACTCTTCAGAGCCCAAACAATGCTATTTTCTGCCTCTGGGGAAGTTGATTTATCATGTTTTAAAAATACACGATATAGTAATGCCTTATTTATCCAATACTATTAAGGAATGAGATTTTCCATATAAGTGAATTTTTCCAGTATTGAAATTTAACCCCTTAAGGTACTGAAAATTTGTTTATTTGGATATCTGGAGTGAAAAATCTCCTAAAATGGATTATTACTATGATTACTATTTGACAATATAGCAGTTTATGTACTTTTTTGGTTCTCACAAAAACCCATTAGATATTTTTATTCCCATTTTATAGAGGAAGAAATTATTAAGTGAGAGGCTTGGTGATTTGCCTGTAGCTGCAGAGTTGGTATTGTGGCTATCATTCAAACTGAGATCTTCTGACTCAAAGTTTGAGGTTCTTTTTTTATTAAAATGCACTGTGTTCCTAAATTATATTGAATATAACTTTATGGTCTTTCAATGAATTAGGGCCATCATTATAATAATTATTGTACAGAAGAAGTTTTAGAGGCTATTGAAGTATGGTAGGTTATTTGCCCCTACACAATTAGATTTGTTGCCTGCATTTTGAATTCTATATGTCCCTTATCATTTTTTTGCCTTCTTTTTACTGTAACATATTACTTCTTGAGACTGTCAGTATTTCCATTTCCTATGACTCCAATTCCATGATAATTGACTTCTGATTACCTTTTGTCGATAAAAAAATCAGAAAATAATAGTATTAAAATTGTGATTAAACTAAAAGTAAAAAATCAAAATGGTCACCCAAGAGACTCTTCCATATTGCTTAGACCATCTGAAGTTCTTTTTGCTTCTTCTCTACTTCTGTAGATAGTTGAATTTGTCAGATATCCAACTGCCTGGTAAGTTAGTTATGTGTTGCTTGATGATGAATTATAGAGTTTTCAAATCAGAATGAGTCTTAAAAATCACTTAATTGAAGTCTCTCATTTTACAAATGAAGACAGTTAAGTGACTTGTCCAAAGAGCACATAGTTGATACAGCCCAGGGATTGAAACCCCAATTTCCCAATTGCCAATCCAGTCATCTTTCCACCATTCCACGCTGCTTCTCATATTAGAGGAGGAAAATGTTAATGATAAAAATATAGACCCACTCTTCCTAAATCTGCCATGTTATAACACATTTTGAGGATTTTGTCCTTAATGCAACCCACTTTTTATTTTCTTGGGATAATCTGACTCCTTTACTCCTCAGTTATCAAACTATTCTTTTGTTACTTTCCTTTTGCACAGTGGATGGATCACATAGCCACACAAATAAATATATAGCTAGATATTAACTTCTCATTTTGTTCAGACTATTTATAGCAATTAGTAGGGTTACATTTTTAAAAAATTTTCTTTAGATCTTGAATTAACACATGGCCACCAGGGAACTTTGGCTAGAATATTGACTATTCCCTATTTAACAAATGTGCATTTATTTCTGTGGTGTCCTGAAAAAGTTTCAATCATAAATTTTATAATGAAATCTTTTTCTGCATATTATGTGGTTATCTCCTGTTTTAACATGCTCTCTTTTCTATCTAGCAATGTGGGGGTGAAACTCTATCATTATTCTATATAATTTGGCCATATTCCACACTATCTGTTGACATTTCTAAACTCCCTAATTTAAAAACAATGTGGAAGATTCACTGAACTTCAATGATATTTTGGCAATGCTCTAGTTTTCAAATTAGATAAAACACATACTTGTCAATATGCTTGAACAATATTTTCCCATTATGTATTAACTGCAGTAGGATCAGAGATCTTGAGTTGAAAAGGCACTCAGAGACTATCTAATCTGATTCTTTCATTTTTGTAGATGTTGACACTGAAGGTTAGGAAGATTCAAATGACTTGCATCAGAGGCAGGATTGAACACAGGTTCTGCTCTCTTTCCACTATACTACTCATAGATTCATAAATTCTTATATTGAGATTAGTTGATCCAGTAATCAAACCTACTTCCTTCTCTCTTCACAAGAACCTCCATTAGCAATATTCGTGAACATTCTTTGCAATGGAGTAGCTTACTAACATCAATAGAAAGATCATTTAGAAAGGTCTTCTTTTTATTAAACTGAAATCTGTTTCAAACTCCTTCTGTTTGTCTTAGCTTTGCTTTTAGGAACAAAAAATAAATCCAATTCTTCTTTTACATGAAAGTCCTTTATATTTTTTTTTGACGACAATTATGTCCTTTCTTCTCAGGCTAAACACTTCTGATTCTCTTTGTAGTTCCTCAGAGGATAGCTTCACATGGGACTGGATTTTGAAGGGGAAAGGACTTCAGAGGTAGTCTAGCTTCATCACTCATTTTACAAATGAGCAGACAGAATTTTAGAGTGGTTAAGTAGATTGCTCAATGTCACATACATAGTAAGCAGCAAAGCTGGGATTCAAACCCAAGTCGGTTGACTTCAAATCTAATTCTAGCCACTATAGCTTGTCCCATATGTTACTATTATGACCATTATCTCTTCTGAATACAATCTTTTGTAAGTGAGGCTTTTAAAATGTGGTGTTTAGAAATGAACAAAGTATTCTAGACATATCAGGTATTTATGTGGGACAAAATTCATTCAATTGTAAAGACAATCATTTTCTTTGGATTTACTCAAATTGCTTCTTTAAAAAAATTGTTTGAAAAGATGGTAACTCTAGGAATACTCAGTTACATTATCTCATAAACTCAAATGAGCATTAAGATCTGTAGCAGATGCCACATTGCTGTGTTTCTCTCTAAAGTGATTTTGTGAAGTCAGATAGCTGAGTCTATTAAGATTGTGCCACGTCAATCAACGCACAGACATCAAAACTCTTGAGCATCACAGGATAATATTATATAGAAGTATTGAAGTATAGAAATGAAAATGTTCTAAAACAAAAACCTGCCAAAAAAGGACCCAACAGGTAAATTTCTTTGTATGTTATTTTGCCTTTATGATCTGATAATAAGTTAGCATTTATGTACCATGTTAAAGTTTGCAAAGTACTCTACATATATCTCATTTGAACCTGACAACATCCCTGAGAGGTAGGTGCTATAATTATTTCCATTTTCCAGTTTAGAAAAATGAGAGTTAATGTGATTTAACCAGAGATCAAATAGGTGGTAAATGTCTGAGGCAGAATTTGAACTCAGGTCTTCTTGATTCCAAGTCAAGCGCCCTCCACCACCAGACCACCTAGCTTTCTCACTTTATGAGCATTATGATATGATCAAAAAATTAGCTTGTCACAGGTTTTCAGTGTGCAAAGATATTTTTAAATGCTTACTCTCATTCTTCTATCTTTATATGTGTGTGTGTGTGTGTGTGTGTGTGTGTGTGTGTGTGTATGTACAGACATCTCAGAAAAACATAAGTCAAATTCTTGTTGAGTTTGGCTGGGGTGTCTGCAGATAATTAATCAAGTTAAAGGAATATTACAAAATACTTTAGTGATGAATTGACCTTGCTTGGTTATTGGTGAGTGAGAAGGTGAAACTCCAAGCACTAGGATTGTCATCCCTAGACCCCAGGATTGACAGAGCAGATTCTGGAAGTCTTATGTATCAAATAAAAGCATGGGCCCAATGAAATGCCACAGCCTAGAGGAATATTCCCATTGTCCCCTGAACTTATTAGAAGTGGAAGGACCTTTTGTTTGCAAACTGTTTGGTAGAAAAAAAACATTTTCCTATAACCAATCTCTAATATGTAAGGATAAAGTCTTCTAGAAAGGTCTCAGTCAGTCAGGAAGACACAGCTAAGAAAGAATAAGAACTACTTTTTTGGAGAGCAGATGTTTCCTATGACTCAATTAAGCCAGAGAAATATTTTAGAATATATAAATATTATATATTATAGAATATTCTTTTCTTTCAACTGTTATTTACTATTTCAACTGCTTCCATCTTGATAAAATCCAAACTCCCCAAACATGGGGACCATTAAGTTAAGAATGTCATAGATTTAGAGATTTCAGAGATATCTAGTCCAAATTCATCATAAGAGAGGGAAGAGGATTATTTTAGAATATATAAACATTATATATTCTAAAATATTCTTTTTTTATTGTTATTTACTATTTCACCAACCTCCACCATACTACCCAAATATGGGGACTGTGAAGTTAATAGTATTAAAGATTTAGAGATTTCAGGGATAAAGGTCATCTAGTCCAAATTCATTTTTAAGAGAGGGAAACTAGCAAGGTTGTATGACTTTTCTAAGGTCACATGTATAGTAAATAATAGAGCCAAGGTTCAAATATAGAACCTCAGACTCCAGATACTGTATTCTTTCCATTTAAATTTTGACAATGCTAAAGAATTCTTCTTAGAATATAAAAATTTCTTTTTGAAGATGTTTTGTAAAAAAAAGATATATCTAGCACAAAATGAAAAATATATATAATTTTTGTTCCTCATGAGCATTTAAAGTTATGTGGCCAGTCAAGGCAATAAGAAAATAATTTAAATGTTTTCATGCTAGTTTGTTTAGGGGCTCCAGGTTTCAAGGCTAGAAAAGGTGAACAGTGTAGCATAATAATATTCCCATAAGTTTGAAGAATAAGAATAGTGTTTAAAAGGTTTAGTTTTATTGATTTTCTGCTGTTATCTTACTGTTTTGACTTGATTAAAATAATTTTTGGAATTTTGTATAAACTTTTATTTGTGAAAATGGTCAAAGTTCCCAACAAAACTCCCTAAATGGTAACTCTGACCTCCTCTTTTCAGGTTAGAATTTTTTTTTTAAACCCTTGTACTTTGGTGTATTGTCTCATAGGTGGAAGATTGGTAAGGGTGGGCAATGGGGGTCAAGTGACTTGCCCAGGGTCACACAGCTGGGAAGTGGCTGAGGCCGGGTTTGAACCTACGACCTCCTGTCTCTAGGCCTGACTCTCACTCCACTGAGCTACCCAGCTGCCCTCAGGTTAGAATTTAAAAGTTATCTTTTTACTAGTAAACTCTTAAAGCTTTAAGTTTAAGTAAGAGAATTATGCATTCATTTTAACATGAAAAAGGCACATAACTATTTTTGAACTATGTTTCTTAAGATTTTCTTGGGAAATATCTAGTTATCCACTAAAATATGCAGATTGATTTCCATCCAGTTGGAACCTAGAGGAAGATTTTTCCTTTATTCTTTAATTTCTTTTGCATTTCTATAGAAAATATTTTAACATAATTACCATATACTCAACTTATTAGCCAAATTATATAAATGCATTTTTCTATTATCTAATGCCATGCGATTACATTGTGTAGCGTTCATATGTGACTCACATGATGCTTTGCAAAGAATAATGTTTTCCTTGAGAAAATTTTAAGAAAAAAAGATGATTCATATCTCTCAATTTTTAGCACCTGTTTTGATAATCTCATTCATTTGCAATGTTGTGATTCATATTTTTCTCCCTGGAGAGGACTGTGAAAGACGGGCACACATTGTACTATGAAAAACACAAATCTCTGATTTTTTCATTACGTCCTTTTAAACAAAGTGTGGAAAGAATTTATTCTATTTGGATAATCAACAAACTGGGTGTGGCGGCATGGTCTTGTTTCCTACATGGCCACATGAAACATGTTGTGGCACCATTCGATTCACTTCATTAGCTACAATCAATTTAATTTTAGTATGTATAGTTAGGGATGGAAGACTTTTTCTATGTGTGACTTGACTGGTACAATCTCTTCTAAAGAATGGTACCCCTGCAGATCCATTCTCAACCTAACAACCCAAGAGTTCAACATCAGGACTGAAGGGAGAACAGCAACAGTGCTTTATAAACACAGCAGGACTTTCCTGAGACACAAGTAACCTCTGGGTATAGAGGCACCAAAACAATCACTCTGATTTTAACATCACAATCTTAAAAAAGGAAATAATACCCAAAAGAATAAAATCACAATGTCATAGCATCACAACTGGGACAAAGAACAACAAATGCAAATAACCAAAGATCACCAAAACTATTCATACGATTAATCAACACTGTCAAAATGAGAATGAATCAAGAGATCAAAGAAAAATAGAAAAGTAAGCAATATGATGTACATATATGTACTTTTAAGGCTTATACTTCATGAACTTCACTGACCCTCTAAGAATGGGTGTGTTTTTTTTATGAAAAAGGTGCATTGCTAACAGAGCACTACATTCTAGGTCATTGATTAATTCCTTCTTCATTCAATTCAGCAAATATTTGTTAAAAGTTATGTGCTAGCTCTTAGAACTACAAAGACCAAAATAAAGGCTCAGTTGATATCCTCAAAGAGTTTGCTATTTACTAAGATTGATTATATATACATGCAACAACTTTCCCTTCCCTCACTAATCTCCAACATGGAAACCATAGATGGGGGTACCCAGAAGTGTCATGGAGAATGTGGTACCTGACTTGGATCTTGAAAAAGGAAAAGAATAATGAAAGAATAATAATGATAATAATAACTAATTTATGTTATTTTAAGATTGATTGCAACAATCCTGTGAGGTAAATAGTGTCACTATCATTTTCATTTTGCAGATGAGAAAACAGATTTACAGATGAGGAAAAGAATAATGAGAAAATAATAATAGTTATTGTAACTAATTTATATAGCACCTTATGTTTTACAAAACATTTTGCTTGAGGTAAATAGTGCAACTTTTATTTTTAGTCTGGAGTCAGGAATTCGAGTTTAAAATCTACCTTACTAGCTCTGGGGCCCTGGCCAAATTGCTTGATCTCTGTTTGCCTCAGTTTCTACATCTGTAAAATGGTGATAGTAATAGAACCTATCTCTCAAAATTGTCCCAAAGTTCAAATGAGATAATAATTGTAAAGCACACAGTGCCTGACACATTTTTGTTGTTGTTCAGTCTTTTCAGTCACATCTGTCTCTTCATGACCCCATTTTGAGTTTTCTTGGCAAAGATGCTGGTGGTTTTCTATTTCCTTCTTATTTTATCTCATATTACAGATGAGGAGACTGAAGCAAATAGAGTTAAGTGACTTGCCCAGAGTCACATGGTTAGTACGTGTATGAGGCCAACTTTGGATTTACAAAAGAGAAGTTTTCTTGACTTCGGACCTAGCACTCTATCCATTTGAGCCACCTGGCTGTCCCAGCTAGCTTCATGGTTAGCACCTTATAACTGAGAGTTCTTATTATCATTTTAGAAATAAAGAAATAGATTCAAGATAAATTAAATGAGAAGGGTTTCAATTTGGTGAATTAAAGGGGGGAAGAGTCCGTACCAGTTATGGGGGACAAAATAAAAAGAAAAGAAAGAAATAGAAGAGAGCAAGATTAGATCAGGGAATAGTAAGTAGCCGTCCACAGTGGTTGGAAGTTAGAATGAGAAATAATGAGGTCCTGAACAGGCTACTGCTGCAGCAGCAGCAACAGCAGAGAACAAAAAAGGTAACTAAGAATTAAGTTATTTTTTGGGAAATAGAAAAGATAAGACTTGTCCACTCTTCCTAGTAGAATGTAAATTGTTTGAGGGTAGAAATATAGGTGTGCATAGAGCATTGACTTTATGGGTAGGTACTGTTTGTTTTTTTCTATCTTTGTAGCTCCCAAACCTGCCTTGCACATGTGAGGTACTTAATTTCTTATTAGATTAGATTGGATATTTTGGTGGGTTTAGAGTTATTCAAGGAGAAGGAAGACTCAAAGATATCTCCAAAAGACAAACAGAATGGTAGCATCATCAATAGAAATACTGAAGTTAATAGAAAAGTTAGTAGAAAGAGCCAGTTTGAGGGGGATACTAGCAAGTTTAGATTTGGATATTTTGAGTTTAAGATACCTGTGGATTATCCAGATGGAAATGAACAGAATGCATGTGGAAATGGAGCTAAAATAAGGTTAAAAATAAGCTAAAGATGAACATTTTGGAGCCACCTAAAAAGAGATGATCTTCCCAAGCTCTAGGAATAGTTGACTTTCAAGGGAGAAAAGAGAGAGAGAAAAAGGAAGGGCTGAGATAAAATTTTGGAGAGTGTTTCTCAATTTGGGAATGAAGAAGTGGGAAAATGAATTAGGAAAAGAGGCTAAAAAGAACTAGAAAGTATTGTAATCATTAATCTGGGATGAGAAGGATGCCACCTTGACTGACAGTTGAGGAGATCATAGACGGATACATATCATTACATATATATCTCTCTACCCATTTTCTTTAACAAAAGGGAATAAGCGAATTGGGAAAGAAATATATCTTTTCACCGAATAATCGCCTTAATAAAGAAACAAACCTGATTCATTTCTTCTCATTTCTTAGATCTTTCTGAATTGACACTGTTCTGGATATTCTTTGCTCCTCTCAAAACCTTCTTGATCTGTTCTTTTACTCCTTCAGACCAGAAGACCACCAGTTAAAAAGATCTCCTAATTTTCTAATTTATCTGGATTAACAAGCTCTTTTAAAATATAAATAAACTGTTAGAGGGTTATGCACAAGTATAATATAGCTTGATAGCTTGGTGTAAACTGACAACCAGTCAATCAAAAGTTTGCAGAACTAACAGGACTTAACGAGGTTTAAGTTGGTATAAATCAGAGCTAAACAACAGGTCTCCTAAGGTAAAATGATGAAACAGAAAAATATATTCTAGACTAAGCACTAAAAGAGTGACGGGGCAATAAATGGCAATAGATAAGGAACAAGAGATCATTGGAGGGCAGAATCAGGGCAGGAGAAACTGAAGGAAAGAAAGATCTCGAATTTGAATGAAACGTTGAAAGGAAAGTGAGTTACACACAGTCATCCCAAGAACATGGCAGTTTTGATTTGAGGAAGAAGTAGAGGTGTCTGAAGCAGAATCCTTGGGGAAAGGAAGACCCAGCACTGCTAGGACATCGAATAGCCAGAGAATAGCATGATGGCACTGGGAGCTGAGGACTAGAGCTACCTAGAAGGGATGGAAAGTAGGTGGGCATTAGCCCAAACTTCTCCAATTTAAGGTCCTCTTGCTGGTAAACAACACAATGACATGCCAAAGATAACTCTCTCTCCATGCAAACTTTGGCACATGGTCTCTAACGCTTGCTTTAAGCATTTGGGGCTGGAACAGAAACCCTTTGTGTACCTATGGAATCCATGGGTAAATCAATGCCAAGGAGCAACTGGGAATGTCAAGTGCTGCCTAGTAAATACTTTCATCTCTTATTACCAAACAGCTGGGAGCAACACTAAGGCTGAATTTGGTTGAACATTAGGAGTTTTGTCTCCTGTATCCTGGATTTCTCCCATAATTTTGACTATTGATAAACATTGCTTTGGTTTTCTTAGCAACCCAGTGGGATATGCAGTTTTATTTACTGTCTGTTGATAGAGAAACACACGAAGAGATTAGATGTCTCCCCTAAGGCATGTCTAATTACATTATAAATTATTTTTCCTATATCAAATTATTTTTTCTCTTGTACAGTCCATTCAGCTACATGTAAAAGAGGGGAGCCAAAAGCATCTAAGGCCCATTCGATGAGATGTAAAAGCATTAGGTACTGATTTTTAGCAAGAATTATAACTTGACTGAGATTTACTGGAGTCACGAATATGAAGAAGAAATATTTATAGTATATAATAGTTATTTTTACGGCTCAGAACCAATTCCCTCTTATATTTACTCCCCAGGGGTTCACTGTTCTTTAAATCCAACTTTTCAAAAGTGGTCTGTTTTTCACATAATTTAAAAATTGCTTACTTTCCATTTGGGCAAAGTCTTAGCAAATTTGTATTCATCTACCTTGGCTACCAATCTTTATATTTTATAGAAATGGCCTTAGACTTGTTTGTCAATAACAAATGAATTCTGTGATACCTACCTAAGAATTATCCTATTGACTGCAGGCTTGACCCTACAGTAACTGTAGTTACTGACCCCCAACTCCTGGAGGGAAATGACCCCCATATAATTTCTATATGAAGCTATGATTAAAGAAAAGAATAATAGGACTCATTTTCATCAAAGGAAACTTTCTTGCTATCCAAAAAAGTACAAAGCTCTCTTGATGAAGTCTATTGAAATTCTTAAGTTCACTATAGATTTGATTCAAAACACCTGTGTTACTCCCTTTGCCAGATTCATGTAAAATGTGCTTGCTCTTGTAACACTGTTACAAGATGTGCTTTATATCCAGCTGAATTCTCAGCAGATTAGTTTGTCCTTTAGACCAAACTGCTTTCATTGCCAAAACCAGATTCTGATAGCTAAGAGAAAATTTCAAAAAGATTTTAGAAAATTACAAGAAAGGTTTTCCTCAGAAAGGGGGAGGTACCCTTATCTGAAATAGTCTCATATCTAATATGGAAATATGTTTCACATGACTATGCATGTATGACTTAAATAAAATTGCTTGCCTTCTCAATAAAGGAGGGAGGGAAGGGCAGCTGGGTAGCTCAGTGGATTGAGAGTCAGGCCTAGAGACGGGAGGTCCTAGGTTCAAATCCGGCCTCAGACGCTTCCCAGATGTGTGACCCTGGGCAAGTCACTTGACCCCCATTGCCCACCCTTACCACTCTTCCACCAAGGTGTCAATACACATAAGTTAAGGGTTTAACAAAAAATAAAGGAGGGGGGGAGGAGAATCTGGAACTTAATTTTTTAAAAAAAGAAATGTTAAAATGTTTTCACTGGAAAAAATAAAGAATTTAAGAAATGCTATTGGCTTATGCTATGTTAAAGATACATTTGGAATAATTTTGCAAATGAAGATAATTATACAAAGGTTTTCAAAGTCTACATGATTTTATTTTTTTAAGAGGCATTAATGATGTACAGTGAATAGAAGACCAGACTTGGAATGAAGTCCTGGGTTCAAATTCTTCCCCAGATACTAAATGTAGGATGAAGGAAAAATCATGTAATATTTCAGGACTTCAATTTCCTCATCTGTAATACGTAGGAGTTGAACTCAATGACCTCTAAAATCTCTTTCACCTATATATGGTCTTATATTTTTAAGATATTTTTCCAATTGTGCCTAAAATCATAGTTCATAGTTAGAGTCTTATCAATATCTGTATACATATTAAAGGGTTTACATTAAAAAAGTACTTTCCAGACTCAGTGTTGGAGGGAATTCTTTGTAAATTTTTTTTTTTGGGCAAACAGTTTTTTGTGGAATCCTTCTTTTTTGAAGTTTTTATTCACTCAAAAGAGATGCTCTCCTTGTTGGGTCCTTAATGTATTCACTGATAGTGGGAGGGAGTCTGCACTATGTTTTGTAAGAAAATAAATTCTATGGCAAATTTCTGTGCTTATTGAAATGTGGCCTTGACCATTCCTGACTCCTAAGTATAGTAAAACAAGCCAGAGCCAAAAAGAGTAAAATAATTGGACAGCATAGGCAAACACAAGGTCAATGCAGATCCTTGTGCTCTAAAGGGAAGCAACAGCTTCAAAAGGGATGAAAGACAGCTGGTGATGACCAGATAACAGATGTTCCATCCCAACAAAAACAATCAAAAGCTAATTAAAGACATGCAGAGCAGCCCATAGAAAAGAGAAATGTCTTATTCACAAATCCACTTTGGGAAGAACATTAAGCCTTTGATCCACTCTAGGTGTGTTAAATTAATCTCTCTTTCCTCAAAATTTCCCATAGAATATCTGGGTTTTTCTTCTTCCTCATTATATTCTAGCTTGTATGGTTTATCCATTGGACCAATATTTCAAGGAGTCTGTGATTTTGCTAATGCTGATGTTCCCTCCAACAGATCATAATACATCCATACATCATTCTTATCCATGTCCTCCACAGGGGGGTCCACCCAACATCAAGGGAAGGAATTGGGAGATGGATGATTTACTATCTTCCTTCCTTCCTTCCTTCCTTCCTTCTTTCCTTCCTTCTTTCCTTCCTACTTTCCTTCCTTCCTTCCTTCCTTCCTTCCTTCCTTCCTCCCTCTCTCCTCTCTTTCTTTCTCTTCTTTTTTTCCTTTCACTAAGGCCATCCATCTGTTATCCCTAGATATTGCTGAATTAGTTTGTTCAATTTCTTTTCAAGGAATCTCTCTTTTGTGATATTTTAATGCAGTTTGGGGTGAGCAACTTATAACTGAAAGTATGCTGTGGACTATTTATCCCCACCATACATCTCTCCATTAGTGACTCACAATAATACTTCTTCAAAAATAGTAGTAATGACCTGATAATATTCAATAGAATATCAGCATTAAAAATAGGATATTTTTTAAGAGAGAGGTTTGGGGTCTTTAAAAACACTATAAAATATCCCAAGTGCATTTAAGTGCATTCTCTTCTTATTTCAGTGCTTGATGAAATCAGCACAATCTGTAAAAATGACAATTTGGGAGTCTCTGTTACTTATACCAAATTTCCTATCGATTTGTAGTCTGTGCTAGATATGAATGAAAGTAGCAAATCCCTTTATCTATTTTATGCATCATCAGAGGATTATTAATAAAGTTATGCATGTTTGGTGCATTTATCAAGGAATCTCAAGCAATCAAAGTATATATGGGGTACTTTCCTACTGGAACACATGCTTTTTAAATAAAAGTTGTCAACAAACAATATTTAAAGTGGGATCGTGTATTCTTTGAACGTGATAGTCAACTGTGCATTTGTAAGAATATGCAATACATTGATTAGAAGCCTGGACTCATTTCTATTTTCTGAGAAAAGAAGGTGAACTATAGGATAAGCTAGCAAAAATATTAGGATCTAGTGAGAATTTACAAAATTTAGTAGACATAAGAAAAAGTGGCTTGACAGATAGATATTGATGAATTCTTGATCTCTTGCTAATATTGTCTGTAATTCATTCAGTAACTTCTCCTTTTTCTGATATCTTGAGAATCAAACTCTTAATGTCCTCAAAATTGTGTTGCCACCAATATGGACTTCTACTGTGCATACCTTATCTAGTCATAGTGGTTCTTTCCAATGTTGTTTTCTTTAGTGCCATTTCCTATTTTTTTCACATAGCATCCTGGGACCCTGAACTTAAGGGTAGAAATATGGTGGTTCTTTGGTTACTGATGGATGAAAAATAGCTTGTTATTGAAGTGTTGACTTATCTTTTCCATTTTTCTTCAGTCTGTCATCTTTGCTTCCATTTTTCATTCTTAAATGTTTTGGGGCTCTTCAGACTTAGTTTAGTCTCATGTCAAGTTTTCTGAAAAATTATTTCTCCTTCCATTACTTCTCATTGTTTTATGGCACAATACTATTCATAATTGTCCATCTTCCTTATAAGATTTTACAAACTAATGTATATTATAAACTAATATGCCTCAGTTACTACATCTTGGTTGACTTTTAACCTCTTTTAATTTCCTTATTGTGCCAATTGCCTAATATCACTTAAACTTTTATAAGAATGGACTTTTATTACTTTATATACAGTAACATGCTTAACATCACTCAGATTATAGGTTTTTTTCATTTCATGTCCTAATCTTTTCATTTTATTCTTTTAATGAAGCGTTTATTTTTCATCTTTACAATGGAATTACACACCAACAACTGATGTGGGAATGCCATGAGTTATTTCACAGTGATAACTAGTTCCTTATATTAATATAAAATCAGCATCATTCTTTGCTGTATACATGCTGCTCACTGTGTCCAGTGCCTCACAATTCTTTCTCTCTCTTTTTCATTCTCTCAAAAACCATTTCTTCTGTCTTAGAATTGATGCTATGTATCGTTTCCAAGGCAGAAGAGTGCTAAGGGCTAGGCAATAAAGGTTAAGAAACTTGCCCAGGCTGATACAGCTAAGAAATAGCTGAGGTCACATTTGAAGCCAGGTCCTTCTAACTCCAAGCCCTGCTCTCTCTACTCACCTAGCTGCCCCATCAATTCTTTTTTAAAGAGAATGTCCATGATGTATATCAATGACAAGAAGCCAAGAAACATTTATTAAGTGGCTTATATGCCATACGTAGGCTAAGTTATGGGAATGCAAATACAAGCAGAAAAAAAATACAGTTTTTGTCCCCAAGGACCTTACATTCTAATGAGAAAAGATGACACATAGAAGAGGTTGAAAACTGGTGTATGCGTGTGGAGACATTGTCATTTTTTTTATCTTTTTAGCTCTAGTCTTGGGTCCAAGGTCTTATCTATACCTTTTTGCTTAATAAACATTATTTTAAGTATATTAAATTGCATAGAGCAAAATTTTGAAAGCATTTTTTGGAGAAAATGACAGAATCTGCCCATAGGAGTCTGAGGATAAAATGACCAACTACAGGATTTAGAAACATCAAAAACTAATCATTGCTTTATCTTATATAGTGAATTAACCAAAAACACAAATGGTAAGAAAAGCAATGTCAAAAAAGAAGGGAGAGGGGGAATCAATGGAATCTTCATTAAAGTGAAATGGTTTTCAGTTGAGGCAACTAGGTAGTATAGTGGATAGAATGGAGGATCTGGAGTCAGATAGACCCAAGTTCAACAATGTTTTGGGGGAAGTCATTTAACCTCAGTTTATTTCAGTTTCTTCATCTGTAAATAATAGTACTTGCCTCTCAGTGTTGTAAGAATGAAATTAGGTAAGATTTGTAAATCACTTAGCACCTTAAAGCACCATAAAATCACCTAGTACAATTAAAGCACCATAAAAATTCTACTATTATACTATTTAGGACAGGGTCTCTAAAAGATAAAAGGATGACTTGCCAGAATGTCTGGTCCAATTGTGGAGAGTAGAACTCCTTTATAATGTCTCCTCATGGGCATAATGTCCCCTCTCCCCTCAACCCTTATCTTCTGTCTTAGAATTGATACTAAGTGTTGATTCCAACTAAGAAGAGTGGTAAGGCCTGGAAAACTGGGGCTAAGTGATTTGTCCAGGGTCAAGTAGTTAGGATGTGTCTGAGGCCATATTTGAACAGAAATGATTAAAATAAGAAAAACTCTTTTTTTTATATTAACTTTATTAAAGTAAGAAAAATCTGAGTTTCCTCAGCTGAAATTAACTACCATCCCCACCCACCTTAATCTCCTATTCAAAAAGATTTTTCCTAGGGCGGGATTGGTCCTCATACAGACCAATCACATGCCTGGAAATAGGCTGTGTGGTCTCCCCCTAGCATGAGATTGGTCCATTCAGGACCAATCCTATGCCAGGCAATGGGGGGCGGGGGGCGTGGTTGCTTCTTCAGAATGGGATTGGTCCATTCAAGACCAATCCCACACCAGGAAGTAAGAGGGAGGGAACCTTGGGGCATGCTGGGGAATGTAGTTTCTTCAGTCACTACACTTCAAAACCCGCAGAACCAAGGACTTTCTGTCTCTAGACGGGCCTCTCAATCCACTGAGCGTCCTAACTGTCTAGGCATAGTAGTTCTTAAAGATTTTGCCTTAGGAGTGTAATCTATAAAGATTCCTATTGATGCTGATGGCAAAACTTGGTGATTATGATTATTTGTGGCCCAAGTACCTGGGGAAGTAAGCCTGGAGAACCAGGTTGACTACAGAGGGAAGAATGTTTGCAACTTTCAAACATACTCTCTTAATATGATGACATCTGCAAATATAGAAAGGGTATCCACACTAGGGAAATCACTATTCCTTAAAGAATTGAAGTATAAGTAGGAGAGGAAACTTGTTTAACTGCAGAACATTGTAGATTACAGATGGCAAAATATGAATAAATATGTCAAAATATCATCTGAAGTTACTATATTGAGAAGCACAAGATACAATAATGCAGTCTGTGACTAGTTTATTCATTTATTTTTATCTCAAACTGATATTTTGTTGGGTGCAGGGAACTAGGTGGAAATGTTGATACAAATGCAGCATCTTATCTGTAATAGAATCTTTATTTTAAAAATAAATTTATTCAGAGTTATTTAATTTCTCCAATTACACGGGATAACAATTTTTGGCCTATATTTATTGAAATTATAAGATCCAAATTGTGTTCCTTCCTCCCTTTCCTTCTCTCAGAGATGGGAATAAGCAATTTCATCTAACAGAGTCTTTAAAATGTTGCTAAGGTGGGAGGGAGGGAGGAAAGGTGGGAAGGAAAGCAAAATTTGGAAAACAAAATTTAAAAAAATGAATGTTAAAAATAGCTTTTACATGTAATTGGGGAAAATAAAATATTATTTTTTTAAAAAAGGATGATTGCAAATTTTAAAAAAGAGTTGCCCAGGGCCCCAAGATATTAAGTGACTTATTCAAAGTCATATAGCTAAGTATGTGGTATACTGATTAATAGTAATCAATGGCTTTCAAAATGTGCCTGTAGGAAATTCTCCAGAAACTATATAAATTGGTTCATAATGAAAGTCAAATAATTTTTTCCTTTTGTATTCACATTTTCTAGCATGATGGATTATACAAAAGCTTGTCAAATGAATGTCATTATTAGTATGAATCTATGTATATAAAATGAAAAATAAGTTATGAAAACCATGACATTTCAGAAAATGTTCCATTTAAAAAAAAATCATTGGCAAGAACACTGGGTCTGCATCCCAAAGAGATAACAGAAAAGGGGAAATGATCTACTTGTACAAAAATATTTATAGCTGCTTTTTTTGTGGTGGCAAAGAATTGGAAATTGAGAGGATGTCCCCTCCATTGGGGAATGGCTGAATAAATTATGGTATATGTTGGTAATGCAATACCATTGTGCTATAAAGAAATGATGAGCAGGATGATTTCAGAAAAAGGTTGGAAAGATCTGTGAGAACTGATGTAGAGCGAAATAAACAGAACTGGAAGAATATTATGCACAATAATAATGATATTGGATGATGATTATCTGTGAAAACTTGGCTCCTTTCAGCAATGAAATGATCTGAGACAATCCTGAGAGACTTATGGTGAGGAATGCTATCCACCTTCAGAGAAAGAACTGTTGAAGTTGTCTTTCACATCAGTGTATCTTTGATTTTATTTTGGAGTTTCCATTATGTATGAGTGTACTCTTACAACAATGACCAATATGGAAGTGTGTTTTGCGTGACAATAAAAATGGAAAAAAGTTAAATTTAAATTTAAAAAAAGGAAAAAAATCATTGGCAAGGTTAATTGGAGTAGGTAAAATATATGATAAATTGAAATCCGCTCATGATATGTTGAGACAGTAAAGAAAAGCAGCACACATAATGGGTCTAGTTAGGCAGGATATACTAAAGAAATAGCAACATCCATTATAAAAATTTGAAAACCTAATCTAGTGCTGCTTGTACCCAACCCCAAGTGGCCTCTAGTCCATTAAAGTTAAGTGAATGATTTTTTTTCAGGTTAAGTGATCAGGTTACATTTGTTCTTGCTAGGTACATAATAATATAATAAATTTAAAATAAGATTTTATAAGTTTTCAAAATTTATTTGAGCCTTTAAAGCTTAACAAAGTATCTTTGAAAAGAAATATAAACAAGCAATTTTATGACAATCTGAACAAATGATCCATGTCATAAATGTATTGAAACCATCATGAATTTTTCTCATCAAGAACTTTAAAAAACCAAAGTGCTTTGATGAAGTCCTGGTTATGAATGATCAAATATTATTTTGATGCAGAAGACTTCACATTAAAGACTTCACCTAATGATAGAATAGATCAAGAAGGGAGAACAGAGAAGGGATATAGGTGCAAATTAGCGTGATTTAAAAACAAAAAGACATTCATGTTTTAAAAGGCTAGGGAATTTGGGTAAAAAAAGAGAGTGATTTAATCACAAAACCATATGTCTATCAAGAATTGGGTTAGGTAATGCTATAGCTACTAATTTTGGGCAATGTTTTTATCTCCACATCAGAGTTTGGGAATAAAATCATGTGAACCTGGGAAATAAAAAACAACTAGCATTGTGTTAGTGCCATGCAATGAAAAATGCTAAAACAAAGGAATGACAAGATCTATCAATAAGGTAAAGGAAACACCTGCTGTTCATTTTAATGGAACAAGATACTAATTACTATTTCATATGCAAAGATTAAAAGTAATATGTGCTTCGACAAATTTGATAGTAACAAAACTGGTCTCAAGCATGACGTATTTCAATTACCTTAATATCAATGGGAAGTTTTCTATCTTTTCAGAAAGACTGCATTGTATGGATGATAGAAAAAAATGTCATGAAAAATATCTTCCATAGAATTAAGCTCACTTGGTTCCCAGAAATTAAATGGGAAAAACAAAAACACACTTATAAAGAAACTGAGTAGGATTCCACAAGTGGGCAAATACCCCTGGGGATTCAAAGGCAGAAACAAAGGTCTGACATATGCCAAAATATTCCTAGCAGTACTCTTTGTGGTAGCAAAGCCTTGAAATAAAGTGGGTACTCAGTAACTGGAAAATGGTTAAAACAATGATATATGAATGTAATGGAGCAAGAAATGTTGAAGAGGAGAAATTTGGGGAAACGTGGGAAGGAATTGCAAGGAATGACATAAAGGAAAAAGGAACATTAAAAAGAATTTGAACTCTGAGTAATGGAAAAAGGAGTGAAGAAACTGGAGAAGAAATAACAAATTGTATGTACCTCTTCCCTTATAGGAGAAAGAGAAGGACCATCTAGGAAAGAATACTCTTTAAGTTGTCGGGAAAGGTTTTTCTAGGAGATATTTTTGCTTAATTGTTACATGGGAAGATTCAATTGGGGCAGGAATGAGTTTTAAAATCATTGTCAAGGCATTAAAAAAAAAAAGAAATGGAGAAGGCCCTGTTTGATGTTAAGCCTGTGGCAGAAAGCTGATTTTCAGAAAAAAAAAAGATTTGTTTAATTTTGGAGTACTGTATATGATGACAGTCTTCTTTCCACATTCCTGATCTGTTAGGGTCTGACTGGTGAGATCCTGAAATAGCCCTCAAATAACATTAAGGAAAAATGGGTCAATTTTCCTTGGTCTCATGGGATTGAAAAAAAAATCCCAAAAATATGTCTTTAAAGGGTCTGGGTTTTGGGAAAGTCTTTTTTGTCCTTAGAAACCCTATGCAAGTCTCTGTGTTCTTTTACATAGAAACTGTAAGAACCATGGGTAAATTTGGCTTGAGGCTATGAGATTGACTAGAGTCAATGGCATCTTTGTTTGTCAATAATGTCTTAAGGGATCCAACTGTACATATTCAATTTAAGTTTTAAATTCTATTTCAAAATAACCTGAAAAATGGGAAACTCCCAAAGAAGGAGACAACTAAACTCATTCAAAAAAAAAGTGGGAATTCCCCCAGTAATACAGGGTAAGAATGTGGTTTTCCTGGCTCTGGCCACTTCCCCAGAAAGGGTCTCCATTCTTTGCTTCTATTGATTTAAGAAATTCCTACTGAATCAAAGCAAACCAGGAGTGCAAAGATTGTTGGAGAATGGCAGGATAAGAGGGAGGGGAGGGAGCAAACAAGCATTTATTGAACACCTACCATTTGTCAGGTACTGGGCTAAGACATTTACAAATATTAATTTATTTGATCTTTATAACACCTTTGGGAGGTAGGTGCAATTATCATCTCCATTTTGCAATTGAGGAAACTGAGACAGACAAAGTTTAAATGACTTGATCAGGATCACACAGCTAGTAAAAGTCTGAGGCTGGATCTGTATTCAGGTTTTTCTGACTTCAGGCTGAGAACTCTTGTTTACTGAGCCATCTAGTTGCCTCAGTGAATTAATGGAAAGAGGGTAAGATAAGGTTTTTAGGCACAATGCTTTGAAGTCCAGATTGCCAAAGTTAATTCTTATTAAAGTAAAATGACTTTGTAATATTTCCCAGAAAACAGAGAAAAGAAATGTTGAAAGAACTCCAAATGTAACATGTTTTAAAAGCATTTTTGACCTCTCTATTTCCCTGGGTATAATTGTAATAGGTGTCACAAAAATCAACCTAGCAAAGAGCAAGGAAAATACTACAATAAGGTTTTCAATACATTTGATTAATGTAGAAGGTTATTTCTTGGCATATTAAATTTAGGAGCTCTAAGACTACGACCCCAGGTCGAACCCTAACAAGCAGAATCCTCTTTAGTCCTCAAAATCAGTTGAAAATAAAGAGTCCTGAATGGTAGGTTCATATCACTTGGTCTATAGTATAGGACACTGAAAATCAAATAAGTTTCTTATATTTTGGGTATGATATTAAAGAAAAAGTAAAATGACGAGATTAGATGGATGGTAGTAGAGAGTTTCTTGTTCACTGTGAATGCCTGTTTAAAAACTGACTAATCTTATTCATCTTTGTGATGAATTTGGGATTTCCATTACTCATCTTCCCTACCAAGATAGCTGACATTTTTTGAAAGGCCCTCCTTTTGTTGAATTTAATTTCCTGCAACAGCTTGAAGAAGCCCCTTTTTAATCTTTTGGAATTAAACAGTTCTTCATTTTTATCCACAAAGTACTTTTTGTGTAATTTTTTGCTTGCTCCCTTCTACTTAAGGGTATACAGATGGCAGATACCCTTTTTCATAAATGCTACTTTGAAAATACTTTTCTAAAAATACTGGGGTCAATTAACATTTGGAAATTAACTTAGTCATCACCATTTTCATGTAGTATCTGTATTTGAGCTTATTATCTCAAGCATTATTTGAAAGAGCAGAAGGCAGTGCCAGGGAAAAAAGATCATGTTTATTGTGTTTCTATATAAGATAAAGGTAAAGTGCTTTAGGACCAAGCTGGCTCCTGTCTTCTAGAAATGAGAGGGAACACTGAGAAAGCCAGTATTTTAGGCTCTCTAAGGTTTACAAAATGCATTTGATATTCAGAGCAAGCCAGTGAGATAGATGCTATCAGGGAAAATTTGGTAGGATATTATTCATTCACTTTTTTGAAAAGTTGGCATATAGAAATGGAATAAAAATTATTCTATGTATTCCAAGGATATATAGGAAAAATTGCTTCAAGTTACAGAATGGCAGATTTTGGTTCAGGACAGGGGAAACTTTCTAACAACTAGAGTGATCCCAAAATAGAAAAAAAAATGCCTTGAAAAGTAGTGAGTCTTCTTACACTGCATGTATTTAAATAGAAGCTAGATGAACATTTCTGACTAGGGGTCAGAGATTTTCACAAGTAGGTTGCTGAGCAGTTGAACTTCACAACTGTCCTTTTGGAGAGGGAGAAAATACAACAACATTTTGGGATCAAAGGTTAGATGAGGAATAATTCAAGGAAGCATCCCCTTAGAAAATCCAACTTCTCTCCTACCTAGGTATGCAATTAGAGATTTATCTTATATGATAAGCACCTCAATCATAAAGCAAATACCTCCTGTTAGAATAAGGCTATCTGTGATCATTAACACTCCAATCTAGTCTTAGCTTTATCATCTTTGAGAGATTATCACTTTGAGGGAATAGGAGGGAAAGTAGGTCAAGAGAAAGAAAGGTGAGATAATGTTTGTGCATGGGACAATCTGTGGAAGGGTCAGTCTGAGGGAGATGCTGCAATGTTGCTCTTTGGACTACTACAAGAGCATTTGATTCCTGAGTTGGTGGGCGGTGGGGAGGAAGGTAAAAGACTTGAGTGAGGGAAGAAGTATCATTCACTTTGCTATTTTTCCCAGAGCCTCCTTTGTGTCCTTGAAAGTCATCTCGAGGGACCACCTTTAGTTTTTAGGGTTTTTTTTGTTGTTCCTTGCTGAGACCTGCCTAGAAGAATGATCTTATATATTGAAAGAGCAAGAAATCTGCTGAAACATGTTTCTTGTTGAATACTACATTTTCAGTTCCGAATGGAATGAAACCTATCTCTAATTACCATTTTGAAATCTAACCAGTGCCCAGTCCCTAATAATTAGTAGGCACTTAAATATTTGCTGACCAAAGACCAACCCCATTATTTTGATCTTTGTTGGGTTCTAAGCTTAATCATTCAAAATGATGTCATTCCATCCAACTCAACTCAATCAAACTTTTAAAAACTGTTTACTATGCTCGGGGCATTATGCTGGGTTGGGGTTAGAAATTTAGAATCAATATAGACCTGCTCTTAAAGAACTTATCAAATAAGATGTGTAGATGTGGTCACAAATAACTATGATGCCAGGGAGAGTGAGGAGAAACCTAAGAAAAATCATATAAAATTTGAATATGAAAAAGACATTTTTAGGGGGGAACATGGAACCAAAAAATATCATTTGAAGGTTTTTATAGAAGGTGTGAAGAAAGGGTGGCCTTGAAGCCTTTGGGTTTTGATGAAAAGGATGAACCTTGATCTAGAATCAGTCAAGAAGTGCCTTACAGACTTGAGAAAAACCTCTGAGACGGCAGAGAGAAGTAGGAAAATAGAGAATGGAGAAGAGTGCAGTTTTACAGAATATATGAAAGAGAGTAATATGAAATAAAACTAGAAAGCTGATAGTTATCAGGAGTTTAAACATTTTATTTGGTAAGCAACAAAGAGCCACTCAAGGTTTCCAAAGGGAGGAGTGAGAGAATCAGAGGAATGTACCAACCGTTTCTTCCTGGCCACTAACAGTGAGAACACTGACCTTTGAACAGGCTCATGAAAAATGCTGAGAAGGAGGAGAGATCATTCTAGCTAAAGTGAAAGAAAAATATGCTATTAGAAAGAAAGCAATTGGCAACCATTTCCTTTGCAATGTATTTTCTGTCCTTTGGAATCTCTTTGATTGAGGTTATGAAATTAATATGAATCTGTTTTGTCATTTGGAAAGTCAATTATTTCATGTAAATCTCAGGAAAATCTCCTGCTTTTAACATTTTCAATCACAACTTTTAAACTGTGAGAATCACAACTAGATGATCAAGTATGGATGGCTAATGATCACCATACTGAATTAATGACATTGTAGAAAGATTTGAGCATATGACAAAACTAAATTATGCATTCCTGCCATTTACATTATCTTTGTACATTTTTAGTAATGTCTAGTATTTCTTTACAGTAGAACATCATAAAATTTCCTTCCCTGGCTATCTCTTATTATACTACTCATTGGTTGTACGACTACATGATGTTTCAAAGTATCACAAATAAAAATCAATATTTTTTTTAACTTGGGTGTTAAAAGATGAATTTGGAGAAATTCACTCCAAGGACCAGGGTGTAGGAAGTTTGCTTTCCTGATTTTTATTATTGCATTGGAATTTATATGAGTAGTTTAAACCTTTGTTTTGGTTGTATAGGAATGGCTCAAGGTTACATCTGCCTATTAGGACATATCAAAGATTTATGAATTTTGTACTAAATTGCTATTGCATTTTCACTGCCCTCTTACAAGCTAAACTAAAGTAGCAACTCAATATGATTGGGATAGGATGACAAGAGCTAGATGACTACAAGAAGAAAATTTCCATTTGTTAAGATAAAAACTCTCATTACATTCCCATTGCTTCTTACATGCAATGGTTTTCCTCTTAAAATTTGCCTATTTTCTATCCCTCCCCAATTAAAATCTTCCTTTTACCTTAGAACCACAATATTTTAGAACTAGGAGGACTTTAGAGATCATCAGCAACCTCACTTTACAGATGAGGAAACTGAGGGCCAGAGGGATTAGGAGACTTGTGTAATGTCTCACGGTTGATTAGAGGTGAAGCTGGGAACAGAATGCAAATCTCCTGAATTCCAGTCTAGTGCTCTTTCCACTCCATCAGGATGTTTGATCCTCACATTGTGTCTTTGTTGTAGTTGGCATGCAAACCAATGATCCCACTTCACTGAACCCAAAGAAGTCTCCCTTCAGTTATTTGATTTTATGCATCTTAGGTTTTGGCTTTTCATATTTTCATATTTCCATTTGCCTAATTTTTCTTAATAGTTTTCTAACCCTCGGGAATTCTAAAAATTTTGTTCCAAATTTACATATACTTGTTATTTCTCCAACCGAACTTCTTTGCCTTTACTTAGATCACACTTTACGAAACGAATCATAGCCTACCCATACATTCAGCACTAAATTTGAAATATATGTTGTGCTCCATTGGAAAAAAAATAATGGATTTGAAATTAGAGGTCAGACTTTGAATCCCAGTGCTGCCACATGGTACAAAAGAAAGAGCCCTGGTATGAGCATCAAAGGACCTGGGTTCAAACCTTTCCTTTGTTACTACTATCTTTGTGGCTCTGGGCAAGTCATTCAATCTCTGTGGGTCTCTGTTTCCTCACCTGTAAATTTAGAAGGTTTGGATTCCCAAGTGCCTTCCAACTCTAAACTGATGACCTGTAATAATGGGTATAATATAATAATATTATAATGGGAATAATAATAATAATAATAATAATAATAATAATGTAATGCACAAAACAGTTGCCAGAATTAGACTTGCCTGGATATATCACCATTATGCTTTGATTCCTTAAATATGTCATAAATATGAAATTTTATGTACTTAGGAGGAAGTTTTAATGGGCAATGTTAAATTATTTAGTACTGTAATATAAGAAACTGCAACATCTTGTTGTTCTTAGTGACCAGTTTCACTGTAGAATTCATTTGACCTCCTGTTTTATTTTTAAAATTTGAAACAGACTTGAGGTTTGGATCACAGTCATGGTATTTTACAAAGGCAAAGAAATAATAGAAAACATCAATACCAACAACATAGATGTGTATTTATTAGCCTATGGTTATTATTTTTTCTAGAATTCATTTTTCCCAGATTTTTATGGTTACTAACTTATTTATCTATCTGATAAAATAGCTCCTGTTTCTGCTATTAGAAATATTCTTGTTAACACTATAAATCATGGGACTGAAACAGGTAACTTGGGAAGCCTCTTTCAATTTTAACCTCTGTAGATGTTAAGCTTTTAGGTCAGATAGAAAAGGAAAGGAACAGAGACATTTTGATCTTTCCAAGTAATGAGAGAACATATGCCCTTTTGAAGCCTGGCTTTGTAGTCTGGCTCCATATGAGTCAGACAGCCTAACAGTACTTGAACTACTTTTGGTCACTGTTGTTGGCTCTGTTGCAAATGTGGTTCCATATGCCAAAGTGAACCCTTTTTGGTTGGATTGTTCAGAATGCTTCCTTATTCAGACAGAATTTCAGGCTTGTCGATTGCTTGAGAACATTTTGAATTACCTGAGGCTGCAAAACAATTAATTTTTCTTTCCAAAATAATGCCAATATTTTTTATGAAGCAACAACTTTTGAACAGCTGAAATCACATAATAACTATAAACATAAAGAAATGTCTCCCTAATTTGTTGAGGGGGGCAAAGATCAGTTTTTCCTGGGCTAGCTCCCTCTCTTCTAATAACATTCATATTTTTGGCTATAAGAAGCCTCACTGAGTACAATGTCCTTTTAAAAATTAAAAATAATCTGTTATCTATAAGTGGTTTCTTTTTGTACGTATTTCTTAATGGAAGACTACATTATGTGGCATTAAGCTCTCACAAATACAAGACATAATTCATGGTTATTGTTGTTCAGTTGTTTTTCTGTCATGTCCAACTATTTCTGATCCTATTTGAAGTTTTCTTGGTAGAGATATTGGAGTGGTTTGCTATTTCCTTCTTTCTGATTTTACAATTGAGGGAACCGAGGCAAGCAGGTTTAAGTGATTTGCCCAGGGTCACACAGCTAGTAACTTTCTGAGGCTAGATTTGAACTCAGGAAGATGAGTCTTCCTGACTCCAGAACTGTCACTTTCTCCACAACACCATAATTCTTGGGAGTTTTCCCCAAATCATCAAAATCATTTAAGCATTAGACATTTTTATTCAACAAATTAATTTTTCTCTAATATCTGAATGCAAATTCATAGAAAATTTCTATTTTTAGCACAACTTTTAGAAAACTTAGAGTAGATGATTATCAATTTGAGTCTTGCTCTTTCAAAAATCTTGTAATTGTTTATTAAGAATGGACTGGAAGCACATAAAACAAAGTAAAATACTTTGAAGATTGTTGTTCCTTCCCTAAAGGAAAAAAATGACTTCATGCCAAAGATGTCAAAATGTTCAATCAAACAAGACTTACAAAACTGATGTTTCATTTAATTTATAGAAATAGCAAAAACATGAATTATTTTAGCAATCTCTTGGTGTATGTGAGTATTAGGAAAATGAGAGATTGCTATTAAGTTACAGATATGATTTCCCAAAAGAGATTAAAGTATTATCAGTTCCCAAAGCATTTTTTTTTTCATTTCGAGACATTTAGAATTAATTTAACCAGTGTTTTATAATTCTTGAAATGGTCACTTCTGACTAGGCAATATGCCAGAGACATTCATTGTAAGGCTTTATGATGACTTCAACTCTTCTGTTCAGCCACTATCAGCTGAAAATAATCATTTCATTTGATCTTAAGCTCCAGGCAAGCCCTAACACCTTCATTACAATCTTGATTTTTAATTCTATCTTTCTTGTTTTGAGGAAATTGCTGCTTTGATTGAAAAAAGCTGAGTGGTGGCAGGCTGCTAGCATAGGATGTGAGTGAGAAGCCATTAACTTAGATATTTTTCATATTAAAAATTAGGTAATTTTGTCTTCACCATCACTTTGCTTCTCTTTTCTTCTATGTATGCTCTTTTACAGTTTCATCCTACCAATGTGTATGCAATAGGACTGTTGTAATAGGAGGTAAATGAAAATGGTGACCAAGGAGGGAAAGAGGGCAAAAAACAATGATTGCCTTATGTTTCTCTCTTTCTCTCATGTCCTTTTAACCTCTTGTAGCCCTCATAGACCAGATTAATGGGACTCTACTTCAATGGTTCTCTATCTCTTTTTTTTCTTTCACTCATGGCATAAGTATATAAGAGAATTTGATTGCCAGTTTATGTTCCATGCAATTCATGGCACATCCTTTGGGAACCACCGTTCTACTCTGAAGGTGATGAAGGTACAGACAATAGACAAAGTAAGAGAGGAGGAACTGGTGATTTTTCTTATTTCCAAGATTACTGTCCAGTATAACATTCATTATTAAAGCTTTAAAGTGTTGAGGCTTCCATCTTTAACCAGTAAGTGGAATCAGAAGAGTATGAACTCCCTCTAAAAAATGTGTAGGCACTGCTAGGGAAATTTTACTTTAAAATACTGCCCACTGAAATAAAGTATTAACACTGCTAAAATACTAAAACCAGAGCTCATAAGATTATAGGTTTAGAGCTGGAAGAAGATTCAGATGGCTTCTAGAGAGAAGAGAAAACTTTATCTTTGAAGGATTACACGACTTGCCCCAAGACTTCAGATATGAAATCCCAGGTTTTCTGAACCTTTGAATCTAGCACTTTCCCCCATGAAAAAAAATTCTTATCCTTTTCTCAGAAACAAAAGGACCCAAGATGTCGAGTTCATTTATCTGTGGAAATATGCCACAGAAAATGATGTGTCATGTTAACTGTATCACTGAACCAATATTTGCTTAGCTGACCTCACAATGAAGTGTGTTTTTAGTGGTTTCAGCATGAACTGATCACTTCTGATTTTAGAACCCTGCAATGAATCCTCAGAGAGAGATTTGTTTGTCCTTTCTTCTCCTAAATATGACATTTTGTTGATATGACAGTATAGAATTATAGGGTAAAGTTGATCATATTCCATATTTCTAGATGCATCCTCTCTTGACAAGTAGTGAGAATGAATTTTCTCTTGAAGCCTCATCACTGGCTCTTTGCTATTATTGCCATGATAATGACATAATGGTGACTTTTTCAGTATTTTAGTAGATGATCCAGTTCTTAGATGTGGTATATTCACTTCAGATCATATTTCTCTAAATATTTAATAGTTTTCTGGCAAGATTCTGGAGTATAATAAATTCCTCGTTGATGTTAAAATTGTGGTAGAGCCTCCTGTGAAACTTTATTTTGGCTCTTTCTTCCTACTGGCACAATTTAGCCTATTTCTATCATTGTTTTGATAAATTCAACTAATAGAACATGATTATAGACAGGGTTATGCTGGAACCAATAAAACAGGCCAAGAGCTGATTGTTAAATCTTCAGTGTAAGCATTTTTTCCTCCAGAAATCATCAATGCTACAAATCAGGGCTTGATTTATAATTTTATTGATTGTCTAGACTTAAGAAATGGTGCATAAAATGTTAATATGTAGATTTATCTTAAAAGTGTGTTGTGATTAAACTTTTTTCTTCGAAGAGAAAGTTGTTAAGCATTTACCAGCATACTACTGTTGACCCATTGTCTGATACAGCCAAAGGATCCATGCTATATTTTGGTGTAGGTCTGTGTCTATCAAACTAATTATGTAAAGTTGTTTAATGCTAGTTACTAGGGAGAGATTATTTGTATTTCACTTCATGAGAATTTCTGGTGGAGGGATTAGAAAGGTAGGAGTAAGGGAATAGGCACTCTCTACTCTCACTTTAGATGTATAAGAAGGGCATTTTACCTAACTGGGCAGCAGACAGTGGATTAAGAATTTTCTTTCTTTTTCCTTTTTAAAACTCTTACCTTCTGTCTTAAAAATAAAAAATCAATACTGTGTATTGGTTCCAAGGCAGAAGAGTGGTAAGGGCTAGGCAAAGTGACTTGCCCAGGGTCACACAGCTAGGAGGTGTCTGAGGTCACATTTGAACCCAGAGCATTCCATGTCTAGGCCTGGCTCTCAATCCACTGATATCCATAACTGCCCCCAAACAAGAATTTTCCTTACTTGAACTCAGATAACTGGATTTGAAGATCATGGCTACCCTATTTTTTAAAAAGTCACATTTTTTCCCTCCAGAAAAGAATAAAGTAGCTGAAATGTTACAGCTGGCATCATCATCAAGGAAGTTAGGACTGGCTAGTTTCAAAAGCATACTAAAAATAACTGCATGGTTTTGAAAGTGGGTGAGAGTTAAATGTAGATATGGGTTGAGAGAATATTAAAGTTGGCACATTTGTCCATATCTCTAGATAGATAGCTCTTTGCTCTCTCTGGGCTTTTTGACAACTAATAAAAAATTTAGGGATAATTTCTGTGAAGATTGCTTCATTGGCATGCCAATAAATGCCCAGTGGCTGGAAATAGCAAGTCATTTGGAAGGCGATTCAAATAGTACTACCCTTGTGTCTGTAGCAAGAGCTTACACAAGGAATTCGACTAAAGATGCCCTTCTTTCTTAACCATTTTCCTCCTTCCTCCTCTAATCTTCAAAATATCTGGGCAAAATGATCATATCACTTGCGGGTGCCAATGGAAATTTTTACCTTATTAGTAATGGATTTGGGTCTTTTTGTGATGGTAGTATGACAAGAGGAGTCATAGGAAGATTTATTTTATTTGTAAACTCCTGCTACCTAAAATTTTATATTTGGACAAAAAAAATGGCAGCTCCTCTTTTAATATAGTGGGTGACATTTTATTTTATTTTGAATATTTTCCCATAGTTAAAGTTTCATGTTCTTTCCCTCTTCCCAACCCCCCTCCCCAACCTCCCTTAGCCAACACACAATTCCACTGGGTTTTACATGAAACACTGATCAAGACCTAAATCCATATTATTGATAGTTGGACTAGAGTTATCGTTTGGTGTCTTCATCCAATGGGTAACATTTTAAAGATGTTGGCTAAGCTTGTTTTTCACGAGGGAGAAGTATGTGTGTATGTAGATAGCAACCACCAAATCTACTGGGAGCACAAGAAAAATCCATTTTGGATAGATACTCTTCTTGTTATTGGTCCTTCATTTTCGAAGAGGATCAATGATGTCCTGGAGCAGGATTGTACAAAAATTTCAGGCTCATTCATTGTCTCTCCCAGAGTTATTGAAGTTCAATGGCAAGAGAAAACTTAATCCTAACAGCTCATCTCAAGAATTACTGGCCATTCTATCTAAATGACTGTTTTGTTTAGTAGTTAGAGAACTAGCCTTGAAGTCAGGAGAGTCTCTGGTACTTTAAGTGTGATCCTAGGAAAGTCACTTAACTTGTGGGTGTCTTAAGGCAATGCCATGAGATTATAAATTTCCAGGTAAGTGCTGACCTACATTGAATGTGGGAGTTTACTCACTTGGAAGGTACCTTAAGGAATAAAAATAGAGGATCAGTCTCTATCCAGATCCTATCTAGGCTGGAAAGTGTGCTACATTTTCTCACATTGCTTCAGTTTGAAATCCAGTTCTGCTACTTATTATTTGTGTAACACTGGGTAAGTGACTTAAATTTAAGTCCCTGTTTGGATCTCAGTTTCCCCCTGGATGAAGTTCTAAACCTCTGATCATTTTTTCCCAATCTATTTCTTCAAAATATAGATACAATAATTCTGCTATGGCAAGGAGGCTGCTAACTATAGAGCCCATTCTCCTACAACTCTGAGAATTCTATCTCTTAGACCCTTTTCTCTCCTTTTCCATTCTGTTGTTTTCACTTGAGTTCACTCAATTTGCATTTGAAGAATGCTAGGATTCTAAGAGTTATTTGTTTAGCCCTTTGACCTTCAGGGAGGGATCTTAAAGTGAAGAGAAACTATTGTCTACATGATAAGTCTAACAGTAAAACAAAACTTGCTGTCACCCAATAAAGACCTTCCTAAAATCCTGTCTGTCTAGTGAAGGAATTCTCAGCTTCTGGTTTTGTTTCTTAGCTCCTCTTATAGGTGCAAAACAGTGGATGGGGAGAGGAAAAAACTAGATTCTTGTATTGATTCTGTCATTTACTGATGTGTGACCTGGGGAAAGTCATATAAGCTTTCTGCGAGCTTATGTCACATATAAATCACAGAGTCACCATATCTATAAAATGAGGGAACCAACTGGCTTTGAGATTCTAGGAATGATCTGAGAAGCTGGCTAGCCAGTTTTGACTGTTCCCCATTTTTGAACTGCAGTCTTCCTTTTGGAGATTTTTCTGGGGCAATGATTCTTAAACTTTTTTGAATGATACTATACATCCTAGTAATGATTATTTGCTTTTTTACAAAATCTTTTACCTTCCCTTTCCTCTATCCTGCCTCACCCTCTTGCACATTTCTACATAGAAAATTGGTTTCAATTTGAACAAAGATTACTTTTCTCTTGAGAATTTCATGACTTCACCAGCAAAACTGGTAAAACTCTGAGAATTATAAAGTCAGAATTAGGTGTGACTTGCCAGGAGGACTTCCATCCTCCTCAGCCAACATCCAGAGGCTCAACCCTTAGAGATAGGAACTGGCAGTTGTTTGTGGGTATCCGATCCCTGCCTCCTCAGCAGCCACAGTGTCTAAAGATCTATCAGAAAACATCAGGAACAGATATGATTTTATGAATGGAAAAAACTGTTTGAGAAGATATCTTACCATCTGCTTTCCTATTGCCCTCTAAGGACTAGAGGTGTTTTTCCAACTGACTTATAGCTGAAACCTTCTATACATGCTGTTCTCTCCATATTAAAATGAGAGGTCCTTTAGAACAGGGAATGTCTGGTTTTTTAATTTGCATTCCAGTGCTTAGGGCACAGTGTATTGAACCTAAGTATGGAATACCTTGTACATTTATTCAAAATAAAAATAAAAATATGATGAGTCCAGAATTGGCTACCAATTTTGGCACCTATTTATATAGACAAACCTGAGGGTACTATATGTTATTATTAAATCAAGATTTCGTTTCTAATTCTTTTTTTTTGCATAACTTAGAAAGAAGATTTGAACTATAGAAGCTCAAGCCACACAATGAAAGGATCTTAAGTTCTTTAGAAATAAGTCAGAGATTCTGGAGAAATGGGTGGGAAGGAGCCCAATGGATAGGTTTAATTAAACTTTGCACACACCTTTAAGGGTGTTAATAACAAGCATTTTGGGTTTCAGAGTTCTCCTTTATCCACTACCCAGTGTCCTTTTTACCTCTTTTTCACACTAGCGTTTGGCAAAAGGAGAAAACCACCACCAATATCAGTCCTTTATTATTTTTTGTCAAAACTGGTAAAAAATCTGTTCTTATTGGGGAAGTACACTTACGACTGCTATCCTAGATTAGTCACAACTCCATCCTGGATATATCTTATTCACATTACCTCTTGGGCGCTGATGTACATGAAGTAGCCATTAGCCTTGATTCTGTCTGTGAAAAGCAATGTATGCTGCCTTCAAAAAAGGGAAGAATTAACCTCAATGAATTTTAAACAAACCCTATTCACTAGGAAACATGAGGATCCATTTGGAAGTTGGAATTCCTATAACTAACACTTGTGAATTTTCTTAGGGGCCAAAAAGTTTATCTACTAACGTACACATTCTGATTCTGATTATCACCATGGCAAGGGAAAAATTAACTCTACTCATTACCATATATGGATGATTTAGTAAAGTGTTCAGGGATTAGAAACCCCTCCCTAGCCAAGAGGTCTGCAGCCAGGCATTTTAGTCTTTGCAACGGTAGCACTGAGAGGAAAATATATAGCAAATGACTCCAGGGAAATGTGTGGGAAAGAACAGACTCTGTACACATCTTTTGGAATAACAGAATTTGGCCAACTGCTATTTTTATATATTACATTACTTTAAAAAAAAGTATGAATCCAAATGTAGAGCAGGAATACCTCCTGTTGCAGAACACAATTCTGGCTGAATTAAAAGCAAGTCAGCCAATTAATAAATATTTACTGTAGCCTTATGTAACCCAAGCAGATGAAAACTTTAATCACCTTTTCTATAAAGTTCACATTTCCTCCTAAAATTAATAGTTCTGAGTATATAAAGGGTCAGCCCTATAATAAATGGTGAAGCAGACAAGATTTTTATTTTGTTCTTTCCCTTCACTAACATCTTAAAGATATTTCTTCTTCCCAATTCCAAGTGCCCATTTGTTGCTTATCAGTCTTTGATGCGCCACTAATACCTTACTTTTTACCAATGTCTTTAATGTTTTGTCCCTGCTAGGAGTCAGGGTAAACTAAAAGAAGATGAAGGGGAGAAGAATCCAAAGGCATGGGTCTTTATTGGTGGAATCTCAGGAAATTTGGGTGATGGGGCATTTGTGCTGAGATTCCATCAATAGCTATTTTTGACTGAGATATCTTTCTTATGATGCAATGAAGACGGTTTCTACGTATTCTCCATACATCTTTTGGAAAGGCAACTAGGTGAAGATTGTTCCTAAAGTTACATCCATGACTTTCAACTAAGGATTGATCACAAAAATTTGAAATAAAATAATTCTGCCAAGTAAAGGTGTGATGGTACAAAAAGGAGAGTTATTTTTTTTTAAAGACTCGAACCCTTACCTTCCATCTCAGAATCAATACTCTGTATTGGTTTTTTTTTTTTTTTTTAACATTTCTGTATTGGTTCTTAAGAACTAGGCAATGGGGGTTCAAAAACTTGCCCAGGGTCACACAGCTAAGAAGTGTCTGAGGTAGGATTTAACCCAGGAACTTTTACCTCTAGGACTGCCTCTCAATCCACTGAGCCATTTAGCTGCCCCCATAGAGGAGATATTCTTGTGATTGGGTAGCATATGGCAATAAAACCAAGTTAATACCATGCCTTGCTCTTGACTTTCCCAGACTAATTTTCTGCTTTTGCTCCATCATCCTGGAAATGCTTACACTTCTTTAGCCTCTTTTTTGCAGGGTTCCTTTTTCTAACCTCCATTTGAAGAAGTATACATGCCAGCAATGATTCTCTCTGTCTTGGCTCAGCTCCTGACTTTCCAAGACTACTTTTTCATTTTGCACCCAGGGAGTACCAGCTTCCCCCCTTCTCTCCCAACTTTCTAGCTCTCTTTTATGCACTGTCTTCCCCCCTTAGAATGTAATCTTCTTGATTGCCTTTTTTTTTCTTTCTTTTTGAATTCCCAGCTCTTAGCACAATGCCTTACATATAAGAAAAGTTTAGTAAATGTGCCCTAATCTAATCTAAATCTAAGGTAAATGACAATACATGAGTCATACCAGTTGTTTTGTCTGAATACATTGTGCAGTTAAGTATATCAATTGTCAAGATTGCCTAAATGATTGCATTTATATGGTCTAATTCTACTGTTTCTATGGTCCAGTCTATAGCTTTAGTCTTGCAGATGGTTTCTTACCATAGAGAGTACTAAGTGAAGTGTGGATTTGTCTGATCAACTGATCGGATTAATACAGATAAACAAAACCACAAGTAACTTCCCTCCTTCCTTTCTTCCCTCTTTCCTTCTTCCCTCTTTCTTTCCTTCCTTCCTTCCTTCCTTCCTTCCTTCCTTCCTTCCTTCCTTCCTTCCTTCCTTCCTTCCTTCCTTCCTGCCTCCCTCTCTTCCTCCCTCCCTCTCTTCTTTCCTTTCTTCCTTCCTTCTTTCCCTCATTCCTTCCTTCCCTCCTTCCCTATTTCCTTCCCTCCCTCCTTCTTTCCTTTGTTCCTTCTTTATCTCTCTCCTTCCTTCTTTCCTTCCTTCCTTCAATGGTAGTTGTAGATTCTGGAATAAATTACTTATAGTTATTAAAAACAAACAAATAAGAGTAGTTTTGGTATTATCTTTTACTTAGTACTATACAGACAAACTTAATATACACTAATGTATTAGGGATAATATTGAATAAAATCATAGGTTTTTATATGGTTACACTAAACAAGACTAAACTAGTGATTATATTAGAAGAAGACTATGTTCATTTAAAAGATTTCATTTTAATTATACTCTCAAGTATCTGCCTCTATAATTAGGTATTTGTATTCTTTGTTATAATAAACATAATCTATTTTAAGTAATTAAAAAAATTAAATATTCAAGGAAAATAAATAGGAATGAAGATGCTGTAAGATGCTTGAAGTCAGGGGTTCTTTGCCTTTTGTATTTCCAGAAATGGACATGATATAAGCATTTAAAAATGTTAGTTGAATGGAATCAGATCATAGTCATGATATTAAAGGAAATATTAATGAGTGGCTTTAAAATTGTATTAAAAATGGATTTGATAACATTACTTTGAGGATTTTTTTAATACTGTCGAAAGTACCTTATCCAAGAAAAGAATGAAACTGACCATCAAAAGGAATGATATGGGTCAGAGTACATACATATCAAAATATTATGTTATTTACCAAGCATTTTAATCTTATAAAATATTACAGTATAATTTTTGGATTTGTCATATGACTAGAACAGAATTAGGCAATTTGAATGGGCCTGATGAAATCTTGGATCCATTAAAACAGTGGATATTGAATGATGATGATTTGTGTTTAATTACTCTGAAACTACAGTTGGTCTCTAAGTTTTTGCTAATACATAGGTGGAAATTTTCTTCAGAATATTAACTACTGTTCAAAAGACTCTTTTAATTTATATTCTATGCCTCTAAAATGATAATTAGCAATTTTATTCTTTATCAGAAAAGTAACAGAAGAGCTGAACCAAAGCATAGTATTTCTAATGGGGGTAGCATATTATATAAGCTGAATTCTGGGCTTGAGTTTCATCTTTGCCATTTTGAGCCCTTAGCATCATTCATCATATAGCATATTTGCACACAAGTAGGTGTTTAATACCTATTTGTTGAACTGAAGTATTGAAGTATTGAACCCGGGGCATCTCAAATTCACTCTAATTTATATTTTAAGCAAGAAATAGGTCACTCCTGGAAGGAATTCCCAGTTGTCTCTGAGAACAGTGGCATGTTCCAAATGAATGTGGAAAGGAGCATATAATTCCTAAGGGGGAGCATATGACTCAAAGGCAAAAAGTTCTAACAGAATTGGAGAAAACAAATGAAACACAGATAAAACACAGAAAAATATGCTAGAGGGGAAAAAAACCTCAACAAATTAAGTCCAGTTGGGTTCAGTAAAAGACAGCAATATTTTCTGTCCATACTGCCAACTTTTAGTAGTCTGTGATACAGGAGATGGAGAAAGCTTGGATATTTTAAATCAACATTTTACTCCCCCAAACCCCATTCCTATTCTTTGATTACACAATTCACAAATAAAAGCTTAACTAGAAATATTCACAGCTACCCCTCCTATCCCTGTCCTTCACAGACAAACAACAGAACACAGGAAACCCACTTGAGACTTGTATTATTTGGCTGGTAGTTTATGCTGATCAGCTTAATTCAAATATTTCTAAATAAATAGCAAGTTAACTGATTTAACTTTACTTTACTCCTTTATCACTCCTTCTCAGTGATGAGAACTCACAAAGACAGTAGCAAATTCGTATAAATAGATGACAAGTCTCTAAATGACAGAATTGATCTATCTTAATATTTTTAGTTTCATGATGCTTATGGTATGATTATCATTCTTCTCTTATCTTTGGTGGTCTATAAAGAATGGATGGATCATATCCAGACCAGTTGACATAAAGTAAGATATTTTAAAGATTGAAAAATTTGCAAATTCAATAAGCAATCAGGCATTCACTGTGTGTGCCACAAATATAAAGCATTGTGCTACTAAACAAGGGACATATAAAATAAAAAAATAATACAAAGCCTGTGCCCTTAGGGAGCTTTCAGTTTAATTTTCTTTAGTTATGTCAGTTAACCTTTTGCAAGGTTTTTTTCTATTATGCTATTAATTTTTCATCTTAATTGTCCTTCAGGAAATTATTTTTCTAGTATGATATTTAGATAAATTGTCTCAACAAATCTTTCCAAAAGCCATTTATGTCTCTCTTTTAAGTGTAAGAATATAAATGAAACAGATCTTTTTATTTAAAGGGCAGAATGCAGATTGTCAAATAATTTGTTGTACATGTGAAAGGTCAGATATCATAAATTATTTATTTATTTTAAAGCCTTACCTTCCATCTTGTAATCAATATTATGTATTGGTTCCAAGGCAGGAGATGGGTAAGAGCTACACAAATGGGGTTTCAGCGACTTGCTCAGGGTCACTTGCTAGGAATTATCTGGGGTCAGATTTAAAATCAGGACCTCCTGTCTCCAGGTGTGGCTGAACCACTGAATCCACTGAACCACCTAGCGGCCCCATAAACATTTTTAATAATAACATAAAAATAATAAAATAAAATGAGTCATCTAAGACAATATTTTAAATATGAAGTATTTTCCCCTCATCATTAAAAAGTAAAGCTTTCTTTTTAAACATATTAACAGTAGGCAGATGATATATAAATCTAGGACAATGGCCTTTGAAATGAAGTAAATAAACAGAAGAGAATTAACTAAATGACATTCAATAGTACTTATGTAATAATTCAGTGAATGTTGGTTCTAAAATATTGAATTTTAAGAAGTACCTTCATGTTGCTTTCTATACGGAATAGTCTATGTTAAGTACAATTCAGATGTCTTGATTTGGGGCTAGATATTATTAAAAAATTTTAAATATTATCTGAAATGCAACATTTTTCAACAAATATGTGTAATGTATATATAATAATAAATGAGAAAAATGGTAATTCATGAAACCATTTTCATGGTTTTAATTTAATGCCTGTAAATTGGTGTAAAGTAAATGAATTTTGAAGAGTATCCCGCTATCTATTCTTTTCTTTGGAAATATTCCTCTCCCTTAAATATTTGAGGGAAAAATTGGTTAATCAGAAGTACTTACTTGATCAGAAGTAAACCAACAGTAAAAAGCAACAGAATTTTTACCTTTAAAAATACTCTGTAATAACCCTAATTCCTTAGCTTGTGTTCTTAAACAAGGAAGAGATTTGTATTTACCCGTGCTCCTTTCTCAGGAAAGCACTGACAACCTCCACTGCAGTCTCTTCCTCCACAGGGCACATCGTATTTTTTCGCAGCCTGAGAAGAAAAAGAGAAGAAAATGGTTAAGCAATTTCAATTACAATTTAAAATAGAAGTATAATTAATATCAAAGATCATTCAAAAAAACTTTGCATTTATTAAGTACCTCCTATAATAGGTATAGCCTGGAACACCTGGTCCATACCCTATAACCATATTATATTGTTATTGTTCAGTTGTGGCCCATTTGGGTAGTTTATTTATTTTTTAGTGTTGTTGGCTTTTATTTATTTATTTTTTTTGGGTAAAGATACTGGAGTTTTTTGCAATTTCCTTTTCCAGCTCATTTTACAGATGAGGAAACTGAGGCAAACAGAGTTAAGTGGTTTGCTCAGGGTCACACAGCAAGTGTTTGAGGTCAGATTTGGACTCAAATCTTCCTGACTCCAGGCCTGAGCTCTTTTCACTTCATCACCTATTTATTGCTCTTTACATATTATACTATTTGTGTAAATACTTTACCAGGAATGAGAAAAGGTTCTGGTTATAAAATTTTTCTAATAGCACTACAGTCACTGCTTCTGAAGAGCTTAAAATCTAATGAGAGATGGAAAGAAAAAGCAATGAAAGAAGGAAGGAAGGAAGAAAGGAAGGAAGGAAGGAAGGAAATATGAATTTAAGTGCCTACTATTTGTCAGGCACAGTGATAAATGCTTTACAGATATCTGAGATCAGATTTGAATTCAGGTAGAGGTTATCAACTCTCACCCTCTTATTTTACAGAGGAGGAAGCCGAGATCCAAAGAGCTGAGGGATTTGCTCAGGGTCACCAAGCTATTAAGAATTTGATATAGGATTTGAACTCAAGTCTTCCTAATTCTGAATCCAGTGTTTTTCCATTTTACCATAATGTCTACATATCATCCAGTGATGGATGATCACTGAAATTTAGGGAGGAGATGAGACTGCCAGGGGAGAAGATGAAGAAAAAGAGAAGACAGCTAATGACAGTGCCTTTTGGGATGCTTAAACTTAGGAAATGCAGAGCAAAAGAGATTGAGGAGAAATCAGATAGGTAAACCAGTGTCATAAAAACCAAGAGAGCAAGGCTTATCAGAAAAAAGAGGTTGTTCAACAGTAATAAATACTTCAGGAAAGTCAAGGCAGATAAGGACTGAGAAGCTGATAGATTGGACAATTAAATGGTCACTGGTGACCTTGGAGAGAGAATTTCAAGAAAGAAGAAGGAATGCAATCCTCTAACCTAATTCCTGGGTTATCCCTTTTAATAACCAACGCACACAGACCTCAACCAGAAGAATTCTTTCCTTTCTCAGCTAGGTTAATACATGCAGGAGCCAGGATCAGTGAGTGGCCTCATGAGGTATTAAAATATGCCCTGGAGTCAGAAAGATATGGGTTTGAATTCTGTGCCAGGCGCTTGCTAGCTGTGTGACTCTGGAGTGTGTCCCCCAAGCTCTCTGAGATTCAGTTTCCTCATTTGTAAAATGAAGAATTGGATTCAGTGATCTCTAAGTGCCCTCCAGCTCAGATCTCTGGACTCTGTGACTCGAGGAGGCATTATTGGGACTGTCCCTGTGAGTGGCTGCCCTTCCTGATGCTGTTGTTGTTTGCTTGTTTTAGTCACATCTGACTCATCCTGATCCCACTTTCGGTTTTTCTAAGCAAAGATATTGGAGTCATTTTTCATTCCAACGCCAGCTCATTTTATAGATGAGGAAACTGAGGCAGATAGTATTAAGTGACTTGCCCAGGGTCATATAGCTAGTTAAGTATCTGAGTCCGGATTTGAACCCAGGAAGACACCACCTACCTGCTCCACTCCTGATAAGCATGTATCAATTAAACTGGGAAATCAGGGCAAAGGGATATCGTTCAAGAGGTAGATACATGAGAAGAGGCAGAAGGACAGAAGCCTGTTACAAGACGGGAGACTTCAGAATTCAGGAATAAAGTCAAACATTTTAGTTTAACGTTGCATTTTAAAGAATGACCCATTCTTGTGGGTGGCTGAGGAACTGTGGAGGTGGTGGTCCCAGGAGCTGAGAACATTGATAAACTGAGAAGCCAGGAAGCTAGTAAGATCATTAATAATCGACAGTTACACATAGTGTCCCAAAAGGCTTAAAATGGCACTGATACTAATAACTTAAAAGCTATTAAAGCTTAAAATGACATCAAGTCATTTTGGGGATACCAAGTATAATGCTTAAAGGTTTGCAAAAACTTTATACACATTATCTGTGAATTCTGACCTCTCTGGCTTCCTTTAAGTGGCATCTAAAATCCCACCTTCTGCAGGAAGCCTTCCCTAACCCCTCTTAATTCCAGGGCATTCCCTCTTTTGATTATTTCCTATTTATCCTGTATATAGTTTGCCTTGTATATATTTGTTCACTAGTTGCCTCCTCTCCTTACATTGTAAGCTTCTTTGGAGCCAGGGCTGTCCTTGGTATCTTTTTGTATCTCTAACACAGTGCCTGGCAAAAAACATATTTGTTGAATGAATGAATAAATAAATGAATGATCCTCCCATCTGTGGCATAGGTACCATCAGTAGTATTATGATTATATATACTTTCTGATTAGCACAATAATTCCAATGAAGTAGGTTCCATATATTTAAAATCTTCCCTATTCTGACTTTTCTTTCCTCAAGTGGAGGGAGTGTTTATCTTTTAAAGATATTCACTGACATAGTGTTTAATTAATTGTTCACATTTAAAGAACACTCACTTGGTTTACAAATTGTACAATAACCCCTGTACATTCATGATCCTACAGCAGTACGAAAGTTTTACAATTATGACCCCATTTACAGATAGGGAAACTGAGGCTCAAGAGGTTGGGACATGCCAGTAGTTTGGCTCAAACTCAGATCTTTTCGCTTCAAATCCAGTACTCCTTCCCTTTCATCAAACTGCCTCTCATTTGTTCCACAGTTAAGAGCTTCTATCTGTTTTCTTGATAGCGTGTCTGACAAGATGGTTTCACTTCCAGGCATATGCTAAATGTCTTGGAGTCCTGTAGTTTCCACCACAATTTGTGTTTTGTATTGTCTCTTTCTCCATTACAGTTTGATGACCAATAAACATTTGGCCAAAAACACATGGCCTTAGTTTATCTAAGGTCTAAATAATAGTTCAAAATTTTTGCAGAGATGACAAATTCCTTTCCTTTAAGGAACAATTTTCTGCTTAGATACCTCACAGGATGTCTTATATTTTCCTTTTCTTATAATAACATTGCATCTACTCCAGGATCTGATATATCAAATGTTCTCATGAAAAATTTTGGAAAGCCTAAGGCTTTTCAAATGGGGATGGCTTTAATTCCAAAATGTAGAACAAACCTAGTAATATGCAGCTATCTGATCTGATTTGGTTCTTGTTTACAGAAATTTATCATTTTATGACAACTTCAATCTTTTCCCAAAAAGCTTTTTTATTCCCAGCTCCTTTCCCCTCCCCCTTCTTAAGCATTTTGTATATTGTGTACCAAATGTTTACTTTCTGTGAGTCGAAATGGGAATTTTTCACTTTAAGTCCAGCTGCTTTAAGGATTATATTTAACACCCACATGAGATATCCTAGATATTCGACATTCCGACTAAATTGCAGAATCCCAGAGCTGAGAGTCTAAGAGGTCAACTAGACCATACCAGATCAAAAGCCTTCTCTAAAACTTCCCAGACAAGTGGTTGGTTGACCTTTGCTTGAAGACTTCTAGTGAGGGGGGGGGGGAAACCTGCTACCTCCCAAGGTAGACCATTCCAAATATGTTATCTACCTATTCTGGGGCAAATAACTCTAGCTCACTTAATAAGTTATTTATCAGTCTTTGAAAAGAAACAAGTGAATTTCCCAGGTACAGGGGTAAAACATTAACAGAGTGTCAAGAAGGAAATACCACTATTTTACAAATAAAATACTTGGTATGATTGGAAGTTATTTTATACTTATATACCTTGAAAGAGTGATTTCATTGATGTACATACTTTACTGCTGCATAGTGCAATGCTCTCACTGAAAAATCCATTATTTGGGCAATATTTTGGTTACTAACCTCTCTGCATTTAGCTAGACCAGAACCCCAATGGCAACAAAAGCACCCCATCTGATAGTGAGCCCATAATCTAATTCTTTGAAATGGGTTAAGACCTACCAAAAACATAGTCCTTCAGAAACCCAGACCCACCTAATAAGAGTTAAAATGAAGATTCTTGGGACATTTTGAGAGTTTGACTTTATACTCCTTTAGGCTGTGAGCCAACAAGAAATCAATGACTTCTTCAGAATCTAAATAATCTGACAGTAAGGTTTTATAATACTTCCTCTGCTGAGATAGCAATCTTTGTGGTGTCACAGAATGAATATTAAATGGGAAACTTAGAGGATAGGGTTTTAAATGTATCTTTTTGTTAATTACTTATATGGCCTTCAAGACCCTTCACCTACATGGGAATGAATCATTACATCTGAAAAACAAAAACTTCTTTTTCTTCTTTTGTACTGGACCAAATTTAATGACTTATCAGGTAAAGAATGGATGATCCTTAGTCAGCCTTGTGGTAGATGGGATTCATATTTTGGGTTGTAGCTGGACTGATGGATATCTGTGGTCCCTTCTAGCTCTAGCATCTTATGACTTTATAAACTCTTAAGAAATTGAAGAGTCAAATCAACTGTATTTCATATTCAGAATTTCCTATGCTTCCCATTTCATAGACACAAGAATGGTATCTTCCACTCCTCTAGGAGTGATGGGCATTTCTTGGGACACAACTTAAATGATTTTGAACCTTGATAAAGATACAGTAATCATGTGGCAAAATAATTCTTCTAGTCTGTCAATGACTGTGGAGCATCTAATCACACAATCACACAATCATTGGCAATGGGTTCCCTGTAAGAAACTTTTACTGTCTGGCTGGTAATTGGCATCCTGGAAAATGGAGATGAGAGAACATGATTGTAGAAACTGCTGACCATCTCTCCAACATTTTTTTCCTGACTTTCCTGATTGAACAAAGGACAAGACTGCTTGTTGATCTGTTTGGGCTTGCCTTACCTAGGATGTTTTTTCCAATTACCCTCTAACATTTTTGCTTTTCCATGGTGAAAGACCAATTGTTTTCCAGCTTCCCTGAAATCTTGAAATTTCTATTGTCTTATAAATGGAACAGTTAAACTTGTTAACACATATATGTACTAAGTTTTGTTAGTTCTCTTCAGGCTAACCATATTTTTTTTTGTCCTACAACCTTATCCCAATCAAAAAAAAAAGGGGTGATAAGGACAAAAAAGGCAATTATGAAGTAACCATGTTTTACAATTAATTTTTAGATAAAATACTGAGAAGAGGGAGATATAATAAGAACAACAACGAGTTATACAAATGGTACATTGGCTTCGCTATTGAGAAAACATGAAACTTATCTGGTACAGAGAATGTTTTCCAAAAGCCTAACCTGCATACATTGGTTATTGTATGTTATTTATATAGTTTTCAATGAAAATCAGGTAACTAGTTTAAAGATTCTGGATAGTACACCTCTTTTTGAATATAGAATATCTAATAGCTTTAAGGGAAATTACTCTGAATGTTACCTTAGAAATACAGTAATTAGCAATTAGATGTAGATTTACATTTTATTAATCAACAATTGAAGTAAGAAATTGCCTATTAAAAATTCCTTTTAAATATTCACTTTGTGTATAAAAAAATGGTTTGGTTAAAAGCTACCGAATATACACAGGGGTCATCTAGTGGTGAAAGAAATCAACTACACAGACAATATAGCATATACCATGGATATTGAAATATATGTATGCATGTATATATGCTGATGTACAAAGCAAACATAGAAAAGTATCATAGGGATTTTTTTTAATCAAAAAAAGAATTTCTGGCTTCCTTGTGACTTAACAAAGTATTTTGCTCTAAAATATCCAATTCACTCAATTTGTCTGAAAATTAAAAGACTTTTTCTCTGTTTTTCCATACACATCTTCAGATGCTAAGAACACTATGAATTCCTAGTGGGCATCACTGATTGGAAACAGTATATGGGAGAACAGATCTCAGTTACTGAGATGCTTATCCCCATCTTAATCATTTAGTTCAAAGGCACACCTCAGGAATATGACATGGCCTTACATATAGTTGGCAGGCAATCAATATTTATGAAATCTAACTGAACTCCTTCAAATATTTCTATGGTTGGAAGCATTGAAGAGGAAAAGTCGTATTCTCAAGATATCTTAGATAATTTGAGTTATCTAGATTCTGCATTTCCTTGGGTACCACACTGCTTCTGAACAGAAGTTTGTACTATTAGATTCAGGAACTCAGATGGAAAATTCAAATAAAAAAATGAAATATACTTAAGAGTTTTGTTCATTCTCTGAGCAACAATGGAAGCCAGTGATAGTACTTCTGGGTACCTTTTGTACCACCACAGTTGGAAATTTTTCTCCCCTTTGCAAGTGGGCTTAGGAAAGGAACCTATTGTGCCTAAAGAAATTATAATGGGGTACCCAATCTTTATAGTCCTGTTAAAATAAATTAAATTAAATTAAACACATTCTTTTTTGACTTTCTTTATATCCCCAGCACTTAGCACTTAGTAATTGCTTATTAAATGTTTGCTGAATGACTGACCAATATACATTTATAAAGAATATACCTTGCAATAGGAACCCACTATATCAAGATTAAAAATAAAACTCAAACAATCTCTTGCAGGTTAAGTTGCATAGAAAGTAAAATGTGATGAAGTAAAGGAGAATGTCAATTGAAGGAGTGAAACATTGTATTTTCAATTGAGGAGCCCTGGGAAGGTTTTATAGAAGAGATAGTACTTGGCTTGGACTTGAAGGAAAAGAAGGGTTTTGTTGAAGAGAGCGGGGGGAAATGAGAAGGAGCCATATTCCAGGCTTGACGTATGGCAAATCTGGAAAGCTTTAACCATCAGCTACTGTGACATTCCTGGTCAGTTGAAATTCAACTACTTTGTGACAGCAGTTGATCTCTAGACAATCTGCACAAAGTAAAGCTTGAATCAATTCAAGAAGCTTTCATCTGTATTTCTGAACAAAAACTGCTTGTGGGATTCCTGAGAGAAAAATTGGTTTCTGGGAAACCATAATCTGTCTAATAATCCATATTTTCTTCATGTCTTATTTTGTAAAGGAGATTTCATTTGGAGAGCCGCCTTATTTATGGATACTGATATTGAATCCTTAAGGAGTTGTTATACAAAATTCTCAGACTTTCCTGCATCTTGAGAATGTACAGCTGACAAAACTATTTTTCTAGAGTTATCCATCTCACTTTTCCTGTGGGATCTTTTTCTTCTTGTTGCTAGGGGGATTCCTATTTCCATTTGGTTTCAATTAAATATCCTTGGTTGGGCAAAGCGATAATGGTCCTTAGAGATTTCCTCCTCCTCCTCAGAAATAGAATATATTAGGTTTACTTCCTGTTCCTTCTTTTCTATAGCATCTAATTCTTGAGGTCCTGCCTCCCTTTTTTTGGTCTAGGGTTACCACAAAACATTTTTCTCAGTTCCCATAACCTCTGCCTCTATGATTAAGAGAGGTGATATCACTTGGGGGTTCTACTAAACCCACTTCTTGATCCTTGCCATTTGGGATTCCCAGGGGCCACGGAGGACCTCAATGTATTTGGCTGTAACTGAAAGAATCAAGTAGATGTCAATAAATCAGGGCAGAGGAGGCTTTAGTACCTAACATAACTCAGAAGACCTCATCCTTTAGGGAGAGAACCGTGCCACTGCTGTAATGACCTATTTGTCTTCAGACAATCTTGATTATTTGAGAGAGATGTTGACATTGCAATAATTAGAAAATTACTAAAAGGGCTCCAAGGTTACCTTCGTGTTTGGGATGATGAGATTGAATATGGAAATAAATTAAGTAGGAAGTTAAAGAGTGACACATAAGTTAGTGTGCTTAATTCTGGACCCACGTAACCCTGTTATGTCTAGGGGCTTGTTCTGTTAATATTGCTATACTAATATCAAACATAATCAAAAGGGATGGATAAAGCATCATTACACCTACGAGAGAGGAATAGTTTATTTCTGAGTGAAGCAGAGGGACACTGGTTCAGCAAAGGTTTTACAGAGGAGGGAATATTTCAACTTGTTCTAAAAGGATGGGCAGGATTTCAAGAGGCAAAGTGTGAGAGGCCCTCTCAGTCCTTTTGGGGCTTTGAATCACAAGCCCTGTGTACTCTAATCCTCAAGGCTGGGGCCCTGCTACTTGGCACTGGGTATCTCTGAAATCCACTGTCTGCCAGCCTTGATACTCACTTAATGTCCTCTTGTCATACTCTCCCAACAACGTGCTCAACTTTCATCCATCTGCCTGCCAAGATATATGCCTGTTGCTTATTGCTGGATGTCCCTGATGCCAGCTGCCCATATTTTTGGATTTCCTCTTGTTGCATGCAGTTGGAACATTTCCAGATCAATTGCTCCATTGGAGTGGGAAACCCCTGACCAATCTCACACTAATCGAGCCCCTGTTCTGACACATTGTTAATTATTACTTTAAAAATCAAACTGAAGTGAAGCATGATAGAAGGAAAAATATTTTATTTAATTTTCGAATCTTTATTTATTTATTTGTTTTAGAATATGTTTCCATGTTTCCATGATTCATGTTCTTTCCCTCCCTTCCACCATTACCCACTCCTGTAGCCAACAAACAATTCCACTGGGTTTTACATGTATCATTGATCAAGACATATATATTTCCATATTATTACTATTTGCAATAGAGTGGTCATTTAGAATCAAAGTTGAACAAGTAGCAAAGGTTATATGAGATATAGGAGTATTTACTGATGAATTAAGTTTAAGAAAGGATTCAGTTTGATGGAGAAAGATCAGGCTTTCAGTAAGCCAAAAAATTCTAAAAATTGATGTAATTTCTGAATCTATCCAGATCAACTCCCGATTGAATTACAGTTTGTCTATTATATGCATGGCAAGTGGTCATGTAATCTTTATGTGAAATTGAGAGAGACCTTATTATTCTTGAATTATTCTTTCTAATTTTGATAACTCGAATTATCAAAACATTTCTCCTTTTATAAAACCTAAATATAACTCTTTTCAACTTTTATAAGAGTAAAAGTATATTAAATATTTATGTCCAAAAAGGGAAGTGGGATTGTATTGGGGGAAAGAATGAAAATAACAAAGGGAAAATGTATGGTATACTTTAATAAGAAGAGGAAGAAGGACTCTAACAGGTTGGGTAAAACCTGGAAGAAAAATTTGTGCTGAAGGCTGGACAAAAGTTACCTGAGATGAAAAGATCTAGAGAAATTACAATCTAGAGCAGTGAAATACCCTACAAAGACTTTGTGTTAAGTATATTAAGTATGCTATTTATTCTAAAAATATGCCTAATAATATCTAAAATTAAAATACAATGCTTGTTAGCCTTACATTTTTTATCATGGGAGGGGCAAAATATGAAGGAATATCTTCCTTTTCCCCTTTCTCTGGAGGAAATTGTAGTGCTTTGACTCACCCACCAGACAAAACAAATGCCAGTTTCAATATTTGTACATAGGTACATGATCTTAAGTAACTTTAAATGAGTAGTGAAAATCATCAGGGAGTGGCCTTCAAAAATGCAAATGCCTACCCAAGACAACAGAAAATCAAGTAAGATCCAGACAGTTTTAAAAGTAAGGTACAGGTTGAGCCAAGAATCTTGACCCTTTCTCTACAAATAAGAATCACTAAAGTTAGTAATCTTTAGTGCAAGATTCTGGCCAAATAGGAGAAGGTTGGGAAAAGACAAGCTGAAAAACTGGAACAGAATAGTGACTTCAGTGAGGGTGCTGGATATTTTCCTCTACCATCTCCTAGAAGTTGTGGACCCCCATCAATAAGTACTCTTCCTATTCCATTGATAGTAAATGGTTCCTCCTGTTCTTCTTAAAACAGCAATTTTGGATTGTTATCTACCTTAGTCCAATTGCTGCACTCCCAGTCACTGATCTCCATCCAGCTCCTCTTCCAATATGTTCTTTGGAACCTCCATTTTATCTTTGAAAAAAATTGTCTTTCATTCTATACTTCTTTTCTGTCATATCTTCTATTTCTTTGTACTCATAGAGATTTAGTTTTCACTAACAGATATATCCCTGGCTACCCAGTCTAGTACTAGGAGCTTCTTTTCTCAAGCTCCAACACACATGAGCAAGAGGAGCCTTGTTGTATACTCCTTTTTTCTTGCATTGGGTCCTTTCAGACTCTCCCTATGCTGCCATCATCCATCAACCTCCCCTCTTCTAAGGATTACTCTTTCAATATGGCTTTGTTCACGACCTTGTAATAGGGATCTACCAGTCGCCTAGACCAGTGATTCCCAAAGTGGGCGCCACCGCCCCCTGGTGGGTGCTGCAGCAATCCAGGGAAGCGGTGATGGCCACAGGTGCATTTATCTTTCCTATTAATTGCTATTGAAATTAAACAAAATAATTTCCAGGGGGTTAAGTAATATTTTTTCTGGAAAGGGGGCAGAAGGCCAAAAAAGTTTGGGAACCACTGCCCTAGATCAATGCTGGCAAAGATTTTCAAGTTCATGTGCCCAAACTGCAACTTTAAGCTGCCTGTGAGGCCCCCACATTACCCCAGAGAGTGTAGGGACGAAGCAAGTGCTCACTTTGGGCAGATGGAGAGTGGGGCTGGGCATGCAAAAAATGTCCTTGGGCACCTGGAAGAGGGGGAATGGAGCAGTTCCCCCAGTGCTGGTTCGGCACACATGCCAATACTTCACCAATGCTGTCCTAGATAATTCTCTTTTTTAGGAGCTCAGAATCTGACTCAGGGCCTTCTCTATCCCTGCCTTTAACCCTATACTGAGTGCTGCTGCTGATATATTTTGTTATTTATTAAACAACAATAATAAAAACTTTCCACTTTATCTGTGTGCTAGAGTATCTGCTATGTGCCAAGTGCCATGCTAGGCAATGGGGTTAGAATGATAAAAATAAACTTGTCCCTCCCCCTCAAGGAATCTTCATTCTTCTGATGGTAAGGAATAAAGCAAAATGAACACACAATTGGTGGATTAATTAATCAGTATTAAGTATCTTCTATGTGCCAAGCATTGCACAAGACTCTGGGAACATAAGCACAAAAAGTGAAAAATCTTATTCTCAATGAACTTATACAATTATGTATTCTTAATTAAATTAAGTAACAGAAATCAGTGGGATTGGCTTTTGAAATAAAAATATCTACTGGTGACAAAAGGAAAGTAATGGGCAATGGTTATTTTCTAATGGAGTGGGGTAAAATAAATATAAAATTCATGCAAAGTCAATATTGGTTAATATATTTTGGTTGGGGGTAGTGTGTAGAATCAGGAGAGTCTTTGTGTGGCAGGTAGTATTTGAACAGAGCCTCAAAGGAGATGATGAAGTAAAGAAGAGGAAGGAGTTCATTCCAGGGATGAGGAACAGTCTATACAAAGGCATAGATTGAGAATGTGATTTCAGACAAACTGGTCTCTCACTGCCTCAGTGTTCATGTTTTATATCTTTCCTCAGCCATCCATAGGGATAGCCATAGCTGGGATATCATCTTCATCCATAACTGTAGTCCACCTGAGCCTGAACTTTTGGTTCTTTTCTTTTGCTGTTCCATTTCTCCCTAGATCTCCTTCTTCCTAAATATACTGTTTTCATCATGGCCTCCAATCCTCCCAGTTCTTTCAATCAATTTCTCCTATTCTAGGCTCACTTTTCTCCCTTAAAAGTCTTAGCACTAGTGTTGAGCAGTTCAGCTATACACTGTTCTCTAGCATTGAAAACATTGTTCACTCATCCTATCACCTCTTATATCTTGCTAAACCCCAACCATGGGATATATCTACCATCTATCTGCCTTCTTCACACCCATCCATACTCAATGTGATCTACTCAACACCAATGAGAGAAGCTACTCAATTTGGTCCAATACAACATATGTTACTAATTTCATTAAATCTATTGAACTAACTATCCTTGTTGCTGTAGGGCAATTCCTTTATTCTTTCCCATCTGACTTATACTTCCCACTTTATCTGTGTGGTAGAGTCCTAAATCTTCTCTTTACTCAAGATAACTTTATTATCTGCTTTTTTCTCACTTTCCCTTCAAGACTATTTCTTTTGTTTTAGAAAGAATTTGGTGGCTACCTACTAAGTTCCCTTCTCTCTCTTCTTCACACCTCAATAATCCTTGTATTATCCTCCAATATTCCCTTTAATCCAATCTTCAAGGGAGATATGGATCCTCTCTTTGCAAAAGCAAACTCTTCTACCTTTGATACATTTTCTCTAGTTCCCTTTACTAAGACCCCCTTGATCATACCTCTTTGATAATTTACTATTTTTCATCTTTCATCTTTTATTGATTGCCTTCTCATGATATAAAAATATTCTAATTTATCATCTGTACACAACTGTCCAACCTTTTGCAGTTTGTTAAAGATAATAATAAACTCAATCCTGTATTTATTTATTTATGTATTTATTTTATTAAATCCTTACCTTCCATCTTGGGAGTCAATACTGTGGTATTGGCTCCAAGGCAGAAAACTGGTAAGGGTAGGCAATGGGGGTCAAGTGACTTGCCCAGGGGCACACAGCTGGGAAGTGTCTGAGGTCTGATTTGAACCTAGGACCTCCTGTCTCTAGGCCTGGCTCTCAATCCACTGAGCTACCTACCCAGCTGCCCCCTCAATCCTGTATTTATAACAGCACCAGTATCTACCAAAAGGTCATCCCCAATCCAGTGGGCTAGGAAAAGATGTCAAAACCAAGACCTGATTGGCTTGGGGATGAGGAAAAGGGCTCAAGCTATGGCAATTTTGTAGTGGCCTCTGATTTTGTCTGATCCATAAAAGTGATTCATAAAGTCATCAAAGAGAGGCAAGTAGGTGGTTCAGAGAATTTAGAGCCAGGACCAAGATTGCCTAGGTGTGAACCTAGGCAAGTCACTTAACCCCCAATACTAGCCCTTACTGCTTTTCTTTAGAATAGATATTTAGTATCTATTCTAAGACAGGGGATAAGGGTTTAAAAAATAAATAAAAGTTTCAAGGCATATTGTAGAAAATTGTGCAGGGGAGTGTGATACTGAATGAGAGCTTTTAGATTTATAGTCTTAGACTAGTTCTGTCTCTTCTTATCTATGTGACCCTGGGCAAGTCCATCTACATCTCAGTTTAGTCATCTGTAAAATGAGGAGGTCAGACTAGATGGCCTCCCAGTGTCCTTTCCAGCCTAAATCTATGACTCTATGATCTTTCCTTTCTTCTGAATACTTCCACATCCTGTTCTTCCTAAACAATATTTAATCCTGTTCTGAGCTAGTAAACCAGTATTTCTGTGCTTTTTTTTAATGCCAAGAATGTGATGTGACTTGGATACCTTCAGAGCCAACTGGCAGCTAACTATAGAAGATGTATTTGCTATAAATATGTGATGATTTCTTGCTTGACTAGCATGTAGAAGACATTAGCTCCCAGGTGCAAACTGTGGTGAGTTGGACAAAGGATTTCTTAGTTGAGTTGGTGTGTGGGAACCTACCTCTGGAGCTCTAACTGTATCTTGGCATCATGAAATTAAAAGCATAAAATACAACTCTTTACACAGACCTTAAATGAGCATTTTAAGTTCTGTGTAAAGAGTTGTATTTAAAGTTTAGAGTATGGATTCTTTATTCTCCCCCTTTTAGGAGAGTAGAAGACATATATTGCTCTTCTAAGCAAAGTGGGGAAGCTTTTCCATCAGTTTTCTTTCATGTCATCTCCTTGAATTTGTATATAAACTTGGTGTAGAACTCATTCCAAAGGAGAATTACTTCCCTAGGTTCCCTGGCCTATATGGCTGCCAGCAAAATAGCTTTGCTATGCCACTTTAATTTAAATGTGGGACCATAATGTGTCAAAATGGGGATCAGTGGAAGCAGCTGCGAGACTAAGAGGGTATCTCCTCATAGATGCTATTGGCCCTGGTTCCTCTTTCATAAATCCACCACGGTTTCATATTGCCATGATATAGTCATGCCATATTGTCCTACAGGAAAGGGGATGCCATTTTTTTTCTTTTGGAACCTTTTTCTGTTGTGAAAAGCTGTGGAATGAACTCTCTAAAGGTCTGTGAAATCTTTCTTTCCATCCTAAAATATAGAAAAATGATCTGTCAGAGTTTTCCCAAATCCTATCCTGTATGTTTATGATATTACAAAACAGGCTACAGTAATAGTTTCCAGGTCAGTAAGCGACACCAATAAAAATGTATTTCCTTTTTGGATGCTAATTCCCATTAATGTCAATTGGAATTATACATTTATAACATAGAGAAGAATAAACCCGTTGATGTTAAGACTTTTCTGCCAATACTGATGCAATTTAAAATGTATATTAAGCTAGTGAATGAATGAATGAAAAAAATGGCTGATGATGGTTCTGAACTCCATGCATAAAAGTGAGTGTAACATTAATCAAATTTATATGAGAATACAAGAACAAAACTCATCTGTCCTAAAACAAAGAATATTCTGTCCTCTACTAATTCCAAGAAACTTCTTGTCCCAAGGCAGTCTTTTTTATGCCAATACACCTCTAGCCAACAAAAGGCAATTCTCTGAAGAGTTTTTACAGATTTTGACACTGGAACTTCCCCATAGCTTCCTAACCCAAATCTCCTATAAATAGTAATGCTAAATAATCCATTCTAATTGACATATGAGGTAAACTTAAAAAAAGACTATTAGCATTTCCCTATTAAATATTAAAAGATCTACACCCATCATTGACTTCCCTAAATGTCTAGTTAAGTCATACCTTCTAGAATTATCCTATTACTCTAACTAAGTGGCCAAGAGAAGAGAGAGCCAAGTTAGGAATAAGGTACCCAGCAGAATTCTATTAGTTTATCAAAACAGGAAATATAAGCCATTTCCTCACACTCAGCTTTAAAAATGAAGGAAATAATTCAAACATGGTATTAATAATACAAAGTATACATAGGAGGAAATGCATATCTTTGTCATTCCACACAGCATATGCTCTTCCTGATAAAATCTGTGGCCTTTTAGTTCACTTATTTCTGCAATGATTGCAGAGACCCTACAATAAATATAACCATTAGGAAGGTGCAAAATATCTTTTGGGAGAAATATGCTCACTCCTTTGGTATAAAGAACATTTTCTAGTATAACACTTGGTGTTCTGTAAGAATTCATTTACTTTAGTCAGGTGAATACTTGTGAAACACACTCCTCCTGTCTCACCATAGCAACAGACATAACTAGAAGGCATTATGTTTGAGGTGTTCTCATATATCTCATTTGAGTCATCAAAAATACGATGCATATTTTTATAATTCTGCATTTAATTTTTTTTGACAAGCAACCACTGGCCAACTTTACCACCTTCAATTCCTCTTTAGGCAACTTAAGGCAGAGAACGGTGGTGCTTTCCAAATTCCAAACTGATAAGGAAAAAACATATAGTTTCTATAAAAATAGAATCACATTGAAACTTGTGCTGTAACAGGACTGAGCTGTCTAGGAAGACTGGGGAAAAGAGGCTGCTAAGATAGGCTGTGTGCAGGTAGACAGGTATTGTAAGATGGATAAGCCAGTGTACAAATTCTAGTGTTGTTAGTGAAGACAAAGGAACAGACATGTATTGATGACTTCAACAAGCACTATCAAGATTCCAGAAAGGCCAGTTGGCAGAGATCAGAAAATTACACTTAAATGGGAAACAAAGTCAGGACTCAGATAAAATTTCTGAGTGACAAGGAATCAAGAACCCAGATCGAAGAGACTCAGGAACAAAGATTCAGAGTCTAGAGAAAGGTCTGGATTACAGGTTTGGGAGCAAGGGTAGTAAGAAGGACCTTTTATGACTAAACTCTCAGCTTTCTGAGACTGGAGGTCAATATGTATTTCTGGTCAATTTATGGAGACGTGGAAGCAAACTTGGGAGGAATCGAGACACATTCTCTGCACTGACCCCTTTCTTTAAATATTTAATTCAAAACTCTTCTTCTTACAGAAAAACAATCTGGAACAATTCTTTTAGTATTAATGAAAGAAGAAAAATTTCCGTGCTAGTATTGAGAAAATCAATTTGGTTTTGCTAATTGTTTATAGAGGCCAAGATAGTTGTGAGTTGGTAACAGATTAGTGAATTGGCCACATGATCATTATATAAATATGAAGAAACACATTTATGTATGTTTATAGGTAAACATATGTATATATTATATAGGAGCATATTTCCCAGTTTTCTAACAAAGTAATTCATTAATTTAAGAATGACATTGTACCAGTAAAAATAAAATATTAATCTGTGTAGGTGTAATATATAATGATTTATAACCCGAAGTCTAGAAAATGGGTTAGAAACTGGGTAGTTATAAGCAAGGCAACGAATGCACAGGTGTCAGAGATCAAAGTGAGGAGAGAGTTGAAACTAGGCAAGCAATTCCAATGGCAGATATCAGGCAACAGGCACAAGCAGACTGTGAAAATGAATGGCAACTTTTAAACCTTTAAACATTTAAGAAGCTTCCTGTCTGAAATGCCAGTTGCCTCAAGTTTCAAGGATTCATTTTAGTGGTGCCTTTTACTTGCTGTCTTTATTGCCTGCCTGATTCCTAAATACTGCATTGCTTTAGACACATGCTCTTTGGATGCCTGTTATAAACAGAATACCATCTTTTAAGTCATCTCAGAATTCAGACAGTGCTTTAGAAATTATTTTTATATACTTATACTTTATAGAAGTATGTGTGTAAGGATGTGTATTTATACATATATATTTAAAACAACTCAGATAGGTACATATATGTATGCATCTATTTGTATATATACACATGTACAATATGCATATATTTTGACGGTCACGTTCTATTTTGAATAGGATTTCACTTTGTTCTAAAGTTGTGCTTGAATTAGTTCCTACTTGAGATTCCCAAGGCCTTGAGTTGGAATTAAAACATGGTTTTGTGAATCCCAAGTGAGAACTAATTCTTTTTCTTTCCAAATATTTTGAAAACATGAATTCAGCTCTGCATAAAAATTCCTTCATATCAATAAAGTTCTCACCCTCCCATTTGGATGTTGTTGTTTTTTTCTCGACATATCTTTCTGTGTGCCTTTCTTCCTTCTATGCCCTACTATCACTGGCAGGGACGGATGATCATCTCTTGGATAGACTATTGCAAATTTCTCTTTATTGATATGTAAATAAAAATATATATTTATTCTCTTTAACTATGCCCCCTCCCAATCCTTGCCACAACGCTAGTCACGTTCTGCATTGGTTATTCTGTCAGTGAATGCTATGAGCACTATTAGCATACTCTAACGATTCAATCCAAGGATCCTTATTTAATGCTTCTCCAGAGTTCTCTGCATTGTTTAATTTTATTTCATTTTATTTCTCTTTCACATCCCAGATCATTCTATCTATCCATTGATGGATTTTAGGCAAAACTCTAAAATCTGTTTCATTGGCTAAAACCTTCTGCCTTTCAATCTTTTGCAATATATCATAGTTCTGGAGAAATCACTCTTTACTTGCTTTACTAATCCATGTTCTCTAATTCAAATGATTTATCAAATTTCACTTTCCCAAATGACACACTTTCAGACATGGTCATTATGGTTAGACTTTTTGTCATTTTGTTCCACTAAACTGATTTTTTCCTGGGACAGGGGAGATGAAGAGTTTCTAGGGTGAATTGGTAAATAGGAATGGAGATGCAAATAAAAAGATATTGATAAAACTTTTAAAAATAAACTAAAATATGTTCAGAGGGGACCCATTACATCATTAAATTTAACATACATGTAAAAAAGCCTAAACTGAATATAAAAGGAATCCATAGCTCACATAACAGAGGAGAGAGTGCTGCATCTGGAAAGAAATAATACTCCAAATGAAGAACAAAAAAATTTGCTAGTTCAAGGAAGAACACCTCTACTTGGGTTACTTTAAGGAAGAAGGCATTGGAGATATGGCATTGAAGTGAGCATTTAAGGAAGCATGTGGTTTCAACTGGTGGAATGTGATGGAAGAACATTCTGACTTGAGCAAACAATAACTGATGTTTTCTTGACACTATAAAGATTTACAAAGAGCTTTCTTCCCCAAAATTTTGTCTTTAAGGAAGGTAAACAAGTAATATTATTATTATTATTATTATTATTATTATTATTATTATTCCCATTTTGCAAATGAGGAAACTGAAGTTTAATGAATCTAGGTGACAAAATAGCAGAGCTAGGATTTGAATGCACAGTAGGCACAATGTTCATTAAACCAGAGAAGAGGGATTATTACAAGGTTTACATATGCAAATACAAAGCAAGAATAAATATGAATTTATCATTTGGCTGAAGCACAGAGGTATATAAATGGGAATAGTGGAAGATAAAGCCATTTAGATCAAGAATATCTTTTTTAAGGGTCAGACTTGGACTTTGTTCAGCAGATGTGGAATTCCAATGGCTAGTTGCATCTATTTTCCTTACCCTTTCTTTCATTCTTATGGCTATACTTAGCCAAATAACTTAGATAGAATGCTAGTCCTTACTGTTTATTCATGTATCACCTTAATATTGTGGTTGTACTTTCTCTATTCCTTTTATATGTCTGTCCACATCAGAGTATCTGTCAAGGATAACATAGACCTGGACAACAGAGATCAGAACTATGTAATTCTCTTTCTACAGTGTTTAACAGAGCCAATATTTTATTAACTAATTGCTTAATAAAAATACCTTTGGTGTTAACAATGTAACATTCACCTATGTGAATGAAGAGGGGAGGCTGGAACAGATGATTTTGAAGAATCATCTGGTACAAGCCTATGACCTAATGATGGGTTTTTAAATAGTAAAAAAAAAAAAAAAAAAAAAAAAAAAAGTTTGGCTTTGAAGGCATTTTTCTCACTAATCGCCCTTCTCCTTTCCTAACCTCATTTCTCTCCTCTACCTCTCATGCTCCCCATCTAAATGGAGACGGATGTGGGAGTCTAGTTTTGCCCATATTTTGCTTTTTTAAAAAAGAATACTAGCAAGAAAAAACCTGGAAAGACTTATATGAAGTGATGCAAAGTCAAGTGAGCAGAACCAAAAGAAGAGTGTATACAGTAACAACAATAATATATGATGATCAACTGTTAATGACAACTATTATCAACAAGGCAAGGTTCCAGGACATCTCCAAGGGACTTGTGACACTGTCATAGAAGGAACAGATAGAGGCTAAATGCAGATTAAAAATATGATTCTTCATTTTATTTCCTCCATGAATTTTTCTCTAGTGTTAAGTAATGTGTTCACATGATGAACAGTGAAATATGTATTATATTATAATTTGTGTACGACCTATATCATATTACCTGCCTTCTGAGACAATGGTTGAAAGGAGGGGAAAAAAGGAATGAGACATAGATTTTTGGACATAGCTAATGTGGGAATTTGTTCCTCTGCATATTTATTATAATTTATTACATATTTATAGCAAAAACAAAGCAAAGCAATAAAACCACATTCCTCAAATTCTGTGATGTTTTCTTTTTTTAAAAAAATTTCTATTCCCTTTAAAAAAAAGAATATTATCAAGAACTGAGTGAATTCCACAAAAGGATGAAAATATAATGCATGTAATTTTTGAGTGACTGGATAAGTTTTATTTTAGCTTCACTTCTAAGATGGTCTTATTGTGAGCTCAACCTATAAGATTGGTCTATGGACACTTGTTCAAAGCTGCTCTTTGCAACCTTTAGTGAATATTACTTCATATGAATCCTCATGCATACAATGAGATCCTCCATATTTTGAGGATTCTTTCAAACTTTAAAATATTTACTGTGATCATGCATGACTTCTTTTATGAAAGGATTCTAGTTTTATTGAGTTCCATGGACTATATTATTTCTGGGGAAGGTAAAGAAGGTCAAGTTGGGTAGAATTTAGAATCTTGTTTATTTCATACATTTTAGTCACAAGGAACTAGTTCTGGAGACAGACGATTCCTAAACAAGGAGCACCAGAAGGCTCTGGCATAAAAATATCTGCCTCACTTATGCAGTCAATTGGAGATAAACTTTGAGAAGCAAGTTGTCTCTTTAGGGTGAAAAAAAAAACCCTTCAGAGAGGGCAGAGATGTCATTCACATTCAAATGGCCAGCTTTACCCAGTGGAATTGCATGTTACCTATGGGAGGGGTGCGGAAAGGAGGGGAGGGAAAGAACATGAATCTTGAAAACATGGAAAAATATTCTAAATTAATTAAATAAAGTTTAATTCAAATGACCAGCTTTGTGCTAAGTATGGCAAAGGAAAGACATAGGGAAAACATTTATTGTTCAGTAATTTCCAACCTTTTATGACTGAATTTGGGGTGTTCTTGTCAAAGAAACTAGAGTGGTTTGCCATTTCCTTCTACAGCTCATTTTAGAGATGAGGAAACTGAGGCAAACAGGGTTAAATAACTTGCCACCCAGCTAGTAAGTGTCTGAGGCCAGATTCGAACTCAGGAAGGTGAGTCTTTCTAACTTTATGGCTAGTACACTTTCCAATGAGCCACCTAGGTATCCAGGAAAAAGATGATTACAACATAAAATAGGTGATACTAAATGGTATAGTTGGGAAAAATTAACTTTCTCCAGGGCAGAATTAGATAAAGAGATGTGTCTTCTCTAAAAGGCTTCAGGGAACCAGTCAATCAATAGGCAATTTTGAAAGGCTAAACTACTTTTTGATGGGGCCAGAACATGCAGATTTTGTGATTTGAAGAAGAAAAATCAATTCCTGACAGGGTTTTGGGGGGATTGTGGGGAAGAACAGGCTTGCTTAGGTTTAAACTAGTGACATGATGAAGTAACTCAAGATGATTTAAGTGGGGTAGTAGAAGGGAAATCTCTGCTTAGATTCAGAATTCTATATGCCAAAGTAAGGGCTTCTGAGAACACAGTCTGAAGAGCTATAAAAGGCAGTTCTGGCCATTCAATTCCCTGTTCTGGGAATAAAGGAAAGATGTTCACTGATTTTGGGAGATCCCAAAACTTTGTTCCTGTTTTACTTTGTCATCTAAAATCAGAGAATTGTCCCACATGGTTGAAACAGAACCAGCAATAAGGCATATGTCATCAGGGACAGTCACTGGATGTGTTTGCTTTGTGAGGGCAGGTCTGTAGGGGGATATAATTATTGGGGAGTGACGGCAATGTCAAGAACAACAAAAAGTATCAATAAACCAAAAAGGTGAACATTGTAAAACGAATCAGAACACCTGGATTCAAGTCCCAATTTTATCATGGTAATTAATATCTGTGACATTAACCTAGTTAATTTTTTATTAATTAACTAATTTTATTTAATTGATTTAATTAATTAACTAATCTCAATTTTCCTCTACTATAAAGTAGGGAATATAACTTCCTCTAACTACTTCATAGAGCTGTTCTGAGTATGAGATGAAATAACGTATGTAAAATGCCTTGGAACTGCATAGAAATGTAAGCTATTATTACCGTTTAAGGTCCATTCCACCTTTCTGCTTTTGAGAATGTTTCCTATGATCTCATTTGTTATGTTTAGAACAAATGTTCATTAATTCCTCTATGCAAGTTCCTTTAACTGGTAAAAAAATATCAGACATAATTTAATGCACACATTACCTCATATACCTTATATACAACTTTTAATTATTTCTACTACATGTCAGTTCTTGGTACCCTATGGCTATAAAAAATGTGTTCATGATTATTGTTGGCATATGACTATGGAGTAGAAATTATTATTCATTTTAAAGTGGATGCTTTGGGAGAGGGGGGAGAATATTTATTTATACAAGAAAAAGCTAATTGAGTTTTAAAAGTAAAAAATAACCTTATCCTTTCCCTCTATAAATTTGGGAGAGTCTGTTGAGTCTACAAAGTGCTGGGGAGGAGAAGACCCATTAACACATTTTTTTTTTTTTATAACACAGTTCAGACTTCTGTTTTGGTTCCCTGCAGACCAGTCTGGGCAAAGAAGGTGTTCATTCATATTGGCACGTAAGGAGTAAGATTGGTTATGTCTGGACAAGCACAGTTTGGAGATGGGTAGCTGCTTCTTAGCAGATCAGAAATTTCTTTAGGCTGAGGCCACGTGGGTGTTTGGGGACCAATGAAAGAATGGGTTCTTCACTGCAAATGCAGCTCTGGGGCTAGAGTCATTTTTAGACACTTGCTAATTTGGCTGCTGGTTGAGTTTTTCTTTATTCCTGCCCTGCTGTTTCTACTGTGTCAAACTGGAAGCCAAGTTGAATAGAGAACACAATCACCCATGCTAGGCAATTTTTTAGAAGGTAATCTAATTACATATTAGTAATATTCTGTTTCCCTCACTAGAAATGGGGCCATAGCAGAAATGGAAAAGCATATTACCACGTGGCCAATTAATTAGGGAAATCCATTTAATAGCATCTGTTTTATGCAATACTTGATTACCTATGTGTGGATTTATCTATGGTAGGGAATGTCCATAGCATATTTTAAAATATAGACCTTACTCCATTACCCAAAAGTTATTAGGTTATTCCTGTCTATTGTGGGTTGGTCTGTGATCAAAAAACATAGTCTAATTCTAATATTAGCCTAAGTAAATAAATCTGTTGGGAAAAATAATGAAAAGAGAAACAGATGATTTTATTGGGACATACTTTCTCTAGAGATGGGAGAATTCAAAGCTAATACTGCCATATTATTATTATTATTGCTACCATATTATTTTGAGGTTTTGGTATAAAGACACATCCCACTCAATATTGTAATGATCACTATAAAAACACAATTACCTTACAAAGAGATTTCACAACTTTACATATATATATAGATAGATATAGATATATACTTTATATGTAGATATATGCCTTTATTTTAGATAAGATAGCATTTACAAGCTGAAAGGGGACCTCAGAGATTACCTGATTCAGCACCCTCGTGTTTACAAATGAAACCATCAAGGTTGGGAGAGGTTAAGTAACTTGACCAAAATCATTTAACGAGTAAGTAGCAGAGCTGGATTTTGAACACAGGACCTCTGATTTTTTCCAATGAACTAAGCTGTCTCTTTTCAGCTGAACCAAAGTTTGTGGCATTATACTTAGTGATGTAGCAGAAAGAGTGTTGGTCTTGGGATCAAATCAAGTTCTTCAGATCTTAGATTTGTCCCTGGCTGTGGAGCAAGTCTCCCTTTGAGCATTGGTTTTTCTCCTATGTGAAATGGGCATAAACATATTAACATTCCTTCCCTCATAGGAATGTTTTGAGGAAATTCTATGTAAACATTAAAAAATTCTTAGTCTTGTCACCAGCATTGCTATACTTTTTAATGTTATATACAGATAGTTTTTCCTCTGTTTTTCTTAATGTTAGGTGTCTGAGAAAAGACAGGATATATCTGCAATTTCTTAGTTACTTCAGATTGTGATTACTTTACAAAGTTTAGACTTACCTAATATTTAGAGTATATTAGCATTTTATAATCAGGCATATATTATACATATTAACCTGGTGTTATTTCATCCTTTAACCTACTATCATCCCACAATATACATTCAGGAGAAAGATTTGTTTCTTTTCCACAAATAAATGGGATAGCAATCATGACTGAAGAGAGTTTTTTTGTTTTGTTTTTGTATTAGACATTTGATTCCATCCTTATTGTGTGTAGGTTAGAATTTAAGTATTCTTTTATTAAGCATTTATTGAGTAAGTTCATGGAACTCAGCTCTGAAGTATGAGCTTATTTATAAATTCCATGCACCCCAAATTTCAGTGAAATGAAATCTTTAAGAGAAAAAGTGCTAATCTCTTCGGAAGAATCCATCTAATAAACATATTATAATACTATCTGGCACTTACATCATGCTCTACTAATATTATCATGGTTTATCCTCATTACAATCCTAGGAAGGCAGTGCTATTATTATCATCATTATACAGATGAGGAAACGGGCAGGAAACCCCTTGTCCAGACTGACACAGATAGTACACGTCTTAGGTTGAATTTGAACTCAAATCTTCCTGGCTATAGATCCAGTGTTCAACAAAGCCTCAAGTAATTAACTACACTTCTTAATATTAAAATATTTCTTAACATGAAATTTCCTTTTTCATTCAGTGGATATCCAGGTTAGACTTTCTTAACTAAGGTCATTCAATGAATCAGGCTGACTCAGGATTCTATCCAAGACTTCTGGTTCTCTGTCATTAACTCCAATTCCAAGATAAAAACTCAAATGTTGTCTGAGTAACAAGGATTATGGTCTTTCTCTACATAGCAAAAATTCTCTTATCGCAGTACAAACAACTAACATGCTGAGATTATAAACATCCAAATAGTGGACTTCCTCAAATACTCTACGTGATGTCATCTGGCCCTTCTTTCATATCCGTTTTATTATGCCCCTGTCCTTTCAAAACAGAGTGTGCTCCTTAGGATAACAAAAGCCAGGAAATGTCCATGCTTTGGCAATAAGACAAACATGGAAACATGGAGAAACTGACAAAGTACAAACACTCAGACTTAGAAGGAAAAAAATGAATTGTAGTGTAGCAACTTAATTTAACATATTTAAAACCAACACCTTAATGCATGATAAACAATTATCTTTTCCCTGCTTTGAAAGGGGAAGAAAGAATTCTTAATATTAATATTTTAAAAAATAATTAAAAAAATGAAAATAAATGCATTATCTGGTAAATATAGTCACTAGGCAATGAGAAGGTAAATAAACTCTCAAAGTGTAGAGGTTGACCTGAATTTTCTGGATTGCTTAGAGTAAATTGCATATTACTTAACTGGTGGTATATTGCAGTAAAATGAATACACTTTAAAATGGGTCTATAACAATTTAAATGGCAAACTTTCTGGCTATTCACAGAAAGAGAGAGAGAGGGGACAACATTGAGAATGGGCATTTCCAGGAGTGATTGGGAATAAAGTAGGAGCATGAAGAGAAAAAGGCTCTTTTAGCTCTGGATGGGTACAAAAATAAGACCCAGCTTTTAAAGAGATATTTAAAAGTATGCCTATGAATGAAAGATCAAATCTGACTAATGAATATTAATCAAGTATGAAATGAGTTAACTTGTCTCACTACCTCGATGCTGACAACACACTGAAATCCATTTATGTATAGAATTTGATAATAAAGATTACCAAATTAGCAAATTTTAAATAGTCTGTACGCTGCATGATTAAATGGGAATCTATCTAATTGAAATAATTCTCATGTTTTTTTCCATTAAAAGATGATACATGTAAACTGGTCCAGCTATAATTAAGCATGAAACATGATCAAGTTGTTTTTCCCTCTTTTCAATGATTCAAGCTCTATTTTTCACTTAATTAACTGCACTCCAAGCTATTTTGCCATTAGAGATTATAATTTACAGAAACTAGCCTTCATCAAGTGTCAGAATTTCCATCCTCTCCTTCATGAAAACTTTTCCCCCATAAATAATGCTTCTCCTTCTCTTGGTAGCTACTAACAAAATAATCTAATTGGATGCAGGAAAGGATTATCTTTAGAATTCAGAGTCAGAGTCAGAACTATCCTTTAGTAAATTAGCAGGAATACCAGGAGAAAGATGTGGCTACAGCTTAGAAAATGGATGCATCTGCCAATTTGCTGAAGAAGAGTCAATGAACATATTTGGGTCATTTCTCAACAAAAACCAGTGACCAACTATGCCTCCTGAGATTATCTCCATTTAATCTTCTTTAATCTTCTGTCCCTATATCTCAAACTGTCTTTTCAGGACTGCAGAATACGAACGCCTGCTGATTCATTTAAACCTGGTTTAGGTTGAATAATTTTTTTCCTTCCATTGGCTAGAAAGATTGCTTTAGTGATGCTACCTTGAAAGAATCCTGGCAATGTGCTAAAACAGAAAAACTTTAATTTTTTGACATTATTTAAAATTATTTTTATTTTAAAATTTTAATTTAATTAATGTAATGAACAAAAATCTATCCTTCCCCATTTCCCCACTGGAAATTAAAAAAAAAGATTTTTAACAAAAATGCAGAGCTAAACAAAATTTTCCACAGTGATCTTATTAAAAAAATGTGTTTCATCCTGAGTTCATAAACTCTTTGCTACACTTTGCTATTAAGTCTTTCAGTCATCAATGCTCACTGTGTTCATCAATTTTTAAATCTTTCAGAGTTGTTTGTTTTTGATGGTATTGTTATTGTATAAATTGTTCTCCTGGTTCTGCTCATATCACCCTGAATCATTTCATACAAGTCTTCCCAGGTCTCTCTGAAACTATTCTTTTCATCATTTCTTACAGCACAGCAGAGAAAAAGTGGACTTGGTTTTGAATCTCCAATGTTCCACTTACTACCAATCCAACAAGGTAACTAACTTCATATATCTCAGTTTCCTTCTTTGTAAAGTGAAGGACAGAACTAGATGTTCTCTAAGGTTCTTTAAAGATCTAAAGCAATGATCTTTGGAATCCTAAAAGATTTTTCTGGGTCTGGAGTTCTGCCATTGGGTTTTTATTGTCTTGGGTTAGGTATGTGTGTGTGGGAGCTAAGACGGTAAGTCAGTAGCTGGCTAAGATTCCCACTTCACTGGGAATCCCCTGGAACTGGGGAAAAGGAGCCAGGCTGTGGCAACAAGCCTGGAGGGAAATTAGGTGACTTGCTTAGGGTAAAACCCTTCAAAATAATAAAAAAAAAAGAACTTCCTTGGAAAGTTACTTCTTTACTTGATAAATCTGGGTGGCCCTAATCTTCAGGTAACATGTGCCTCTTCCTCAACTCCTGTCCAATTGTGGAAGTTGTTTCTTGAATTCACAAGCAGCTGAATATGATTTTATAGGAGTGACAAGATTGAGTGAATAGAATAATTTGGCTCTTGAGTCTAAGGAGCTGGGTTCAAACTCCCCCGCCCCATGTTTCTAGTCTACAATGATCTGCTTTTCTGCATAAAAGTGGAGAAAAAGAGAACTTTAATGAATGTCTCCTTAAAAACCCAATAAATCATTTTGCTTTACAATATCATTTTTTTCCTACAAATGATGCAACAAATTGCTGACCTACAGGGTTGTAGGAGAATTCATGCAAATGATAGCTGCAAGTAATTGAAATTCGATATCACTAACTTTTCCTTTTATGGGGTATAAAACGCTACCAACAAATACTCTCCTGTTTCCCTGATGTGTGTGTGTGTGTGTGTGTGTGTGTGTGTGTGTGTGTGTGCATGCATGTATGTGTGTATGAACTTGTTTTTAAAGTGGAATGCAATGTGACCTACTAGTTACAGTATGGCAGCCAGGATTTCCTAACTGTTGAGCCAAAGCAAGGGGAAGGGAGGAAGAAAGCTGCCAAATAAGTCTTCGGGGCATTCGTTGCAAACCCAGTCATCCTTCCTCTTGCAGTACTTACTTGGACTCTCTGCACTGGAAAACAAATCATTCCTTTCCCAGCTGTGAAAAAGGATGGATTTCTTTGGCCACTTTTCAATATCCTCCTCCCCTGCACTCCCTTCAGATAAAGAAATCTCTTGCTTACTCAACTATTGATTATTAGCTGCAAGATGAGTTACAGTCAGGTTTCCAGGATGCCACAGGTGTGATTCTTTACCTGTTACGCTACAGTACTTTGGCTTCCATGACTTAAGATCCTTATCCTTAGGCAATGTGCTTTAGGGTACAGAGTACTGGGCTTGGAGCCACAAGGACCTGAATTCAGAACAATGTCCCCCTCCACCCACCTCAAATTTACTGGGTGTGAGACCCTGGGCAAGTCACTTGTATTCTCTATCCCTCAGTTTCCTCAACTGTGCAATGAGGGTATTGGTCTCATCTTCAAAGGTCCCTTCCAGATCTAAATCTATGAGCCTAGAGTCCTAATGTATTAAATGTCTATTGTGTGTTGGTTACTCTGCTCAGTATTGGTGAAAAAGACAAAAATGAAGCCGTCCATCCAGAAGCTACATTTTAATAAAGCAAAATAATAAACAAACATACATGGAATTTTGAGAAAAAGATACTAAAAGCTGAAGAGTTTGTGATGGAAGGCATCATATTGGGAGTGTTATTTAAGCTGAGCTTTGAAGAAAGCCAAGAATTAAAAGAAGGAGAGTGAAGGAGAGCCTTCTAGGTAGGAGAGGGGATCAACAAAGGCAAAAGCACTGAAGCTAGAGATTAAGTTTAATATTTAAGGAATACTAGGAAGCCCAGTTTAGCTGTAGGGGAGTAAATGAAGGAAATGATTTGTAATAAATCAAGAAGAGTGGGTTGTAGTCTGGTTATAGAGAGTTTAAATGACAAATGGAAGTGTTTGTATTTGATCCTAGAAATAAATAATAAGTTACTATGGCCATTTTGCTGAGCAATGAATGGAAAGGTCAGTCTTGAGTTCAGAATGTAACTTGAGCATCTCTCTCTCTCTCTCTCTCTGCCCCTCCCTCTACCTCTCTCTCTCTCCTCTCTCTGTTTGTTTGTCTTTGTTTCCATCTGTCTGTCTTTCTCTCTCTCCTCTCTCTCTCTTCTTCTCTCTCCCCCTTCCCTCCTCTGTCTTGGTCTTTCAGCATCTATACAGCACTTTATGAATATTGAGCCATTTTATCCTAACAACCACTCCAGGAGGAAGGTGTTATTATCTCCATTTTATAGATGAGGAAACTATGGGAGATAGCAGATAAGTGACTTGCTCAGGATCACACAGCTAGTAAGTGTATGAGGCAGGATTTTGAACTAAAGTCTTCCAGACTCCAGTTGTAGCAATCTCTATACTATAAATATATATATACACACATATATGTGATTATATATATGTAGTAATGTGTGTAATATATAATTGCATGTATATCCACACATATACGTATATACATACACATACAAATATATGTATAGATCCATAAGAGATGGATAGAGTGCTGGGTTGTGAGTCAGGAAGACTGACTTGTGAATTCACAACTTATTAACTGTGTGACCTTGGATGAGTCATTTAACCTCTGCCTCAGTTTCCTCATCTGTAAAATGAGGTGGAGAAGAAAATGGCAAACTACTTCAGAATCTTTGCCAAGAAAACCCCACCAAGTTTGGGTCAAGATGAAACAGACATCACTGAAAATGACTAAACAACAAATTAGCAATGGTCTGCCACTTGCCAAAGCTTTTGGTCTTCTGCTAGTCCTAACCCTTCTCGATCTTTAGAGCATTGGGCACTAGCGACTGTCTCCTCCTGGATTCTCTCTTCTTCTCTTGGGCTTCTGTAGCACTTCTCTCTTGGTTCTCCTTTCCCGTCATGCCTTGTATCTGTGAATGTGTGAAGTTCTCTCTCTACCCTGAAGGACCTGATCAGCTCCTATCAGTTGAATGATTATCTCTACACAATTGAAGTCATGTACACATGCCCATCTGTAGATGTTTTGGGGAAGGTAGGAAGGGGAATAAGCATTTACAGGGAGCCTCCTCTCTGCCCAGGGTCCCACAACTATCATCATATATATCTTCTGCATTTTGCATAAATGCTGTTTCTATCTCTTTAGTTCCATTTACTCTCTTTTTACTTCTCAACCTTTGGGGATCTGGCTTCAGATCTCAGCTGAAGTGGCTTTCTCAAGTGTTCCCAATCAGGAAGACCTGAATTCAAATTTGACTTCAGACACTTACTATCACTGTATATATTTTCTACCTTTCACAAACACTCTGAATAAAAGCTGTTTTCTCTCCTTTGCTTCCATTTACTCTCTTTTCACTTCTCAACCTTTTGGGATCTGGCTTGCCACAGTCAGGTCCCAAATGACACGAGAGAGCATAAATTTGTAGTAGTTAATTTGGTTGAGTGACTTCCTATAGCCCTGTTCAGAGGTTCATAATGAGAGTAATCCAGATCTGGGGCTGGCAAGGCATGAACATTGGCCAGGCTATTAAATACATGTTCTGGATAGTTTAGGACAAAGGGCCAAGGGATTGGAGGGTAGAGGACAACATTATGTTGAACTGGCTAATTACAGGGTCAAGATTGGGAAAGGACAAAAGTAAAACCGGAGCAGAAATGATGGTCTAGAAAACAGTGTAGGGTTAGTGTGACATTTTTAGTGCCTTTCGTAATTTGAAGAGTGCCTGATCTTCTAAAAAGCTCTTTAAAAAAGTCCTTGAGGGGTGGTCAGAGGACTCAGTGGCTGATGTGTTTGACTTGGGAGTTAGGAAAATATTTTTTAAATACTGCCTCATTATTAGTTGTGTCGATCAGTCATTTTTCAGTAGCATCTAACTCTTCATGATTCTGTTTGAGTTTTTTTTTTTTTATTAAGATACTGAAATGATTTGCCATCTCCGGCTCATTTTATAGATAAGGAACCAAAGCAAATAGGGTTAGGTGACTTGCCCAGGGTTATATAGCTAGTATGTGTCTGAGTTTAGATTTGAACTCATAAAGATGAGTTTGATTCCAAGCACAGTGCTCTATCCACTGTGCAACCTGGCTGTCCTGGTTAGTTGGGTAGGCTTTGGTAGTCCACTTAACTCATTTCAGTCTCAGTTTTTCCATCTATAAAATAGGGCTAATAATAGTATTGACCCTACAGGATTGTTGTCAGTTTCAAATGAGATGATCTATTTAAAACAGTTGTAAAACTCTAGTGTTATAAGTTATATATATATATATATATATATATATTTTTTTTTTTAAGTTCTGAACTCTCCAAATACCATGAAGTATAATAACACATCTTCTTGTGTTTTGGTATTTTAAGGATATATGAAAGGTTTTATATTTAAAATTTAAGAAGATATGTTAAGATAACACTTTCTCTGAATACAGAGAAAGTTTCTTTCTTTGCCTTTCCCAGCAGAATATAACAAATAAATTACTATTTAATTTTTAATTTTTATATTTTATTTATATATAATACAGAATCACTTCTCGGCCTTTTGGCTAAGATCAAGTGTATATATAATACAGATTATAATATATAAATTATATTTATAATTTACTCTATTTCATAAATATAAAATATAGATATCCAATTATGAAAGAATCAACATATAACAAAGTATACAATTGAACTTTATAACTATATATTATGTTTAACCTTTTTTTTATGAATCAGAAGGAAGTCTGTGATTCTAAAGTGGTTTAAGTTCATTATTGTGAATAATTGTTATTATTATGCCTTCCTTGTAGTACTAATTAATTTTGAGCCAGTAGCAAGAACATTATGATTACATCCTTTAATCTTGGCATGGCACACTTGAGAGAGTAGATACATATTTTATTTTTTTCCATGTCCCTCAATTTTGCACATCCAAGGTGAATTCTTTTATGAATGAATAAAAATATTTATCATGTTCGAAGCACTGAGGATATAAATTAAAAATGCAAGATAAATCCTACATGTAGAAATAAGGATGTTGCTTTAATGTATAAAATATATGGGCCTTAAACATTATGAAAATTTGTTCTAAGTTATACTTTTACAACTTCATCTAAGTATACCATGACTTTTCCACTAGACCCCAGTTTAAAAAAAATTATCAAAAGGTTGGCTTAACTAGCTTAATATTTTGACTTTTAGAAAGTACAGTACTCAGTGGAGAATGTGTGCTTGATTTCATATGGAAGATATTATAAATACCTATTAACACAGATAAACCTTGTAATCATTGGCAATTCTCTAAGATGAAAATTTTCTAGGATGAGAAGATGATGACTTGCATTGGTGGAAGTTTCCTCCCTTTGGAGTTCTCTATGCCAATGAAAGCACTGGTCCAGTCCTTGTCCTTATCCCTATTTACTGATATGCTTAATTCATGATGGACTGTCCCTTCCTAAACCATCCTGAAATATATATTTAATGGCCTGGTGAAAGCTCATGCCTTGCCTGATTTTCAGGAAGCATGTGGTACTCAGAGTTCAGGCTTTGTGTACTGAATACGTTTTAAACATCCTACGGAAGGAAAGCTTCTAGACAAGTTGTTTATAAATGTGACACCACCCAATATAGATCTCTGTCTCACCTCCTGTAATTCCCCTGCACAATTCCCCTGATGAAGTTTTTTTTTTTAAAAAAAGAAAGAAAAGAAAAGAAAAAGACCAATTTTACTTCTTAGGAGGGAGTAAACTTTTCTGATATAGCAACTTTCCATTTGTATGATAGGGACAGGTATTAGGAGCTAATTTTGAATAGCTCCCTTTATCTCTCTTCCACTGTTCACATTGGTTTAAGGAATTTGTAGAGATGTGTTGGGGTATTTTGTCTTTTAGAGAGGTGAAAAACTGGTCTTCAATTTCATTTTAATATTCATGAGTTATTTTATTCCCAATTTTTAAAAATTATCAGGTTAAACAAATTTATGAATGACATCATTATTTATATTACAACATCATTTCAATTTCCTATGTGCTGTTAAAAGTTTGGTTATTGTTATGAAACCAGACATGCTAACGAAAAAAATGCTTAATAGATTAAAAAAAAACACCTTATCTTCCATCAGAAGAGTGGTAAGGGTTAGGCAATGGGGGATAAGCAATTTGTTCAGGTCACAGAGATAGAAAATGTCTGAGGGCAAATTTGAACCCAGGACCCTCTGTCTCCAGGTCTAGCACTCAATCCACTGAGCCAGCTAGCTGCTCCCATTAGTAGATTTTCTAAGAAAATACATAGTACAATCAAAATTCTGATATGTCAAAATTGAGGAATATTAGGACAGATATTTTAAATTGCCTTGTAGCCAAAATAGTCCATTTATTTAAAAAGTTTTACAATTCAGAGTATGATTATTTTTTCTTTTGAGAAGGACAAAATGACAAACATTGAAAGGGATGTGGAAAATGGGGATACTAATACATTTTGGTGGAACTGTGAACTGATCCAACCATTTTGGAGAGTAATCTAGAATTATGCTCAAACAGTTATAAAACTATCTATCTTTTGCCCCAGCAATACCACTATTACATTTACTTCCTAAGATGATCAGGGAAAAAGGAAAAGGACCTATATTTTCCAATATATTTATAGCAGCTCTCTTTGTGGTGCCAAAGAAATGGAAACTGAAAGGATGCCCATCAGTTGAGGAATGGCTGAACGAGTTGTGGCATATGACTTTGATAGAATATTACGGTACTATAAGAAATGACAAGCAAATTAGTCTTGGAAAACCCTGGAAAGACCTACATAAAATTATGAAGAGTGAAATGAGCTGAAAGAACCAAGAGAATGCTATATACAGAAACAGAAACAGTTTGGAGAATACCTTGTGTGCCCTGCAGAGAAAGAATATCACCATAGAGACAAGTCATAGTTATGAATATACATATGTCTTTTTGTCAAATAATGCCTTTTCTAATGAGGGAGGAAACAAAGAACAAGAAAACAAATTAATTTAAATAAAAAAAGAAAAAGAAAAATGATATAATGAATGGAAGGAGCAATGGATTTACCTTCTGAAGTCCTGGGTTCAGATCTCAGCATTTATACATACAACCTTTGTCAGTCAATACAACAAACACTTCTGCTAAGTGCTTGGAGACAGGAAGAAAGGTAAAAACAAAATAAAAAAATCACTATCTTCAGAAACTCACATTTCAATGAGGGAAACAAACACAAAAATAACTAAGTTATAGAACAGTAGCTATAACGTAAACTCAGAAGAAGAGAAGGTCCTTGCAGTTTAGGATGGAATGACGAGGAAAGCTACTGTCAAGCTACTAAAGCTGAGCATTGATAACTGCCATAAGCAATGATAATATACTTAACATTGCTAAAATTGTAATAATATGAGGATACTGTTATGAAAGTGTGTAGGCATTTATTTCAGTTTTCCCTTAGGAAAAAATCTGCCATCAAATTTTTATCACAAAGTGATTGCTATTCCTTCTCCCACTGGGAAATTGCTTACCCCTTTAGCTATCAAATCTCCTAAGAATACAAAAAGTAACGTCTTAAATGCATAGATCTGGAATACAGCTTGTACTTCCTTTGTTCAGACTGTTCCAGTGGTTTCCAAAAAAGTCAACAATGAAATATAATGATCTTGTGTCCCAGCAACAGAACACATAACACTAAAGACATAATTACAAAGAACTTCAAACCAGAAAGTACTTTCATCCTTTTAAAGCTGTAGCAGAGACTAAAATTCTGCCCTGCAAAAATACTGCATTCAGAGGGAAACATCAAAAAAACTTCGTAAAAGGTAGTCAAAATCCACAGATTAATCTTTCTCCTCTACATTTATTTCCTTATGGTAGTTAACAACAGCCACAACAAAACCTAACCTCAAATTTGAATTGCTCGATATAAGGAGTTTAGGAACTATTTTCCTATTCACATAATTGAAGTTACCATAAAAAGAAAAATTATATTTCCTTGGGAAAATTTCACTTGATAGCCAATTTCTAATGATAGAAATATTCCAATGTTCCTAATATTTTTTGAATATTCCTTTACCACATTATTTTTGTTGTTGTTATCGTTTGGTCATTTCAGTCACATCTTACTCTTTCTGACTCCATTTGGGGTTTTCTTGGCAAGGATACTGGAGTGGTTTGCCATTTAATTTTCCAGCTCATTTTCCAGATGAGGAGACTGAGGCAAACAGGGTTAAGTGACTTGTACGGTGTTCCTTTGCTAGTAAATATCTGAAACCAGTTTTGATTTCAGGAAGAGTCTTTCTGATTCTAGGTCCTGCATTCTACTCACTGTACCACCTAGCTGACCCCATTGCTTGGTATCTAGGATACTCTACTTAGTAGAAGAATTTTCTGAAAACCTAGTCTCTTCTTTTCAGGCAATTAAACATTAAGGGGATATTGATGATGATGATGAAGATGATGATGATATAATGAAGGTCTTTTAATACGGTAGGCTTCTTTTGACTTGTTTTCTGACATAACATCTGCTCTTGTGGAAAGGGGTGGTGACAGAATTAAAAATCATTCTCTCACCATTTCAACAGAAAAAGACTTTCAGGCAATGAGGAACCTAGCCTTAGATAATCATCTTGAATAGCAGTTTGTGGTGCTGATGGAAGGCTTGGTAGTGGGAGATAGAAGCTACCCGTTTTGTAAATGGAAATATGCTTTTGCATATGAAAGCCAGAATAGATTTAATGGAGTTAAACTTAAGAATTCTGTTGCCTGCTCAGAATTTAGCTACAGGCCTTCTTATTTTCACAGTTCAATGTTCCTTAATTTAAGAAGCAAAGGCTACAGAAGCACTTCAAATATATGAGGAGATCTTTATCAGCAAATATGAAAAGGAGCAGCCATTCTTTATTTCTAATGAAAACAGGTCAAGAGGAAATGGGCTTAAATTGAAGTAGGTTGAATTTGGGTTATTCATTAGGCAGGACTTCAGGGCTTAAAGAGCTGTGAGACTTCTGAATTTTTTTTCACTTCCAGAAGGGATGTTGAAATATTTTTCTGATGACTTAACCAAAAGACAGGTAGTCATCCTTCTATGATGATTTGAGAATAATTCTTCATTGAGTCCAGGGAAGTAGCTACAATGAACTCAACTTTTAAGAGCCGTATGAAAGTCATAGAACCATTTACCCTGGAATAATAGCTATAAATAGTTTGAAGTCCTACTAAGTCAAAGGTAAAATGTAAACCACATATGTAAGCCATGGACCCTCCTCTATACAAGTCTGTAACTAATAATCATACACCTAATACTTCTTATGGGTAACCAATAGGCAATACCATCTCCTTGATCGGAGAAAATTTCACCAACTATTACGCTTTAAAAGAATGTCCTTTCTGTTTTATAACTGCCTACATATTTTCGTGGTGAAGGGAAGATCTTTGTGTGTGTGTGTGTGTGTGTGTGTGTGTGTGTGTGTGTGTGACAAGATTGAATGGAATTTTCCCTTCTTGACAGTAAATATTTCCTGATCTCTAGAACCACAAATATGCTTTACACTATGCAACTTTCTAAATTAAAACAGAAATTGCTACTTCACAAAGTACAACTCAATACTCTGGGGAAAATGCAGGCAGATGTTAAGAAGAAAAACGTTCATATAAAATTATTTTTTATCATTGCTTTTCAACACTACTACAAGAACATAGATTTAATATGCTTTGAAATTACATTATCCAGATTGGGAAGACATCTCTTTGATAACAACAAAAAGGCATTGTGTACCTTTATTTGGCTATAACAATTTGAGGCATCATTTGTCTGGTTTCAAGAAATAACCATAGGGCATAGAAAAAGAACATCACAGCCTACTTTTACTTTTATTTTTTAAATTTTTAAAATTTAATTTAAATTTTTTTATTTTTACTACATTTACTTCAGTAGTTATGAGCCACTTCGTGATGGAAAATAAAGAATTTGATCATACTTTATTTGCTTTGGTGAGATTACCTACTATATTAGTCTACTTGTTTTCAAATGGGGGAAATTTGGGCAGTAAATTTAGTGATAAAAAATCCATATTACTGCCTATTGCAATTTCTCCCACTTCTGTATCTTAACTGGTTCTTAAACTCAACATGTCCAAACAGAAATCATCATCTTTCCTTTGAAGACTTTTCATCTTCTAACATTCCCATTTCCATCAAGGGCATCCTTTGACAGATAGCCATCTTGGTAAGCTTGGAGTCAACTCAGGCTTTCTCTTTCTCACTCTTTCTCTATGTGCAAGAAGTTGTCAAGTCATGTCAATCCTAACTCGATAAAATCTCTAGCACTCATTCCTCTCTCTTCACTCATAGTTCCACTCACTTTTTAGAGTCCTGGCTCTTCTCTTAGACTATTATAATAGTTTTCTTTTCTGTTTTCCCTAACCACCAAGAATCCAGTCTCTTTCACTGCTACCTATGCTATCTTCATGAGGCAAAAGCCTGACCATGTCTTTTCTTTGCTAAAACATTGTCAGTGGCTTTCTATTGCTGTCATTCAGTTGTTCTTCAGGAGTATCCCACTTTTCATGGGTCCATTTGGGGTTTTCTTGGCAAAGATAATGGAATGGTTTGCCATTTCCTTCTCCCATACATTTTACAAATGAGGAAACTGAAGCAAATGGAGTTAAGTGACTTGCCCAGAGTCACACAACCAGAAGTTATCTGAGGTCAGGTTTGAACTCAGGAAGATGAGCCAGGCTTGGTACTCTATCCTCTGTGCTATTTAGCTACCAGATTATTATTGCTCAGAGATAATAAATACTCCTCAAACTGACTTCAATAATAACTAGCATTTATATAGAATAGGAATGTTTGTAAAGTACTTTAAATACATTATCTTATTTGAGTCTCACCACAGCCTATAGGATAAGAGCTATAAGTATCATTAACTTAATTTTAAAAAGAGTTAAAGTGACTTGTTCAAGGTCAATCAGCTAACAAGTTTCGGAGGCAAGATTTGTACCAGGTCTTTCTGACTCCCAGTCTAGCACTCTATCCATTTTTTCACAATCTTATCTTTTTTTTTAAACATTTATTAATATTCATTTTTAAACATGGTTTCATGATTCATGCTCCTACTTTCCCCTTCACTCCCCGCACTCCCCCCACCCATAGCTGATGCACATTTCCACTGGTTTTAACATGTGTCATTGATCAAGACCTATTTCCAAATTGTTGATAGTTGCATTGGTGTGGTAGTTTCGAGTCTACATCCCCAACCATGTCTGCCTCAACCCATGCTTTCAAGCAGTAGTTTTTCTTCTGTGTTTCCTCTCCTGCAGTTCTTCCTCTGAATGTGGGTAGCATCTTTACCATAAATCCCTCAGAGCTGTCCTGGGTCATTGCATTGCTGCTGGTACAGAAGTCCATTACATTCGATTTTACCACAGTATATCAGTCTCTGTGTACAATGTTCTCTTGGATCTGCTCCTTTTGTTCTGCATCAATTCCTGGAGGTCTTTCCAGTTCACATGGAATTCTTCTAGTTTACAATCTTATCTTTTAATATTCCTCTTTATAAGCTTGATGTTTAAGTCAAACTGAGCTATTTATATGCATGGCCACATTTTCTTGCCTGCCCCTGTGAATATGCACAAGACATTTCCCTCTTCTCCCCCCAACTCTTGGAATACATTTCTGCCTTAACTGCACCTCCCTGAATCCTTTTTTCCTTTCAAGAATCAGTTCATGTGGCTCCTCTACTATGAAATCTCTCATCTTATCCCAGTGGTTAATATTTCCTCCTTCCATAAAACAATCTTATCTTTATTTATATTATATTATATTTATATGCTGTATCTTTCCTCTAGACTGTAAGCTTTTAAAAGGAAGCTACTTTTTTCACTTTGGTGTTTGGTACCTCCTTAACCTAGCATAGTGCCTTGAAAATAGTAAACATTAAAAAAAATTATCTTTATTTTATTCCAACAATAAATTTACACCCAAGTTTTCCAAAGTTACACAATTTGTGTTGTCTTCCTTGCCTCTTCATTCCTTCCTTTCGGTGATGACAAGCAACTCTACTGGGTTATACATGTATTCAAATAGTAAACATTTAATAAAAAAATTGATCAATTAAATTTATTTTCTTTTCCCCTTAGGAATCATTTCTTGGGAAAAGGGGAATGAGAGAAGCCATCTAAACAATAGGAGCTACCTAGATCTGATTCCTAGAAAATATAGGTATTATAAGAATGGTTTCCAAACAAATTCTGATATATATATATATATGTATATGTATATGTATATGTATATGTATATGTATATGTATATGTATATGTATATGTATATGTATATGTATATGTATCACTGTGTGAAATATATCTCCTTTGGGGAAGTGATAAGTTTTCTGCTCCATTACCGGTGTTTTTCAACCCAACTACATTTTAACACCAATCATGCAGAAAAATGTAATTTCTTTTTGATTTGTCTTTTTTCCTTTGGCTCTTTCAGCATAACTTAGTTGATTATGGAGTATCAGGTAAATGCTTCTTTAATGCTTTCCACTTTTTTAGTGCTTTCTTTTACTGCTTACCCTTTTGACATTTTACACACATCACTTACTATTTCCTATAACACATTCACACCTAAGGAGAGAATGAACAAGCATGTCCAGTTTGGCTTGTTATAACTCCTTTGTCTCTGCCTACCCTTTTCTATCTATCTTTCCCCCAGCACTAGATTCTTGACTAAGTCCTTCCTTTCTCATACGTAAGCTGAGACATACAACCAAGTATGGCAACCTATGATGTCCTCTGCCATCTGGTGCCTCAGTTTAGCTTGTAAAAACCATTTTGTACATCCTTTACCTTAATAAAGGAGCATGGCTATAAAATAAGAAAATATGAAACCTCATGTGTATGAGGAATTGTGATATAGTTAGGAAGCCATGGGTTCAAATCATGCTTTTGATATTTAGTGATTGTGCTACACAGTAAATCTTATAATCTATAATGCTCCTGGCAACTTTCTAAAAGGGCAAATTCTATAGCAGATAATGATATGCATTGATAGAGGGAGTTCCTATTGGGAAATAGAATTCAAACTCCCTCTCTCAGTTAAATTAGAGTTCTAGGGGAAAAAAAAGGTTCTCTGATATCCATTTCAAAGCTTACCATTGTTGGGCAAGCATAGAAATGTTTAACATATAGTCTTGGCTTAATAATTGATGGAATTTTAAGGAATTCTACTGGTGGTTAATCTTTGAATTAACCCTTGGAGGAACACTCAAGCCTCTGCCCCATCCCTGCAGTTCAGTTACATGTTACTCAATTTTGTTACTGTGTGTGGTGTGCGTGTTTTTGGTGGCTCCTGGAGCACGTTCTCCTCCCCTCCACTTTAGTGTCCCCTCTTCCCCGTCTCTATGCAATAGTTAAAATATAAATAAAAGATTTGAAGGAGAGTAGTAAGTTGGAAAATAATTTTTATAGATAATTTCTAAGATAGAGGTCTTATATCTAAAATATATAGAGAACTTTGTCAAATACATAAGAATATGAACTATTCAATGCAATGATGTGGGACAATCCTGAAAGATGGGGAATGCTCTCCACCTCCAGAGAAAGAATAGTTGGTGTCAGATGGATGCAGATCAAAGCATAGTATCTTTCACATCAGTGTATATGGTTTTATTTTGGGGTTTTGTTTTTGTATGAGTGTGCTCGTACAAAAATGACCAATATAGAAGTGTTTTGAATAATAAAATAAAAGAAAAAGAATATAAGCTATTACTCAGTTGATGAATGGCCCAAAGTTATGAACAGTTTTTGGATGAAGAAATTGAGGTTATACAAAAAAATAAGAAAATATGTTATTAAGCATTAATGATTAAAGAATGATTGAAGTAAATTTTGTAACACAAAGTTGAGTCTCTGCTATATATTAGGCATTGTAAATACTGACATTTCTATTTTAAACATCCTCTTTTTGGCTAAAATTTCAAGTGTCTATCTAAAACATAAGTGGCTACTGAAAGAATATTACCAGATACAAAATTATACATCCTAATACAGTTAGCTCTGCTAAAATGCATGTTCAAAACCTGAGATTCATTTAAATATGATTGCTATATTCGGAAACATTTGGAGTATAACTAGATTTTTGAGTTTACCTCTGTGTGATTTTTCCATGAGTAACAGTGAGAATCCCCCATTTCACAACATTTCTCAAGCTACAACCCTTCCAATGCTCACTTTTACAAGTAAACTTCAGGTCTTTGTCAAGTTAAAGTACCATATTTATTAGATACACTTTTGTTTAGTAGGATCTGTGATTGGAGAAAGACTAATTCCCATTATCCCCAACCCCTTTCACATGGCTTCCTCAAGCCCAGTGTTGTGTGGCTGCCCAACTTTTAGTGCTACCCAGGAGTGAGCAGCAGTCCCATTCTGTAAATACAGCCCTTATTTTTAGTAGCATTTTGTATTTAATTACATGATAAATGTGGTTTAATTATTTAGCACATGTAAAAATATTGTTTTTGTACTACTTAACACGTACAAAATTTTGCTCCTGCTTTTGTCGTTCTTATCTTTTTCTTTTAAATATGTCATTGAAGCTTTTGAGGACTGAACCCCAACCCCATTTCCCCTATAAGCTCTGACATTTTTATTGTGTGATTTTGCATAACTCCAAGTTTTCTGGGAACATGTATGTTATGCTATAGCAAAACATCCTGTTCTGTTTCAAAAACTTTTATTATGATGATATAGTGGCTAAAGAATTGAACTTGGGATCAGAAAGACTTGGATTCATGCTTTATTAAGTGAACGTTGAATTCCTTAAACTTACTAGCTGTGGCACCCTGAGCAAGTGACAACTTCTTAGTGGCCAAGTTAAGACCATAAGTTCTAGAGAAGTGGCCAATCTATATTGGGAGAGGCACCCTCATCCTGGAGTCCCCTATGCCAATGAAATTATGTTGTAATTTCAAAGCACTTTATGATGTGCCATTTTAGGTCATGGTTATTATGGTTCCAAAGAAAATTCTCAATAAATAAGGATTTGGGAAATAATTTTACTTAGGAAAGAAAGTACAAAGCATTTTCTTTTTTTAAAAAATTACAACTTTAAGAAAAAGACACATAGAATCAAACTTACAAGTTTCTGAGTAGATCAAGACCTTAAAAGTAGAGCTTTTTGAGCAGAGACAGCATACAGAACAAGAAGTCAGATGCATCGGAGAAATCTAGGCAGGGAACATTCCAGAACAAACTACAGCCTGATTACCAAACCATTTAGTCAGTGTACAGCCAGCCAAAATAGGTCAAGATAGACAGAGTTGCTGCCAGTTGCTGCTAGAAAACTATTCTTAATTGCTATTTGGGAAGCTAATTGCTCTCAGAAACAGCATCTAGTAGGAGGTCTTTAATTCAGAGGTGAAAGGGCCAACTGGACTTGGATTTGCTTGTAACTGATTTTTCTACCTCTGCTTGGGATGGTATATAAAGGAATCAAGTAATACCCTTCAGATATAAGAAGCATTTCTAAAAGTTGAGGACATCAGCTTACAACCGGGAACTTTCAGAATTAAATTAAGACACTCATTATACTTAAAATAAGAAAACAAATTTCTATCCACTATTTTAAAACCAATTCAAATGCCATCCCCCTTTTTCCCTGTCTCAATTTCATATAGTACTTTATTTTTCACTTCTTTCACATAACCTGATTATTATTAGGTAATACTGTGTATTCTAGTTATCTCTATTTGAATCTTTTCCTCCATCAGAGTGTAAGCTCCATGGGGGTAGGAATATAGCTAAACTTTGTAGTTTCTTTAACACTTAGCATGGTGCCTGACATGCAGACATTTGTTCCATTAAATTGGTGCCGTGAAGATTTAGTCTATATTAGGAGTTTCAAAGAGAAATATGGCCCGAGGAGAGAGAGGAGAGGCAGAGAGTGAATATGGGGGTCATTTTCCCAAATCAAAACCAGCATAACAACTGCTTTGTTGGCTTTTCCCCCCTTTGCCAATAACTTAGAGGGTGAAACCATGCATGCGAAATGATAATACTGTGCCATGCTCAGCTTAAAATCTTATTCTTTGAAATGTCAACAAGTCATTCCTTACTCTTATGGCTACAATAACTGAAAAATCCTGTACTTAAGATGGCTTAACCCAATAAAATTCAGGTATGAGAGTGGCATGCAAAAGAAAATTACTTTCCCAGCTTGATCAGGCCATGAGCAGAGCTTGGAAGTCTTCAGTGGTATCACTTCTTATTCATCTCAGTTCAGTGGGATAAAATCACAATGCTTCAATGCTTTTAAAAGCAATTCAGTACAAATTTACCAGAAAGAAAAATATCTTCTGGTAACCTAGATCAAAGTTATCTTTTGATCCAACTGTTTGTAAGACATAGCTTCAGAATACCTAGCTCTCAAAAACAATATAAAGAGATCAGGATTCTGTTCAACTTTATTACCAATCAGCAGTGTGACTTTTTGTTAAATTGCTGTTTCTCTGAAATTTGCTATCCTCATCTGAAAAATGGGAAAATATGAATAGAAGCCACCTTCCTAAAAAAACTCTTTTTAGAAAAAAGAAATCAATTCAGATATATACTGAAAAATACTGAGGTCTAATAAAAAAAATCTCAGGGAAAAAAGTAAGATCTCTATTGGATCAGTATAATTATACTTCCTCTGACAGAATGCAGGCTCCAAGAGAGCAAAGATTTGTTCATTTTATTATCTTTAAATTCCCAGCACTTAGAAGAATGTCTGGCACATAGGAGCCATTTAATAAAATGCTTCTTGGTTGACTGAAGGTTGGCCTTACAGAGCTGGTTAGGAAATCAACTGATGCAATATATTTAAAAGTGACCTGAAGAGTGGTGAACACTATATAAATATAAGGCACTGTTATTATTAAAGCAATTATTTCATTCTAATTATTCATTTAGAATGAACATGTTTTTGATCGCTTTAGTCTCAGAATCTCATGGCTTGTGTGGCTAGATTTTTTTTCTCTCAATAAGTCCCTCATCAACTTACCAATTTCTGAGACTTTTCCTTAAACAGCAGTAATCTATGAATCATCTTGTAACCCTCTGAGCCTTCCAAGTTGTGATTTTTTTCCTACTCAGGGCTTCTTTCTTTTGGCTATAGAGAAAGCCTGATAAATGTTGCTCCAAAGGATTTAAATTAAACATTATGGGCATTGATCTGGTAGAAGCTGATGTTAACAGGGGTTTTCCTGAGAAATCTACTGTGCATTGTAATTTTAAGCCATGTAGTTTTTTTTTTAATGCTATGTAGTTTTAATCTTATTTTTTAGTTCTTTTAATTTTCATTGAATCATCTGGTACACTCCTTGCCTTGTTCTACTTAGTGCTTTCCATCAGTTCATAAAAGGCTTCTCATATTTCTCTGAATTCTTCATGTTATAATTGTTATAGTGCAGTAATATTCTATTACCTTCATGTATCACAACTTGTTTATCTATTCCCTAATGGATGCCATACCCTTTTTCTGTGAATCATATAAATTATTTTTAAATGATTTAATAAATAAAATTGGGTGATAATAACATTAATTTAATGCTCATGATGGTTGCCATACTGTCATCTAAACAAATATGTCTAGCTTTAATAAATACCACATTCAACTAACTACAAACATAATATGATTTTGTAGTAGAAAGAACACTTGTGTTTGGGTTCTGGCTCTGTGACTTACCAGTTATGGGATCCCATAAGAATAATTTAGACTCACTGAATCTCAGTTTTCCTAATAAGGATAACGATGCTAAAAATACCTACTATTTATTTGAAGGAAACTGCTTTATAAATTATAAAATACTATACAAATGTAGCAATTACTTTAATAGAAAATGAAGACAAGGAAGAAGTCTATAATGAAATTTAAAAAAATATTATATTTAAAGTTTTAAATAGCTAAACAACTTTAAAAAGCTTTCTATATTGCATTGTTCAAAAATGACCACCACCACTACAGTATTAATCTCTTTCTAATGAAGCTCTGTAATGAAGGTTTACTAATTTGAACTAACTGGGAAAAGATCTTTTAGAATTGTAGAATGTTAAAAGTAACACAATTTTATTGATTTTAAAGAAACTTGAACTAAGCTACCAAGTAGATTTTTTAGGGGACTACTTCATGAATAGGTAACAAGGATTAATTAAAAAAGAAACCCTTATCTTCCATCTTAGAATCAATACTGTGTATTTGTTCCAAGGCAGAAGAGTGCTCAGGGCTTGGCAATGGAGATTAAATGACTTGATGAGGGTCTAAGGTCACATTTGAACCCAGGACCTTCTGTTTCTAGTCTTGGCTCTAAAATCCACTGAGCCATCTAGCTGCTTCCATAAAGATTATTTTTTAGCAAATACCACATTGATTATTTGCTTATTAGTGCTTCTGAAGTATTTAAAATGAAAGCAAATAAAAAATAAATTCCTTAAATGGTTTAACTATTTCACTGGTAAAATTGTTTATATCATTAATTTTGTAAATCTTTTTCCTCCTCGAGCTGTACAGAAGGCAAATTCTCATCTAGTGGAATTCAAATTAGTGAAGTTTTACTGCACATGAATTCATAAGAATGTGCTTATAATTTAATTCACTGCCAGACAATATATTTTAATTTGTATTGTAGTCCATAAAATTGTCCAAGATGTTTCTGCTCACAGAAATATAAACAGCGTCTGACATTTAAAAGATGAAGTTTGCCCAGTGTTAAGACTTTGCTGAGGACAAAGTGTCTCAGCTAGTTCTGGAAACTAAAATAGTATGGGTGTGGATCAAGGACAAGGATAGACAATTTCTATTAGTCATTTAGAAGACTTGAAACACTTCATTGAAACCCACAGAACAAATTCCTCTTTAAATTGCATTAGCAAAATTACCTGCAGACCCTCTCTTTAACATCTTATCTCTTGCCCAACTCATTATGAGATGAAGCCTGGTCCTAACTCAATAAACATTTATTAAATGCTTTCTATGGATTAGATGCTTATGTAGACTCTGGAGATACAGTAATGAAATATGACACAGAAGTTTCCCTCAAAGAGCCCTTGATGAAGACAGTTATTTTTGCCTCAAACTCAAGACTAAACACTTGCCAGTTTTTCAAAGCTTCACTATCCTGCTTGGTCTCCATCTATGCAATGTCTCTCTCAAAATGTGATAAATCTTGATTCAATCCCACCTGAATTTCCCCCCTCTTTTCTTTAATAATTCTATGGAATTACTGTGTTACTTAGTGGTCCCTTCTATTTTTACTACTGTTCCAATTACAGGGTCTAGAATCCTTTTCTGTGGAATTATTTTTAATATAGTTTTTTTTTTTGCTATAGAAGTCACAGAATGTGGTTCCAGATTTCTTGGACTATGCTGCTAAGGTTTTCTAAAGAATATGAAAGTATGGAAAAGGATGGAATATAAAAGTGATTAAATATTTCCACTTAAGATGATTAATTTTAGCTAATTTTGGCATCTGGAATAAAGCCATAGTCATATGGTTATTCAGTTTTCATGTGAGTCCATTAGCTTTGCACTGTTCTATGGCCATAGGCTGTACCTTTAACTGGGCTTGGCCATTTTGAAAAATGAATTCCCTTGATCACAGGAGGGAACAGGCAAGAGAGAATGGAGTGGCAAAAATTAGTCTATGGGAAAACAACTCACAACACATATATTACTGATTATGAGCTAATACAAACTTACCAAATTCCAAACTCAAATATATAAACAGCTGCTACCACCCACCTCTCTTTCCTCCATTTCAACCAGAAACCCCACTGCCAGTGGCGTGGGAAACGCTGGGAGTTTTGGAGACTCATTGGGTTCAGAAGTGGAAAGAGAGAAGAAGCCATGAAAAGCAGGAAGAGCTTTGGGGAGCTAAGCCTAAGGTCAGAGTCCCAGGTCTCCCTCTCCTCTCCACACACTAAAAATATCTTCTGCCACAATTTATGAAAATGTTTATTTGTTATAGTGCTTGAAGTCTCAACAAATGCAGTTTTGTGTGAATATACATCCTCATTTACAACCATAAATAGCTCTAGGACAGCTAAAATATCGAGTCAATCATTTATGAATTAATTCAGTAAGATTGTTTTCCTTTCAACATTTAGTTGAGATTTTTTTGTCCTGAAAGAATAGGAATTTTTATGGAGATGGAAAACCAGTAATTTTGAAATATGAAGTATTTTGTGGCATAGAGTATACCATTGGGATGAGATGTCAAAATCAGGAGACAAGAAGAAATATTGGGAAAAGAAGCAAAAGAAATGGGAGAGAGGGACAGAAAAGAAGATAGGAGGCAAAGACAAAATACTGTTTATTTTAACATTTTGTGAAACATTGGAGAGGGAAAAGGAAATTTCCTTCCTATTCTGAACACTTCTGTATTATACATCCTCTTTTCCCCCAACTCCTTACTCAAAATCCAAACATCCATTTCGTACTCTCTAGACCAGTGGTTCCCAAACTTTTTTGGCCTACCGCCCCCTTTCCAGAAAAAATATTACTTAGCCCCCTGGAAATTAATTTTTTTAAAAATTTTAATAGCAATTAATAGGAAAGATAAATGCACATGTGGCCATTACCGCCATACTGGATCACTGCAGCACCCACCAGGGGGCGGTGGCGCCCACTTCGGGAATCACAGCTCTAGACTATACTTTAGCTGTATCATGAGTTAAATGAAATTTTATGAGGCAGCCAGGGAACCTAACTTAAGATGTAATTTCTCTTGGAAAATGTGTTTTAAGTTCCAAACAACAGGCTTACAAATTTTTGTAACAAAGTTCATAACGCGGGCAATGCCTATGCTATTGTTGTCTTATATAAAAGAAGATACAGTTTCATAGGGAAGAATGGAGATTGTAGAGTACTTTTGGAAAAAGAAAACTTTTCTTCCATACCTTATTCTGATATATAGGTGACACTAGGCTGTCCAAGGTTATATTAGAAAAAATCAAGCTGTAACTTAGATCTATCAAGCTGGAATATCCCAGGGATATACTATATATGCCTATTACTCCAAGATTAGCCTGCCTAAGTTTAGAGAGGCATATCACCAGGTTGAATACAGGGTGATTAATTTTTTTAGCCACAATAACTTAAAAATGACTTGCTGAGTTGCAGAAAGGTTGTGACCTGCATCTATGAAGGTAGTGCCCATACAAACAAAAATAGAGATACTTTGAGTATTAAAATTAGTTGTTGGTGATCATGATGGTAATGATAATGATGATAATTAGAAGGGACCTGGATCTCTCATCAGAGGTCCTGGGTTAGAATCCTGGCTCTGCTATATATTACCTATGTAGCTTTAGGCAAGTCATTTCACTACAGTGGACCTCAGTTTCCTTATCTGTTATATAAAAGATTTGGACTAGATGGCATCTAATGCCATTATCAACTCTAATTCTTGTTTTTATGACCTGCCCAAGGTCCTATGGAGTGCCCAAATGAACAAAATTATGATTTATTGAAATTGAATGCTAATGACATTGATAAGGCTGCTCATAAGGAGAAGAGATTGAGACATACAATTAAAAAAAAGATTATACATCCATATGGGAAAGACCAGTCTTTGATGTTTCTTTGTAACTTCAACTTAAGCCATTTGATTAATTGCTTAAATTTATTTATTTCAAAAATTTTGGATAACATTGTTATTATTAGGAGGCAACTCAAATATCTACGCCTTTAGTTTTATCTCTTATCTCTGATCTACACTTGTCATCCATGGAATTTTCCAAAAGAATTTCTCTGACAGATGTTTTAACTAGTGGTGGTCAAATGCATGACTGAACATCACTAGGAAAATAAAGTGTCGTGACACAAGAAACAGAGATGCTTTTATTAATGATTTAGAAAGATAGCTATCTAGTGGGAGGACCAGTGTTCTCAACCTAATTTCAAAAGGAAACAAATTTCAAGTGAATTAGCAATGAAGCATGAGAGTCACTTTATGCTTCCTATACATGATTTTGAAGTCACTCAAAAATACATTTATTGTAAGATACTACCCATGTATTTTGACTAAGAACTTAGATGAAATGATATGACATGTGTGGTAAGGTTATTTATATAAAATCAGGCCTTTTAAGGAAAGCATTTCCTAGAGTGGAATATGTTCCCATGAAGTAGGTCATTGTATCAGTTCTTCCCATTTCACTTAACTCCTTTAACAAGGATATTTTTTCAACACTAGGGGTCAAATTTTGTCTCAAGCAGGATGTGACCCCAAAGAACTTCATCCCGCATGTAAAAAGATTAAAAAAAAAAACTTTGGCAAGTAAATTCTTTAACCCTTCAAAAAAGCAGCAGAGGCAATATTGCTTCCTTACACCTATGACATTAAATTTTTTTCTCTTATAAATATGCGATATTTTTCTTAACATCTTAGACAAATGACAACATATACAACCTCAGCTATGCTTTACATCTCTCACTAGAAAGGGTCTGTTCTAAGACTGAGTCATAAATTAGAAGGACCCTCCAGAAATAACTTCTTTTAGTATAACCTCCAGGGAATCCAATTGCACACAGCCACTATCAGTGTTCCATACTCTGTCTTTGGTAAAGCAAACTCTTTCAGAAAGGAAGACATTCTTTCAAACATCTTTTTCCTCCCAAGCCCATCACCTTCCTGTACCAGCTGCCTCACTCAAAAACTTGTTTTATTTTCTTTTTCTACACCAATCCTTGTAGCTAGAGCTAAGAGACAAAATCCCTAAACAGGGGGCCTCAGAATTTGGGATAAGACCAGAAAATATCACCATTGATGTTTTCTTTATTATTATAGCTATTCTTTAGTGACTGCTATTAGATTTCTATCCCCAGGACTCTACTCCAAGTCATACAAGGTTTGACGGACATGGAGAGTCAAGCATGCCATTTAACGAAGACCACTCTGAAAGTTTAATAATTACATAATTAGGGTGTTAAGTTTCTATTCTGTTTGACAGAGTGTAAAAAGGATAATATATATGTATATATGTGAAACTAAAACTATTAAAAATCAACATAAACTGGATAATATTTAGTAAAAAAATCATTTAGTAGAAGAAGTAGACGTCGAACCCAGTTCTCCTGATTTCCAGGTTCACTGAACTCTTTCTACCATACTCTGCTATTACGCTTAACTTTATTAATTGGGTCTGCAAAACAAAATGTTAGGTGAAACAATATTACAGGGGCAAATTAGTTTCACAAGGAAAGTGCCCTGACTGGATGATGTTACAATAAGGTTTCTTATCTGTGTGACAAGGTTTGGTTATACTGTTTTGATAATATGGATGTGAAATGACCTTGGTCAGAACAAACATTATGTAGACTACTACACATTCATTCATCACAAAGCTATGATAGAAATGGAGGACATTAGATTATTGCAGCCAATTAAGATAATCTAGCTCCCTTCATTTTTTCTATATTAACCATTTTATCATTATTTTAACTGGTTTTCTAAGTAGAATCTCCTACTGGGAAAAGGGTATGCTCTCTAGTAATCCTTGTATTTTTGTTGGGATAAGACCTATGATTGCATTTATATTAGGCAGTCCCAGAAGAGGAAATTTCTTCTATCAATATAGATTGACCCTTGTCCTGCAATCTACAGTGTTAAAGAGAATCCTAAGAGACGGAAAGGCTAATTGCTTTGCCCATGACTTTAAGCCAATACTTATTAGAAGGAAAACTTGAAACAAAAACTTCCTGACTGGGAGGCTAGTTCTCTATCCATTATAATGATCTGATAATAATATTGTGATGATTAATAAATTGACACTGATTCGAGGATCAGGTTTGCAAGTTTGGCTAGCATAAATCAGTTTCCTATAGTCTGATCACTTCTGAATGAAATCCTAAAATCTGGTTCTTATGTCTTCAGAAATTGAATGCCAGATGACTCTGACAAAGCATGACCACCATGTGAGACCTAGTCTGAGGGGTCAGCCAGCTCCTTGCTCTCCTTTTTATTTTGTTTTTATTTTTTTTTTTTGCTTCTCTCTTTAAATTTGTTTTAAAATCACAATAACCACAAAATTGTAAGTACTCAAATGACCAAGTGCAGCCAACAGTGACAGTGGACAGGTTTTGATTAATGTTAACCAACTGATATCAAGGACAGTGGTAACGATAATAATTGGACTGCTCAAAATTCCTAAGACTATTAGACCATTAAAAAGAGTTTCCAGAGGCAACAGTCCATAACCTCCCTTACTCTAATCCTCAAGAAAAGTGTATAAAGTACAAATTAACCCATCATTCACTAGTCAAATGCATAACAGGTGAGATTCTATTCATGGCTTTTCAGAGTGCTGGATGGTGCTGTAAAAGGACCTCATCCTTGCCTCTCTGACATGTCTTTCAGCAATTTTTTACTGGGTTGACCTCTCAAATAAATTAATCTCTAGAATATAGTAGTATTTCCTGTCTATATAATGATTTAATACAGAACTTATTGTGAGAAGACTTGACAATGAGATGGCAGGGAGGTACAGTTCCTAGAGCACTGACTCTGGAATCAAAAGACTTGTGTTCAAATCTTATGACTGATGCTTACTACCTGCGCAAATCACTAGCTTCCCTTGGTCCTTGTCTCATGCCAGTTGAGAAAGTTGGATTTGCTGGCTTTGGGGTTTCTTTAAGCTCTGGATCAATTATTTTATCCTAAGATTAACTTCTGGTTGTTGTTCGGCCATTTAAGATTCTTTGTGACTCCATTTGTGGTTTTCTTGGCAAAGATACTTAGGAGGTCTGCCATTTCCTTCTTCAGCTCATTTTACAGATGAGGAAACTGAAGCAAATAGGGTTAAGCGACTTTCCCAGAGTCTCACAGCTAGTAAATGTCTGAGACTGGATTCAAACTCAAGTCTTCCTTATGCCAGACCCAGGATTCTATCCATTGTGCCCTGTAACTTCTGGTATAGACATGAAATGCTACAAAAGCTATCTCAGAGCTGCCCTTTATCTCTTTCTCAACCAAAGTGGAGCTTACCTTTCTGCTTCATCACTTGCTTGTGAGAGAAGTCATTAATTTTGAATATTTTTAAATAGTGTACTTAGGCCTAGAACAAAGGGAAAAAAAACCTCTCCAGATCCATTTAAATCTTGTTTCTCTTCCTCATCAGTCATCTGTTCTTTTTCTCAAGAGCTCCTTGGCGCCTGCTATGAGAGGTGCTAGAGGAAAGGACAGAGGTATTTCCTCTGTATGTACTAAAAGGAATCCTCTCTTCTCTGGAGCTGCCTTATTTAAAAAAGAACTAAAAGAGGTGGCATAATTCTGATTATGCCTCTGGGGAGCTGGGTGACTTTGAAGGATGCAAATCAACTTTTTAGAATCCATGTTACTTATTTATCAAATGAGGGAAAAGCTGATCATTAAGACCTACCTCTAATTGGATCAGATTCTAGATTAGTAATTCTTAAACTTTTTGAAACCAAGATGCCTTGCTTCTCTTAAAAAATAATCAAGGACCTTTTTACAATCTTAGAAATTATAGAGTACCTCAAAGGTCTTTTGTTTATGTGGGGTACACTGGTCAGTAGTTATCATATTAGAAATGATAACATTTTAAAATATTACTAATTCATTTTAAAAAGGCAGTAAGTCCATTATAGAGTTACATAGAGATTTCCTGAAAAATAATATTTTCAAAAACAAAAATGAGAAGAGTAGTTTTGTTTTTACTTTTTTTTTTTTTGCAAAATCTCGTTTAATAGAAGACAGCTGGATTTTCATATCTGTTTCTGCATTATATCTGTTGCAATATATTTTAGGTGAAGTATACTGATGAAAATTTGGCTTAACAAAGATATGTAGTTAGAAAAAGGAGTACTTTAATAGGCATATAATGCCTTTGCATTATTATGAAAATTGTTTTGACCTTATGGAACTCATGAAAAGGTTTCAGGGAGGTCTCTGAAAGTCACACTTTGAGAACCTATTTTTCCCTGAAACTGGCAGAGTTAATTCTTCTTTCCTAGGGTAAGGTGGACTTGACTATCCTTCTAACATAGATCAATTTAAAGAAAGACACCATGGTATAAAAAAAAAGTCAGAAAAGGTGAGAATCAGTTAAAATGACATGCCCAGAATGATCAGTTTTTTTAAAAAAAAATGGTAATGTTTTGTGTTCTCTGTACTCTCAAAAAAAAAAATCCAATACCTAGGTGGCTGGACCTTGTAGAACTCTCCAACCACCAAGTTTACAGAACAGAAATTCCAAAACACTGTGTAAAGCTCAAGATATTCCATGTTTGGAAATAAATACTAAATGCTAAGCCAAAGATGCAGCTGGAGGAGCACAAGTTGTTCAAGAAAAGTGTTTCCTCACCCCCGTCTGTGGAATTCCAAAGGAATGACATGGTACCTCACTTATTTCGGCTACATGTTTTCACAGGAGAAATACCTTTCTTCATTTGCTTCTTTCTATTATTTACCTGAGAGATTTCTGGATCCAAGCCTAGAGCAGACAGAGGCCTCTGAATATGTCAGACTAAAAAGAGAAAGTTAGAAACTGAAACCTTAAACTTCTCATGGTCCTTTATGTCTCCTCTTTCATCCCTCCTTATTCTATTTCTCTCGCCTTTCCTTTTCTTATTCATTCTTGACTCCAGATGATAAGTATTGGATCTGGAGGTCTAGCTGTCACTGGGAATTGATAATACAAAAGCACTTCAGAGAGTGACACTGGGCTTTCAAGGAAAGGGCATAACAAGCATCAAAGGATGTCAGAAAACTCAACCTATTCTTTGCTTCAGCAGTTATTCTGTGGAGCACAGTATTTTCTTTTATTTTTTAAGTTCAATTTTATTTAATTTTCAGTTCCAAATTCTCTTTCTCTCAACTCATCTCCCCTCTCATTGGTATAGCAAGAGAAATTAAAGCAATGTAATGTGTATGGCTAAGTAACTTCAATTTTTGCATCTGTTGTGTTATTTCAGTTATGCTTGACTCTTTGTGACCCATTTGTGGTTTTCTTGTTAAAGATACTGGAGTGGTTTGTCTTTTCTTTTTTCAGCTCATTTTACAGAGGAGGAAACTGAGGAAATCAGGGTTAAGTGACTTGCCCAAGGTCATACAGCTAGTAACCAAGGCTAGATTTGAACTCTGGAAGATAAGTCTGCCTGACTTTGAGTGTAGCACTCTATCCACTCTGCTACCTAGTTGCCCAGTTCTTGGATTAACTATGTCCAAAATAAAAAATTCAAAATCTGCTCTCCCTCCAAATACAAACTCTGAGTCTACCATTTCTCTATTGGAGGTAGGTACTGTTTTTCATTATGAGTACTACTATTTGAATCATGAGTCTAATGGAAATTGTGGCTGATCAATGTGTCAATCAGAATTCCTAAATTTTTCAAAGCTTTTTGTTTGTAGAATTTTGTTGTTATTGTATAGCATGTTTTCCAACTTTTCCTCACTTTGCATCAGACCATATAAGTCTTCCAGCATTCTTTGAAACGATCCCTTTCATAATTTCTTATAACATGATAGTATCCCCTCACATTCATATGCCATAACTTGTTCATTCATTTTTCAATTGATAGGTACTCCTTCAGTTTCCATTTTTTTGGTCAATATAACACAAGCATAGATTTCAATAGGAAAAGAACTCTGACATTGGACTCAGTTCACTATTATCTTCAAGTTGGAAGTGGAGATAAATTGGAGGGTTAATTCAATATCTTATTTTTCTTGATATAGCATATACTTATTACTGATTTGCAATATAGTCATCACTTATTCATAACCTCTTTATACTCTCTACCCACTTCTACTCTGCTATGAAGGACTTTGTCTGATAGAATACTTCTGCTGCTACTTATTTGTGTGATCTTGGGTAAGTCACCTAAGCTTATTGGCCCCAATTAGCTATAACGAAGGTAGTCAATAGTCAAGAAAGAAAGCAGATTAATAGAAATCAGTCATTACTACTAGAAATATATATCATATATATATATCTAGAGGTTATGATAGATAATCATTGTTATTATTTATAAAGGATAAAATATTTACATGCCCAAACCTGAGATGAATAATGAAATTTGAATATTTCAGCAATAAAGACATTGCTGTTTTCCAGAATGTAAGGACAGCAATCTACAGTCATACTTCTTTCCAAGTATTAAATAAGGGTACCAAGCAGGTAAATGAAGAAATGCAGATTTAAATCACATCAAAGAATATAAAGAGGAAGCTGGGCAATACTGATTGACTTTATAGTGGGAAATCCATGGGATTTTCCTTTAATTATTTTACTGTAAGGAAGGAAGGATGTGAATCCTCCCCAGCCCTGTATGCCCCTGACTCATGTAGTCACAGAATATCGTCACACATAATGAGGTTTTAATGTGTTAACTGGTATAATACCCTGTAATTCCTTTATGAGGTATAAATACCACTCTAAATGAGCCAAGAAAAGAAAAAAACCCCATACAAACTAGACAAATTTCAGGAGGCTTTAGATATTGAAATCCAAGATGAATTTGAAGAATTCCTTTACTGGAGAGATCAGAAGCCATAGCTTCTTGTGGAGTGAAACCCTTATAGGGAGGGAGGAATAGAAGAAAGGATTTTTATTTTATCTCTCTCCAATTTTAGCTATATAGAGAGGGGGAGCCACTGCTCCAGTAAGAGACATTAGAGAAGCAATTTACTCTAGAAAGATTTAGTCATCAGAAGGAGGCAACAGGTTTAAGGATTAATGCCTAGAAGAAGAGAAGAGAGTCAGATTATGGAAAGGGAACAAGCTCTGGAAACTTATTAGAGCAGCTCACCCCAGTAGAAATCCTAGAACCACAGAAAGCTGTACCAGAATGATACGAAGAGAGAAATGATACCTAGGTCCTATAGTGCCAGTACTTATTAGGTGATTTTGTCACAAATTCATGGTTTATACATGCCTCAGTACCAATGTACTCTAAGTTTGAGATCATTCTTCCATGGACACTATATTTATAGTAGATTGCATCCTAGGTCCATGATGGCGAACCTATGGCACACATGTCAGATGGGGCACTCAGAGCCTTCTCTGTGGGCATGCCCACTGTTGCCCCAGCACAGAGTTTGCCAGAGTTTGTTGCTAAAGCCAGAGGGACAAGGGGCCAGGCTGTTCCCCTTCCCCTCTCCATGGGTGCCTGAAGACATCACCTGCCCCTTTAAAAGATTCACCATCACTGATTGAGGTTCCCAAGAATGTTTGCAACTTTTTGCAATTATCATTTCATCTAAGTAAATGTTTTCATTTTGTTTTATTTTTTCCTATGAGCTTGAATCTATTTGTTAATTGTTAATAGGGAACACACCGGTGATGCTCGTGAGCTATAAAGTTTCTAGAGATAGTGGTTATTCCACTAGATACCCAAACCTGGAGTACAAATGCAAATTGGAGAAGTAGCATGGAAGAGGTGCTACTTTGTTGAGGTTAAATTAGAGATTGAGGTTTGTTTGTGGAAAGGAAAGAATAATATAAAAGGAAAGTATAAAATAATTAGAACAGCTGATGTGTTATTATATATATATATATATGAAATACTTTACAAAATATTATCTTATTTCAGCCTCACAACTAAACTAAAAGATAAGACTTAAATATAATAACCTTATTTTACAGATGAAGAGAATGAAGTTCAGAGAATTTAAGTGATTTTTCCATATTATGACAATTATCTATGTGTCAGAGATGGGATCTGAGCCCATCTTTGATTTCAAGTCTAGTACTCTTTCCACTATTCCTTCACTGAAACTATCTAGTTTCCTGAGCAAAAGACCTTAGATTGTAGGTAGCCTCTCAGATAGTGGAGGTTTTCTTCTAGGTTGAAGTTCTCTTTATCTTATAACATAATCCAAGTCTTAAAAAGAAGAGACATGGATATCCTGGAGAATATTTCAATTTAGCATGTTATTTTTATATGAAACTGATCCCAATTAATGTAATATAAACCATGTGTGGGAAGATTATATCATTTCTCATTTTTAAAGACAGGAAGCTACTGACATAGATAGTTCTGATATTCATGTTTACAAAACCATAGTGATAATTCTGCAGACCTGTAATTATGTTTTTGTTTTTAAAAACAGAATATACTTCAGAGGTCTGACAAATTAAAGGGACAATTAGGAGAATCTACTTAGGTAATTGAAATATGAAACTGAGGATAAATACCAACTCCAAAACTGTTTTTAATTCAGTAGGAATACATGATGGAAAAAGCTTAAAAATTTATCCAGGTACACATGAAATTTTAAAATTAGAATCATGGTTTTTTATTTATATAATTAGTCATGTAAAGGAACAAAACTAACATTTAAAGAGCATTTAGGGGGCAGTTGGGTAGCTCAGTGGATTGAGAGCCAGGCCTAGAGATGGGAGGTCCTAAGTTCAAATCTGGTCCCAGACACTTCCTAGCTGTGTGACCCTGGGCAAGTCATTTAACCCCCATTGCCTAGCTCTTATCACTCTTCTGCCTTGGAACCAATATTTAGTATTGATTCTAAGACAGAAGGTAAAGGTTTTAAAGAGCATTTAACATTTAAAAAATATTTAAAATAACACATTTAGATATTTTTAAGATTTTAAATATTATTTGTTCAATTCAAACATGAATTATTTCAGAAAATGTGTTATCCTTCAGTCATGTGTGCCTCTTTGTGCCCCCATTTGGTGTTTTCTCAGTTTACCACTCAGTTTATATATGATAAACTGAGGCAAAGAGGGTTTATCGACTTGTCCAGGGTCAGGTAGCTTGTGAGAATCTGAAGCCAGATTTTAACTGGGAAGATACCAAGTAGCTACTCCATTTCTTGGGGCATGTAGTAATTAAACTGTGAAATAAGGGCAAGAGAGAATTCAAGAGATGGCTACATGAGGAGAGGCAGAAGGACAGAAGCCTATTATAAGATTGGAATCCATTAGAGTTTGAAAATCTTTGGTCTTCAAGAGTTTTTTCTTAAAATGTCAATAGCCATACATAGGTAAATCCTTCAAGCTTTTGTTAGTGAATATAGACTTCAGTTGCCAGCTAGCTAGCTGAGAGTAAAAGAATGCTAGGGATCTAGAAGTGAATAGAGGTTCCCAGGGCACCAAAGCCAAATTTTTACTAGAACACATTTTGACTGCCTTTTAATAATAATTTTCCATTGACAAGGAGGTTAGTATCAGAGACTCTTTATATGGCTAGGCTGTCTGAGAATGCTTTCTGTAAGACTAAAGTTCTCCTTCCATAGGAGACCCTAAGCTATATTTCAATGAATAGCAACTCTTCCTTCCCACCTGTTAAAATTTAAAAAAAAAAAAAGATATGCAGGAGGAAAGGGTGGGCCAGCAGATTTAATGGAAACTTAGGAATTGCCATTCCCCTTAACATACACATAGCAAGTCTATCATGCTTTAAAGTAAGAAAGAAAATTGACCTGAAATTTAAAAAAAAGGAAAAAAAACAAAAAAGGAAGAACAAGCAAATCCCCATATGAACGAATCTATGTATACTATGCTTAAGTGTGTCCATAATTGGACAATGCCCATTTTTATGAGTGTGTCAGGAAAACTTAATTCCCACCAGTCATGCCATGAAATACATGCCACAAATTTCCTTATTTCTGTGACTTTACTTGGCATTTAAATTATGGGAACTCTGAACTATCAAAGTTCAAAGGAAGGCAGGAAGACCATTAGGTTCATAGGAGAACTGCCCTTCTCCAGTTGTATTCCTTGAAACCTCCAACATCATTAAACAACCAAACAACACAGAGACATACATGTTACTTAGGAAAGCAGGCTTAGGATATTGTACAGTGTCCCCCGCCCCACTTTCCAGCACCCTCCCCATTACCAAAGAGCTAGATATAAAGGGGGGGAAGAGCAGAAGAAAAGAAGGATTAGAAAGAAACCATTACTTCCTACATCTCCCCAAAAAAAGGAAAGAAAGAAAATGATTTTTCAGATGGGTCAATTTTGACTTTTCCTATTTAATTTCTTTTCTTCCTCCCTCTTTCCCCTGGGTGGAATGGATAGAAAGATAGTTTTGTCTTGCCTTTCCACTTTAATACAAAACAGAGATGAGCCCCAGGGTGAAACCTCATACACGGGAAACCAAATCTATTTATTTAAAGTTTAGTACAATTCGGCCCAGTCCCTAAAGCTGGTACTTCTAGCTAGGACACAGTAATGTTTCTAGTGACTTAATACATTTTTTTCCAAAGCAAGGAATTTTTGGACACTAAAGTAAAAACAAAACAAAACAGTGAACGTGACTCTTATCCCTTCCTAAGTAAAATAAGTAATTTATTTCTGGGACACTGAATTCCAATCAGGTGAGGAAAATATAACGAAATGCTCTTACAATAAGAGGAAGAAAAGCCACTTATAAAGTAGAATACAGCGAGCTTAGTCATATCTTCAAAATCTCAAGCAAGCTGCAGGGGGTCTGGGTAGAATGTGAAGACACTAGATTTAGAAGTGGGAGCAGTGCCCAGACTCTGCTGTGGACTGGCATGCCAAGTCTAACCTCTGTGACCCCTCCTTCCAACGGGAGACCATTGACCTTGGGGAGTGATGGTTGAATGGAGGTGGTGACACATTTTGAAGGAAAGGGATCTTATCAAGTCTGATCATCTCATTTTATAGATGAGGAAATTGAGTCTAGAGAGGTTAAATAGCTCAGTCATAGCCACACAGAGAGATAATAAAAAATTAGAAATCAGAGCTCTTAGTTCCAGGTCTAACATTCTTTCATCTATATTATCTACCTGGGCAAGCTACGTGGCACAGTGGACAGAGTGCCAGACTTGGAGTCAGGAGTTCAAATTTAGCCAGACACTTGCTGTGTGAGCTTGGTCAAGTCATTTAACCCTTTTGCCTCTGTTTCCTCATCTGTAAAATGAGTTGGAAAAGGAATTGGCAAGCCACTTCAGTATCTTTGCCAAGAAAACCCCAAATGGGGTCACAGAGTGTCAGCCAAGACTGAAAAGACCAAACAACGACAATAACAATAACACACAGTAGCTGGAACTTAGCGCATACTCAGTAAATAGGAATAACATTCCTTATCTTTAGAAGGATGAGGATAAACCTGACCTAAAGTTATACTCTGGAGTTTGCTACTCCACAAGGAGTTGAGGTTTGATCTGAAGGACATGAGCCTCCCCTTACATACCTTTCCTTGCGGGTGCTTGAAATTCTAAAAGCACAGTCTGTCACTCCAAAATTAGAGATAAGCCTTAAATGTCAACACCTCATTTTGTTTCTCACCTGAGGAACAAAATTCCTCCCACCTTTCTGCCTTTGCATTGGCGATCTCTTTTGCCTGGGAAATCATTTCTTCTTCACATCTACTTTAGAATTCCTAGTCCTTCAAAGCTCAACTCAGGTGTTATCTTCTACACAAAGCCTTTGCTACCCACACTCAGCTGCTATGGTTCCCTCCAAATTAGTTTGTATGTACTTGCTTTATATTTTGTAGTTACATATGTGGGTGAGTTGTTTATCCTAACAGAATGAAAGCTCCTTGAGAGCAGGGACTTTCAGTCTATATTCTTGGTGCACATAGTTGGCAGTTAAAAATGTTTGTTGATTGATTGATTAGATGAGACCACAGATAATCATTGGACCATTCCTTCTGAAGCAATGAAGACTCAATAAATTGCTGTTAGGAATTTTTTCTCTGCTTAGGCACCACGTACTTAATCTGTTTGTTTTGCCAATTCTTATTTCTAGTCAGGAACAGATCTAAATAAAACATCTAAAGAACCAAAAGTGTATTTTTTGGGAAACTCATGTCTATTATGGGTTTGTTGCTCTTGTGAGCTAGGATGAATAAAATGTACCCTGAAAATAAAGCTCATATATGTAAGAAAAGGGCAGCTAGGTCATGCAATGGATAGAGTGCTGGGTCTGCAGTCAAGAAGATGGAGCTTCCTGAGTTCAAATCTCACCTCAGATACTTAGTAGCTATGTGACCCTGAGCAAGTCACTTAACCCTGTTTATTTCAGTTCCTTTATCTGTAAAATGAGCTGGAGAAAGAAATGGCAAATTATGTCAGTATTTTTGCCAAGAAAACCCCAGATGGGGTCATGAAGCATAGAAGAGTTGGACACGACTGAAAAAATGACTGAACAATAGCAACAATATGAGGAAAAACTCCAGGGAATCATTAAGAGCTAAATGATCACATTGTTTCCCAATGGGATGTTCTTAACTGGATGATCTTGTTGGTTTGTTCTAACAATTATTACCAGAGTTTAATTTAATTTAATTATTACTGGTTTAGCTTCCATTCCCTTTTATAGTTATTTTATTATAGCTTTAATGTCTGTCTCGCCATGTCATCATTTTGGACCACTGACCTTACTTCCACTCCTCTAGCTGTGCAATAGACTTAAAAGTATATTTTAGTGATCTGCAGTCCTATCGAATTCTGTTGTTAGTTGTGGAGGTAGGTGAGATGGAGAGGACTAGAGCTGTGGAATCCACCTCAGGCAGCTGTCTCAGCTAAAAAAGATCAGCCTATGTGGTTCTATTTAGACAAATGTGCAGACGCATCAAGCAAGATCGTGGAACATATGGGTACATGTGGTTATTTATTTGCTCCTCTGACACGATGATATAAAAATACATAGGTGTTATTATCATTTGGATCTCTCATTACCAATTGCTATTTTTTGCTTTCCACATCAAGGGCTAAGAGATAAGGTTCTGATTTCTGTTCCCTTTAAAGAAAAGAGTAATATAAATACAGTGAGAATCTTCTTAGGTAAATTATACACAATTTTTAAAAAGATGGTAGTAGTTGTGGTAGTGGTAAAGGAATCGTGTAGATAGGATTCAATTCAGGAATCTGCCCTACCTAAAAAAGATATTTTTATTAACTGTAGTTAGAGCAAAAGAGTAGTTTGTGGGATGACTGTCAGGAATAGGGGAAAAATTATGTGAAATTTTACATTTTTAATACTGACCACTTCTCCTGATTTCTCCTTCCTTTTATGTTTTAATTTGGAGCTTTGTATTGCTTAAAGCAAGCTCCCCCTGGCCTTTTTAGAGAGGTAGAAACATTTATTTCTCCTTTTTCATCTCTGGTTAACTACAGTTCAAATAACAGGAACACAGATTTAAAGCTAGAAGGAAACTTTGAGGCAACCTAGTCCAATTCATTCATCTTACAGATGCCAAGAGAGTTTTAGCTTGCCCAAGGTCACACAGGTGGTAAGGGGCAGAGGCGGATCTCAGATACAAGACTCAAATATTTCTAAATGGGAGAAGCAGAATTCAACCCCCAAGCCCCACCTCTGAGATACTCTTTATATGTTTTTATTAGCCAAAGGATCTCTCTCAGGAGTGGGAGTGGAAACAAATATAACTGAAGTTGTTTCAAGATAGCATTAACAGAAGCCAAGAACAAGGGCTCCATATCTTTTAGAGAAAACTCATCAAGTGTTTATTCACCTTTTACTTTTTGTTCCAAGGGCTAGCACGTAGAAGGAAGAGGACATATGGCCTCAGTGCTCAGAAATTTAAAATTGTGCTGGGAAGACAAACCTAATCATAACACACGCAAAATGACTAACTAGGGAGAAACAAAATAACAACCAAAAGGCTCATGACTTAGTTTTAAAATGCCATGTTATGTGTTACTGTATTTTTATTTATTTTGTTTAAGATTCCCCAATTATATTTTAATCTGGTTCTAAGGAGCGTTGTCAGGCAGTATGCTTAACATCTCTATTTTACCAAAAACCTTTTCTGATTCCTCTTAATATTTGTGCCATTCCTCTGTTGATTATTTCTAATTTAACCTGTAAAGCTCATTTATACCTATCCATTTTCATGTTGACTCTCCTATTAAGACAGTGCGTTCCTTGAGAGCAGGAACTGTTTTTTTTTTTTTGGTCTTTTTTGAAGAATCACAATAATTAGCATGGTGTCCAACACATAGTAGGTGCTTAATAAATATTTGAGGCTTGATCTGGTCAGTCACTCAACAAATATTTATTAAATACCTACTATGTGCCAGCACTGTCCCTGGCACATAGTAGGAGTTTAATAAATATTATTTGAGTGACTGATGACCAGATCAAACCTCTTTTCCTCTAAACTAACTTCCAAGCAAGTCCCATTATGATTTGGCTATGCCTCAAATAGTTGCAATGCCCAACAATTCCTCAAAATAAATGCTCAGTGCCAGTCAATCTAGACTCCTCACTGAGAACACGCCACATGGCCCATTCATTTCCTTCTGCTCTTCATTCTATCTACAATGCCTTCCAGCCTCCCTCTTATATCATGCCTTTCCTAGTTTTCTGTTCATATATTTCCCTACAACAAATAGAATGTTATAAAAAGAGTAGATATTATATACCATCTTGTAAGCCCTAGTTATTTCTTCATCAACTGAATTTTAAGTTTATTGCCAGTAAAGACCATAAGAGGAAGATAGTGATGGCTATATACAGTCAGGAAGAACTAGGTTCAAATCCTGCCTCTGACACCTACCAAATGTGTGAGTATAGAGCTGTATTTACCTCTCTGAGTCTAAATTTCCTCACCTGTAAAATGAGGAGGTTGGATTAGATGAACACTTGGGTCCCTTATAATTCTAAATCGACAAAGCTATGAATGTCATATTTTGATCTCTATTCTCTCAAAAGCCTACCATAGTATTGAGCCCATTTCAGGATGGAACAAATACTTGTTAACTGACATTGTCATTAATTTAGTTGGGAATATGCCATTTTTGACAGCTCACAATAGTGGAGGAAAGTGCAGTTATTGAATAATGTGATTTTTAGGATCAGACCAAATGATTGTAAAATGCAGCTTCACACAACTCTTTCCCATTCATATCAGAAAACTCACTATGTCTCTCATAATTACCTACATTCTGACCTTTGCCTATCATAGGAAAAGCAGGACCTGACAGAGCAGCTATATGAAAGTCTTATCTCCCATCACTTCCCTTTGTGTGCCCTGAATTCCAGCCAAAGTATAAGGCTTTTCATGTTTTCTTGTTTCCATGTTTTTGCTTATGCTATTTCCCTTCTGTTTGGTCAAATCCAGTTCTTCGCCTCGCTCACTGTGAAATCTAGGGCATGCCCTTTAACACAGGAAGGCCTCAGTTTCCTCTTTACAGGTTGGAGGTGATGGTCTCTATAATTCCCTTCAGTTTTAAATGTTTTTACTCCTTAAAATGGTATTCAGCACCAATATCACCTCTTTTATGAAGCTTTCACTGATTCAGTCAAGAGGAATCTCTCTTGGTAATCTCTTCTCTCACAGCTTTTCTATTTAAAGATTTATTTTAGTTATTTGAGTACATTGTGGATATTCTCTACTAGTTCGTAGGCTCCTCCAAAGTGGAACTGTCTCATTTATCTTTGCATCCTCTATAGTATCTGTCACAATGCTCCAGACATAAAGATGCTCAATTAATGTTTGCTGAATTGAAGGTGAAAAAAGATCTGCAAAGTGGATGATTCACTTATGAAAAATAAAGTCAAATATATATTTATACAGTGCCATGTGCATTTAAAAAATAAAATTATCACCATAACAGCAAAAGAAATCAGAAAAGAATCCTAAAAGAGAATGGATGACTGGTATAACTAAAACAATTTAAGTAATTTGCATCTCGAGGGGTATCAGGACACCTATTTTTAAGTTAGGAAAAATAACATTTCTATCAGCCAAGGATACTTGTGGTATTCTTAGATAATTCTGCATTCCCAGGTGCTTCCTTTAAGAATTCAGGAACATGGAATTTCTATATACAATTCCTTTGAGAGGAAGATATAGGAACTGTTTGTTCCAATATACATATCCTTTGGCTAGCCCCATGCACTCCTGATCTCTGAATGCAGGCCATGCATCCTTCACGTAGTCCTAGGTATGACTACAAAACTTGTGCAGAGAATCAGACTAGTCTCTACCTCCAGAGGATGTAAATCTACATTAGGGAAGGTTTGTGAGTTATTTTCCAATCATATCCATATCTAGAACTTGGTACTAGAGATAAGATTTACATCTGGGAGGTCTAGTCAATTCTGTAGTTTTATGAAAATTAAATTATGAACGTTTATGAAAATTAACCAGAAAAAATTCAATCTCGTGTCTTTAGGATCCAGGAAACATGCTAAAGGGACTCCAGAATCAAAAACAGTAGATGTCTTGGATCATACTGACATATACCAGCAGAAGCCCTCATCCTCAGGAGGTCCTAAAAGGGTCAAATTCGTATCAATCCAGACTACAGAGTTTCATCACTGCCAAAGGTTTCACCAGAGTACATTGGAACATTCTACTTTATTCCTAAGGGAATGTTATACACCCTTCAGCTGGTGGCTTCTAACATTTGGGTTGGGGGACTCCTTTTTATCCCCATTGCCTGGTACATCAAGGGCATGGAGGGGGAAATAGGTATTGGTTATTGGCTTGGCTGAGCCTCAAGCTGCACAAATGTTTACTGTACCATTCCTTCTCAATGCCAGCTTGCAATTATTGCAGAGTAGCTGCTAATCAGCATCTTTTTTGTTTTAATGGATAAACCAAAGGCTTTTAGGTGTCCTTGTGAACATATGTCTTTGATCAAGCCAACTAACAATGGCTTTATCCTGAGTTCTCACAATGCTGGAATCATTCCATCAAAAACAGCTGTAGGAAAATAGCACTTAAATCTCAGAATGGTATTAGTCATCCATAGGTACTTGAAAATTATTACGTGCGATTTAGAAAAGAAATTCTTAAGTAATTCTTACAGAGAGGGAACATGACTTTTTAAAAAAGCAAAAAATAGGAACTTTTAGGGTGGGGCTGGAACAATCCCTGAGAAAAAATGTGCATCCTTCTCTCCGTCCCATCACCTAGTAAACCACTGCTCTCTTTATCATAACACAGAACTAGTTCTATTGGGTGGTATCAAGATATGGAAAAAAATATTATTAAAGCCAGTTTACAATGAATTTACTTCCCAATCTGCAATTGGTATAATTGATTGCACATGTAAAACTACATCAGCTTGCTTACTCTCTCAGGGAAGAGAGAGGGGAGGGAGAGAATTTGCAACTCAAAATTTTAAAAAAAAGTTAAAAATTATTTTTACATGTAATTGGGGAAAAATAAAATATTATTACAAGAAAAAAGATCAATGGATGAATCAAAAAATACCAGTAACCAGCTTCTAAAAACAAAGAACAATATTTCTAAAATTTTGGAATAAAGAGGAAAGAAATTTGAACTAGGGATGTGTGTATTTGAGGGTCAAATGTAGCAGTGGAAAGAGGGTGTGTATCATTTTTAGCTCTTAGTAGCTAATGGTTATAGAGTGAGAGGATCTGGGTTTCAATCCTGACTCTGGCATACTATTTATTACTTGTGCAACTTTGGGTAAATTACCTAACCAATCTGGGCTTAAGTTTCCTCATTTATAAAATGAGAGGGTTGAGGATCTCAAGGTTTCCTTCTAGCTTTAATTGATCAATCTATGATCCATGACAGGTGAACCTCTAAGGTCTCTTCTGGTTCTAAATTTATAATCCTATGAGAATCAATCAAAGTCTTGGCTGGCCTGTGAGACTTCAAAGGATTTGCTACTTTCCCAAGGTCATAAAGTCAACGTGCAACAAAATCAATGACAGAAACCTAGCTTTCCTGAGTCCCAAGTCAAAGCTTTTTCTAGAGTAAAGTCATTTTCAGAATCATAAGGCTTCGTAGACCTTAACCTCTTTAATTTTTCCTAGGGGAGAAGATAATATATGCATAAACCAGAGTTTAGTGAGCATTTTTTTAGTGTTTTTGCTCAAGGTATGCCTGGAGGAATTTAGTCAACCCATAATGACCCTTTTTGCTATCTAGGTGGAGGGTACTAAGAGCTCACTTCCTTTGGTTGGCAACAATTTGGGTAGTGATAGAGACAAGTGTTTGGGAGTTGTGGTGGAAAGGGATAATATAATATAGATCTTTTGGGGTTTTAATACCCTTTCCCTCATTCCTAACTGGGAATTGTTTTTGATTGGAGCTCACTGGTGCCCCAATCCATTACTGAAGGCTGTGTCAATGGTGGGAGAGAGATAGGAGAAAAGAAGCAAAAAACAGTTTCAGGTTACTGCTCCAAGAGCCATTCCTTTCCTTCATCTGCCACATTGGAGTTGGGCATCCACACATCTGAGATAATGGAGACTGAAAGGATTACAGACCCACCCGCCAAAATCATTATGCCTGGCATGGCAGGAGCCATGTTCTTCTTTATGAAGCACATAAAGATATAGAGATTCATTCTATTCTCGAGGTCATTGGGAGCCTTGAAATGACAATGAGAGTGTGTGAGCATTAACTAAGGCTGCATGTGCTCCATGTTAATGTTTAATGTCTCCCTTGAAGCAAAACTATTATGCAAACTCACCATTCCTCTACAAGGCTGTGAAACATAACTGTGGACTCATTTGACCTATCCAGTCATGAAAAGGGAGTCTATTGAAGTGTCCTACTGGGGACCTGCAGGAGATATCTGAGGCAACATGGAAACTCCATTACTATGTCTTTCCCTTTTCTTTCTCTCCACCCAGTGCCCCACCCAAGTCAACAGGGACAAAAAAACCCTTTCAATCTGAGCTTAGGAACTATTTTTGCTGTATTTTTAAACTTAACACTAGTCAAAGGTTGAATTAACAGTACTTATGTTTCCTTAACCAGATGGAGAAAAGAATGGTCTGAAGGGACTGCATTCCATTCTCACCAGTTACATTTGCTTTTAATACACCATTTCATGGATCTGTGCTTCAGCATTTTCAGTCGTCAGCTTTATTCTTTCAGGAATTGCTTGGTTCAAGGGTGCTAGGAAGCAAGCAGTAATTGTTTGGAAAAACATGCAGACTGCTGACATCTTCAAGGGCCTCTGCAACGGTTCTGACCTCTTTTCAAGCTATTTATCCTGGGCAGTCTTAATTTTGGTGACATTTGACTAAGCCCTACCAAGGTTAAAACCAACATTTTGGACTGGTAACACAATCGGCTGTATCTAGGGACCTGAGGTGGGAGGAGAGCAATGGGAAAACAGGTAGACTATATCAAGTATTAGAATCTCCTTCTCACTAAATTTAGTTAAGTACAATTTATTTTTCTTATTATAATTAGCTAAACAAAATATAGGTGTCCCTGATTTTACTGACCAAAAGCTTCTGTTCCATAAGTAAATGAATTGTTTAGAATGCCCCAAAGATTTTTTCCCCCAATATGATATACATCGCAAAAGTACAAGTCCTGAGAATGGTTGTCAGATACTTCGTGACCCCATTTGGGGTTTTCTTGGCAAGGATAATGGAATGGTTTGCTATATCCTTCTCTAGCTCATTTTTACAGATGAGAAAACTGAGTCATATAGTGACTTGCCCAGGGTCACATAGCTAGTAAGCATCTGAAGCCAGATTTGAACTCATGAATATGCTTTTTTCTGATTCTAAGGCAAGTGCTCTTTCCACTCTACCATTTAACTACCCTCTGAGAATGATAGTAGCTAGAATAACTACAGTCTCTTAAATTCTTGATGCCTGAGTTTCCTCATTTGCAAAATGGTGGAATAAGATCTTTGATGGTTATCGTGTACTAGATTTGAAGTCAGAGGACCTGGCTTCAAATTCTCTAACTCTATTAAACCCATAATGCACTTGAAATAGAATAGTAACAATAACTGACCGCAATAACATTCCAATGCAAAAAATTTTTCTGAGTTTCAACGTGGGGCATCAGAAACACATTTTCCCTTAGGCTGCAGTGCTCAAAATCAGAATAGATTTCCTCCAATTCTAGGCTTTATTCTTCATGGATCCCTTTCTTCTTTGAATGATTAGAACATTTTCTTTGTATATTTTTATATTAAGCTATGCATCATATTTATTTCTGTACGTTTCTCAATTTATTTGAAGGCACCTCAGTGATGCAATGCTGGATCTGGAGTCAGGAAAACCTGGGTTTAAATCTTGATTCAGATATTAAATGTGTTGGCTCTGGGAAAGTCACTTAACCTGTTTGTCTCAGTTTCCTGAATTGTAAAATATGGATAGTAATAGCACCTGCCTCAGAGGGTTGTTGGGAGGATCAAATGAAATAATATTTGTTGAGTGCTTGGCACATGGTAGAGACTATATAAATGCTAGATGAGTGTGTGTGTGTGTGTGTGTGTGTGTGTGTGTGTGATCAATGAAAAGCAGGTAGGGTAATGAGTGCTAGAGCAGACATTTCCCCTCATTCCCTGTCCCAACTCTCACTCACCAGTCCACCTAAAACCCATTTCTGCACTCTTTTCTTTTCTCTTGTCCATAACTCAAGAAGCTGGAACTAGAACTGCTGGAGGTAGGGAGAAAGACTATGTGAGGGAGTATCCTAGGTTAGAGGAGGTAGAGTTTCTCTAGCAGGTTAGAAAATGTCTATATTTCCTCTGGCATTCTATCCTGGACCATTTCTGTAGGAACCTAGAAAACCTACTTGGTTTTCCCAAGATTCCAGCATTGAAATTTTCTTGTAAAGGTAATCAAAGGACAAATAGTAGGCACTTACTGACTGCAGACAAGGAAATCAAGTAGGAGCCATGTGAAGCATGTGAATTGTTTGTGGCTTGAGATGAGTTTATTTCTTAGTTCTGAAGAGGCCAGATGATGAGGATAGCCACATGTAATGATCACATCATGATCCTGGCCTTTACAACTTAGGTTTAAAATTCATAATTACTCTGATTAAGAAACGCCACTTTATTATAATCATAAATGGCATGCCTTGGATTGTCCCATCTGAAAATGGCATGAAAATTGGAGTAGCAACTAGTATATTTAGGAGACAAATTCATGACCCCAAAGGATCAACTTCCAGTCCATGGTGCTATTAGATGCTTCAAGATCAGAAGTGAATATGGTTTTATCAGGTGGGAATAATATTTAAAAGATGCATTATGAGGCAACTAGGTGGTTCAGTGGTTAGTGTACCAGACCTGGAGTGAGGAAGATCTCCGTTTAAATCTGACCACAGATACTTTCTTGCTGTGTGACCCTGAGCAAGTCACTTAACTCCATTTGCTTAGCCTTTACCTCTCTTCTGCCGTGGAAGCAATCCTTTTATTGATTCCAAGACAGAAGGTAAGTGTTTTAAAAAAGAAAGATGCATTGCCATCTGACTTGTAGAAGAAACCTCCTATATGGATTAACTTCTCCAATTAGAATGTAAACACTTTGAGAGCAAACCCCTGTTGTCTTGCTTTCCAAATTATAATGCTAGCACTGAGCATGGTGCTTTTTACATGGTAGATGCTTAATAAATGCTTTTGCGTTCATTCATTCATTCAGAAAAAATGTATCATGGACAGTGGGGATACTTCTCCAAATTAACACAGTTGATCAATGCACAAGTGACTTAGCTAGACAAGCATTCTGACTTCCATTTTTATAAGGAGGGTGGAAATAGGCTAGTTCATTTCCATCAGGTCATAAGAACAGCCCAGAAGATGCTCCCTCATCTCAGAATTCCCATCCCTCAACTCCAGTATGAAGACATCCTTTAAATACCTGAATTACTCAGGTAGGTATCTATCTAGGCAGCTGCTCTACAACCCATCCTTTGGGAATAATCTAAGTCAAAGTATGTTATATAGTTGCCTAGAAGTTATAGAGTAGGTTAGGGCTGTAATCGAGATTAGCCTTTATTGCTTCATTGTTTGTCAATTGAGACAATGGGGTCTCCCAATCAATAGATTGTAAATGACCTCAAGGACAGAAAACCTGTATTTGAGCTTCTCATTCCAGTCCATCCTCACCTTGGCAGCCAAAGACATCTGCTGGTCTGAACACTTCACCCTACCCAAGTCAACAAACTCTAGTGACTCTCTGTTACCTCCAGGGCCAAATATAAAATCCTGTTAAGTTTTAAAGCCCTTCACAACCTGGCTCTGTTCCTAGTTCCTTCTTTAAAAAATAAAACAAAAACAAACCAAAAAACCCCCTTACCTTCTGTCATAGAACCAAAACCTAATAGTGAGTCAGAAGCCTGCTAAAGGCTAGTCAATTGGTTAAGTGACTTGCCCAGGGTCATACAGCCGGGAAATGCCTATGGTCATATTTGAAGCCAGGACCTCTAGGTCTTCAGGCTTGACTCTCAATTCTCTGAGCCACTTCACTGCCCTTCCTACCTTCTTCTAACATTCATGTCTACTTCCCTTAGATCCAGCCACACTGGAATCTTGTTCTTTGCACAAGACACTCTTTCTTCCAATTTTGTTTCTTTTTTATGACTGTCTCTCCTCCTCTCCTGACTTCCTTCACGACTTTGTTCAGAACCCACCTTTTGCAAAAGGTCCTTCCTTCTCCCCTGCTCCCAGTGTCTTACCTCTTCAGATTACTTCCTAGTTACATTTGTATGTACATAGTTATTTTCATGTTCTCCCTCCCCCTCTCCCTCCTTTGAATTAGTTTTTTTTTTTGAGGGCAGGGACCATATTTTTGCCACTCTTAGCCCAATACACAGTATGAGTAATAAATGCTTGTTTACTGACTGCATTCAGAAGGAGTGAAAAGAGTGAGCTAGGAGAGAAATATAGCTTCAAGCCTTCCTCTTCCTTACAATGACCGGTTCAATAAAAGGAATCCTGGAAAGGTGTTTGAAAGAATTGGATTTGAGAGGCCAGCCCTCTTGTCATTACTATCTATAGGATTCTGGGAGACTTTTAGTGCTATATATTGCCTGTTTCAAAGGATTTTGGGGAGAATCAAACGCAATTATGTATATCAAAGTGCTTCTAATCCTAAAATGTTACCTTAAAGTAAAATATTATTCCCAACTCCACCAAAATGGACATTTTTCTTCATAGCAATATTCAAGCAGTATAAGATCATAGACAATGTAGAATATCTGTATCCCTTTTCCAATTGCTCTTGATTTTTCTCTTATTGTTTTATTTTTAAGCCTCAAACTTCCCACCCACAATAGCAAATTTTTGTTTATTTTATCAATTTCCTCTTGCTCTATACAGGAGTTTGTTTCTTTTAGGGTTTGCTATTTAAAAATATGTGAGTCTAAATGTAATCTGCTGACTGTGCCAGAATTTACTATTTTTTTAATTGTCTTTGGTGTATGATAGCCTTTTTTTCCCCCTAGTCAGTTCTACCTTGAAGATCACTACTTCTGAGATGCTTATTATTCTTAACATTTTACTGGAGACACTGGCATAAATACCACCCAAGAAGCCCTCCCAGAATGTATTCCCCAGAGGGTTTAGATATGCTTATTTTTCAATTAACAAAACAGTAGGGAGGTAGAATTTTTTCAATTTTTTTCTTTGCCTGGGGATCCAGACCTTAAAGGAGGTAGGGGCAAATATGGGGGAACCACTAAATCTCTTCCAGATTCTAGAGTTGTAATACTCAGAAAGAAAGGGTAAAAAAAATAAAAAAAAATCCCAAAACCAGAACTGTCTTATGACTTGAATTTTTTCATTATTTCCCAATGGGGCTTATAAAGGGAAAGAGAACCTGGCTGATCCAGGGGGAGGACGTGACAATGTTTAAGAGAATGCAAGTGATTTTTCCACTGCATCATGACCTGTAAGACCATCTGGAAACTTCCAAGTACAGAATCCAGCTTACAATTCCCAATTTCCTGCTGTACACACACCTGTGCTCCAAGGTCTCTGCTGGCTGCTTATGGCAACCTAGAAAACTCTAGATCCTTTAGGCCTAGTCTTCCTAGGCACCTTCCCCATAGCTGAGATTATTGGGTTGTCTGCCTGACAGGCTGAACATTTGATCTGATAAAGGCCTTTGTTCTCAGGAATTCCCCTTTCCCAGGGTCAGGCAGCTCAGAGTCTCTAGATATTCAAGTTTTCTACCTGGCCTGCTTAAATGAGTAAAAATGATTAAAATGCTGTAGCTACACTTAGTTGGAAAGTAAGTCAATAAAAATTTGCTAGGCAAAGATGTAGGTATATAGGTATATAGTCCGCCCTTCCTTCCTTCCTTCCTTCTGAATGGGATAAAAATGACCACCCACCCCTTATTTCAATTAGGAAACAGGTGTCAGAAAATAAGAGTAAAAGTGGCAGTCCTTTGTTCCTTTCATGAATAAAGGACTGTCACTTTTACTCCTGTTTTCTGACTCTAGTTTCCTAACTGAAATAAGAGATGAGGGGTCATTTTTATCACACTCAATTTCTTCCTTCCTTCTTTCTTTCCTTCCTTCCTCCCATTTTCCCAAACCGGCCAGCCCACTCCTCTTCAAATAAACTAGTGGTCTTCCTCTCCTGAAGCTCACCATATTGGTTCCAGACAGTACAGATGGGCTTTTGCCTTTCTTCAGCTCAGATTCCTAAGTTCAAGTGATCCATAAGTCTTAACTTCCTCCAGCAGCAGAGACTGCAGGTGTGTGTGGCTTTGCTTGACCAGCTGTGCATTTCTATAGCTCTGCATGTTATACATGTGCTCAGTGACTTTCTAAGGCATTGGTATACAGTTTTCAGAAAAGAAGGAATCAGATAAAAAAAAAGTGAGAGATTGTAGATGTACATTTTCTCAGACTCACAGGTAACTCCTTTCCCTTTTCTATTTCTACTTCCTTTTGGCATCCGGTCCTTCGGCTTCTTCCTTCCCCCTGTGCTTTTTGGCTCTGGGTAATGGAGCAGCAGGATGAAAGCAAGCTGAATTCCACTCTGGGCATTGGTTGGGGCTTTTACTATGATTCAAATTTGCTGAGAGTAAAAGGAGAAAGCCATAACCCGAAGGGAAAACTTTGGTCACTCTGCTGTACTTTTGACTTTTAATTTGCCATCTGACCCAGAATGGAACAAAATTACTGTTAAAGTAGCTTGAAGTTAGCCAAACATTTACTCTCCCACATCTGTGCTTGTTCATTTCCAGCTGCTTCGGCTGTAAGCTGCTCTATTCAGAGTAAGATGACTTCTCTTTCAATAAATTACTAAATAATTTCTGTCCCTGAGAACCATGGGAAATTAGTAGAGATTCTTAGGCATGGAAAGCGAAATGAGAAAGGTGAGTCTGCTATAGTTGAGGGAGGGAGAGTATTCTTTAACAAATGATAGCTCATAAAGTGTTTTAAGCTTTGCAAAATGCTTTCATTGATTGGATTATGGAGTTTTAAGGGATTTCAAAGGTCAACAATTCTATTTTAAATATGAGGGAGATAAAGTCCTGCAAAGTTAAGTGTTTCGTCCAAGGTCACTCAGGTAGTCTGTGGTAGAATTGGTCCTCTGACTCCACATGCAGTGTTGTTCCTATTGTATCACTATGTCTAGTTAGCTGTTCCTCAAAACCCTATCAAATAGTTAATATCAAGTACAGATATATTACTATTCCATTTTATAGATGATAAAAAGGAAATCATTGTTTGCTTTAAAATAAGCGTGCCAATGATACATATAGAACAGGCTAAAATTTTTCATCATAATTAGGCACAACTAGAGCCTAGACTAGAGAGGCAAAAGGAAGTTGTTTCATCTGATGCACTATGCAGAGTGCATATGGTCAGTTTTTAATATTACTTTACATAAATGCATCTATTTTAAGCACCCTAAAATTCAATTTTCAGGTAGGCATTATACAGTAGGTCACAGATTGTGTTACAGCAAAGTTTCAAGGTCTCTGTAGAACAGTAAGGTACAATTTAGAAATCATGCTCCTGGAGGCAGTGGTATTTCTTATCTTTTCCTAAGATAAACAAATGTCTTGACCCTGCTCTGAATGTGGCATATGCAAAACATAGATTTAACTACATAGGGATATATCTTTAATAATCACAAATAATTTCTAGATGTCATCTGATAAAAAAATGTTAATTTTGGATATCAAGAAACTAAAACACAATGGGGAACTGAATTGGCATCTGAATCTAGACTCTGGGATCCTGGACCAGCAGTCTAGCAATTAAACAATAGGTGAACCAGAGAGGTATGAACCATCATACTCAAAGGTGAGATCATCAGAGAAACCAGGGAAAGAGGGAATGTGATATAGGGAGAAACACACTGGATTTGTAATCAGAAAGTCTAGGTTTGAGTCCCAGTTTCACTACTTCCCTAGTCTCAGTTCTCCTCATCTATAAAATGGGCACAGTGATATTTTATAGTCCCTACCTCATAGGATTGTTTCAGGAAAATTCTTGTTTGATTGTAAAACTATACATTAATGTCAGCTTATTATTTTTCTTCAGGGAACAAATAGGGTGAATTTAATAAACCCAGATGGCAGGTATATAAAAAAGGCAGCTATGATAGCTAAGAATTGTATAATAGTTTAGAGCTACGGTTGGCAACCTTTTTGGCCGTGAGAGCCATAAATGCCTGCGGAAGGAGGAGGATGGAGGCAGAAGGCGCTGGAATATGGGGCTGGGGCTGAAGGGCCTCCTGGGGCACATCCTGGGGCTCTGCCAGGACTGGCCAGTCTGGAGGTGGAGCCAGATATGGCTCGAGAGCCTTGCCAATCCCTGGTTTAGAGTTTCCAAAGTACTTTTCCAAACTATTAGAAGGATTTCATAATTTGGTTCTTACAACAACCGTAAGAATAAATGCTTGCTTCCTTCTAAGAGGCAAGCAAGAGAGTATTCCTTAGATAATAGATGGTAAAGAAAATGTGGTTACATGTCTTGCCCAATGTAACCAATCTTGGGCCAACAAGCTCTCCTCTTCTGTTTCCTAGTATTGGACATTTCCCCGATCCCATCAATGTCATTTTTAATGGCTTCCATTGATTCAAATCCTTATTCCATTCTCAGTAAGAGTTCTTAACCCTTACCAGAGAATCACAATGAGGTAACATGGTTTTGTAGTTGAAACACTGAACCTTAAAAAGTCAGGAAGACTTTTGTTCCCATCTTGCCTTAGACATATACCAGCTATTTGACCCTGAGCAAGTCATTTCATTTTTCTCAATTCATTAATTCATCTGTAAATTAAGGAAGCGCCTCTCTGATAGGGTTGGTGTGAGGTTTGAATGAAATCGTGTATGTAAAAATGGTAGATCTTAAAGGACCATATAAATGTTAGTCATATTTATTTTCTATGTACTGAGGTAGAAATTGAGACCTTGTTGGCTAAACGAGTTGTTTAAAGTCATTTAGTTAGTGGCCCAGATTTAAACTCAGGTCATCTGACTCCAAATCCAATGTTTCTATAGTTCCTCCATATCAAAGACAAATAAGGTGATGATGGGGTCTACCTAGTTCCATTGGAATGGAAGTATAGCCAGTTTTCTATAGTGCTAAGGCATATATAGCTTTGCATCCACTATCGCATTTGATTCTGCCAACACCTCAGTGGTGTTAGAAAGATCTAAGTCATCCCTAGCTTGACATTTAATAGCTATGTGACCCTAGGCAAGTCCTTTAATCATTCATGGAGTCATCTTTCTTATTTGCAAATTGAATGGGTTAGACTCAATGGCCTCTAAAGCCCCATTTAACTTGAAGTAATTTCCAATCAGTAAGTGATGGAGAAAGAAATGGCAAACCATTCCAATATCTCTGCCCTCCCCCAAAACCAAATGATATCATGAAGGCACATGACTGAAAAATGACTAAACAAAAATCAATTGCTAGTATGATTATTATTCCCATTTTTCAGACGAAGCAAGTCTAAGTCACTATACATGTTCACAGTCAGCTAACATCAGAAGTGGGAGGGAATATGAACCCAAATTCATGGTTAACTGTAAAACTATACATTAATTTGAGCTATTTTTTACAGAGTTCTCAAGCTATTTTTTACAGAGTTCTCTCCCCATATAGTCTGGTATTTTCTTATTTTAGGCAAAGATCTGACAAAAAGCTCCGTAAATCCCCTGACCTTTTAAAACCATTCACCCCTTTTGAGGTTGCATGTCTAAGTTGCTTTAGAGTCACAAATCTAGGGGCAATTTCTTAGTGTAATAGAAATATAAAGAGTGCCATCAACGGATTGGTTTGCCAAAATCCAAATTCCTAGCTACAGATAAGCTCTGATTAGTACAAATAATGGAATAGTTACATATATATATGGATACACACTATTCAACGTTATAATTATATAAAATATAGTTAGTGGTTCTAATTCACTGGAAACATGATGTGTGAATGAATGTAGTAGGACCTCTTTGAGGAAATCATTCATATTAATCAGGACCTAGTTACACTCAGATTCAAGTGAAGTAGAAAGGGAGATGGTCTTTGATATCAAAATTTTAGTCAGTCCTGAAAAACCTTTGTAATGCCTTGTCTGTCTTTTTGTTCTGCTACCAAAACTTATGTGAAATAGAGCTGAGGTTAAAAAATCAAGAAGTTAGCCTAAACAAGTGGTTTGCAGTAATTTAAGGTTTCAATGACTACAAAAGTGCAGCGAGCCATTCTATCTCTTTTAAGAGAAATGGATTTTAAAAATTTCTTCAAGCATATGGATTTCCTTCTCAAATTTAATAATTTCCCAAACACTCTCCCCACAACTCAACTATGATGGTCTAATTTCTACATGGTTGACTCTGACCTTCTTAAAACCAGATCAAAGGAAAGATGGAGGAGAAAATGAATCCGAATCATATTAGGAGAATATAACTAGAGAGAAAAAGAGGAGAAGGAATATGATAGCAAGAAAGATATTTTCGGTGAGAGGAAGGTTGTGGTTAAAACAAAAGATTAAATTGGGGCAAGACAACAAGTAAAAAAAAGTTTAAAAAAAAAAAAAAAAGACATCCCAAATACCCCGCAGAGCTGTGATACAAAAAAGGGATTGGACATTTTATGTGACTTCAGAGGTCAGAATAACCAATGAGTAAAAGTCACTAGGAAGCAACTCCCAGTTCAATTATAATTAGAACTGTCCAAAAATACAGTAGACTGCCTACCTTACAAAATATTGTTGTATACATATGTTCCAAGGTAGCAAAAAAAAAATGATTTCTTTAGACTAAAAGTATATTGTCTACCAGGGAGCCAGATTCTTAGGAAATAATAAAGAAAATGGAGAGAAAGCTGGGGAAAAGATCTTAATAATTTTGGTTCGCTTAAATATTGTGTACTTAGCCTGTTGAATTTTATATGATTTACCCAGACAAAAATTTTAACTCTCTTAGACAGTCACCAAGTATGTAACCTTAATTATTTCTAAGCCAGGGGCAGATATCTTTGCAAAATCCATCAAGAGAGCAAGATCCTTTTATCACTTCACTTGGCTCTATGGTCATAGGACCATAGTTTTAGCGATGGAATGTACCTTTTTTACAGATGAGGAAACTGAGTCCCCAGGAGTGAGGTCCACATAGCTAGTAAGCAACAGAAGTGAAGGTGGACTTTTAAAGATAGAAAAAAAAAAAACCTGAGAGGAACATGCATATTTTCTTTGACTTTCTCTCTTACTTGGTGAATTCAGTACCCTTCTGACATCCCTTTAAAATAAGGCATAAAAACATACTAAAGGGGAAACAGCCACCATCCTGCCTCCTATGTGTATCTAGGTGAATAAACTCTTTTCTTCCCTTCAACCATTTGTCATCTCCAGACACGTGGCTCACACCCCAGTCTCTTTGCAAGTGACTGGGGCAAGCTTACTGCAAAGGAAAATGATGGCCTTTGGCTACGTTTTTAATTCCTTGCTATTTATTGTGTAACAGCCAACGCCTGCTCTTTTTCTAGGTAGTTGCAGGGAAATACCAGCAGGGAAGAACTGAGAGGTGAAACGTAATACTTAGAAAACAAACTTTCTTAGGGCAGCTCTGGGAGACTTAGTAGTCGGTGCATACCGCACATGCACCCCTCCTCCAACCATGAGCAGCCTTTTGTCAAAGATACCTGTGGTTCATAACTCTATGGCGCCATAATTAAAACGCAGAGAAAAGGACCCGAGTACTTACAGCGTGTGCTCCCTTAGTTAGCACTCCGACCAGCACGAAGAGCAGCAGACACCTAAAGGAGAAAAGGTGGGAGAAAGACACGCTTAAGAAACCTACAAAACAATGATTCTCAAAATCAACACATCTAAGTCCCTTGAGAGACCTAGGGAAGAGGAAAGGGGTCATCTTACCGCCAAAGGGCAAGTCCGGCAGTTGGGTACATTCTGCTGCCCATTCTCCCAAAAGGTCGTGCCCCTCGGGGTCCCGGAACGCCGACCCCTGGGCCACCAGAGTAGCCCCCTGCTTTCAGGAATGGCGAGCTCTTTTAGCCTGGAAGTAGAGACCAAGAAACAAAATAGATAATAAAAAGGCTGACATCACGATTTCTCTTCTCTTCTCCACCTGGCATTCGTGCAAGGGATTAATAGTTCTGGCACACCAAAACGCCGGTGCCTCTCCATCCCCTCCAGCATGGGGTTTTCTTGGAACCAGGGCTTGGATTTTCCTCTCTAGGCGAGAACTGAGGCGGCGAAGGGGAGAAGCCCTTTCCTCTTAGGCAGCGGTGTCTTTTACAGAGCCAAACAAATTTCTCTTTTCCTCTCCCTTCCTCCTTCTCAGCCCAAACTCAGAGAGAGCTATACGAGAGTCTGCTCTGGGCTCCGGGATCCCTCAGACCTCTAGCTCTCTGATTCCAGGGACTTAGCGCTCCCAGATAGCCTCCGCAGGGAAACACTCACCTTTTCAGGCCAGGACTTAAGGGCTGTTGGATGCAGGCATTTCCCTTTTCAAAACTGAGTCTCCCAGTGGAAGTGGCAGGCAAAAGCCAAAGAGACACAAACACAGGGATTGCACTCTCCTCTCCCCACCCCCCTCCTCCGCCTCTCCTCTCTAGGCTCCCTGAGGTCCCTCCCCTAGCCGCGAAGCCCTAGTTTCAGAAGCGGGGAGGAGAGCTCCCAGCTCCGTGCGTTCTGCCCAGGGACTGGAGCCGGACCGCTGGGGTGGCTAGGGGAGCTGAAGGCTTTAAAAGGATAGACACCGACTTCTTTACTTACCAGCATTAGCCCTCTGTCTCTCTCTCTCTTTCTGACTCTCCCTTCCTCTCTCCCCCTCTTTCTCATACACGCAGAGTAGGGTCCTCCCATTTGAAACGCCGCCCGCGCACTCCAAAGGGGAGGGGGCAGCGCCAACAAATTAGGGGAGCTACGCGATCAGCTCTCAAGTCTCTGACTTTGGAGGAGCTGGCGCAGAGCAGAAGCGCCTGGGACGATGTCGAGTGAGCACGCACCGGCTCCCCGGGAGTGAACGCGCCAGCCTCCCGCCCAGGGACCCCGCGGCAGAACAGGCTAGGGAGCAGTGCCTCGCCCGCGGGGGGTGGGTGCCAAGGCTAAGCTGACCAGTCCGCTACCGGTGCTATCCCCGGAGGTGGAGGAGGATGAACCCACGGCCGGGTGTTGCTGGCTGCCTGCTGCTGCTGCTGGCTGCCCTCCTGCTCAACGAGGAGCGGAGCAAAGCAGCCGCAAAGGTGAGTACTGTGCAGGCGTTCCCTACCTCGTCCTGGAGCCCCTCTTGATCGCCCCAGCTCCTGCCGCCCAGTCCCTTTGTCCGTTCTCTCTCTTGGCTGATTTCGGGCCGGGATCCCCCGGATCACTGATCCGGGAACTTCACTTTGGGCCAGCATACCACCATGCAAGGTGGATTTCTTTGGGCTGTTCTCTGGACTCAGATCTCCTCTGTAGGCTGCTGAGAGAGTGCATCCATTACAGACCGTTCTTTGTTTTAGTTAGGCAGGAGATAGTTTAGAGAACTCATCTGGGTGTTCATGGTGGGAGCCAAGGGGAAGGAAGTAACCAGCTTGGAGCTTATTATGGTGGGGCTGGGGACCCAAATGAACTTTACATGGACATCATTTTTGCGCAGAATGTATGGAGGGATTATTCACCTGCATGGAGTCCGTGGCTCCTTCACAAGCTGTGAACTGGTGTACACACACCACACGCACTCAACTAGCCCCCCCACACACATGTGCATGTGAGTCGCCTTGGGCGTGTGTTTCCCTCGTTATCCAGGAGACTCTGGTGGTTGATGCTGGAACCAGTTCTGGGCCATTTGCCTGGAAACAGCTGTATCTTTGCTTTCCCACGGCTTTTCTATTGCTAAAGCACGCTCAAGTACTGGAAAAGTAGAACTTAGTTAAATTTGTTAATTTAAAATAGTAAAATTCCAGACTGCAATCTCTACTTTTAAATTGCCGCCCCCACACACATTTTGAGAACCAAATTTATATTTGTGCTTGAAACCAAAGTGAAACCATACTTCATTGTTCTATGTGCAAATTGTTTTCCTAGTTTTCGTTTCCTCTGGCAATATGCTTGGCCAGAAGGAATTTGGGAGATCGTTTTTTTGTAGTGTGCAAAAGCCAAAGCTTCCTCTACTGGCTAGACCCTAGATATGGAGATGATTTCCCCCATCCCGTTCTTTTTTTCCCCCAAACAAAATAAAAACTTTAGCCATTTGCAAATATCCTAAGCTAAATAAAGAACCCCTTTAAGATGTGCAGTAATAAACATGTTTTAAATATTTTTCATTTACTTTAGAAATAGTTTTACTAGCTGTCAGATATCCTTTGTCTTCCACAGTATCTTTTTCCTTCATGCCATTCATCCAAGGGCTTTGTTGTTACTTATCTTCTTAAGCTAAAGTCAATGTCCATGTATGCCAGTTAATTCTATGCAGTCATTTTTTGTAATTAAATATCATTTCCCAAATTAAAATAGAAGTATTGAAATATTTTTCAGCATTTGAGAGTTCTCGGATGCTACAACACTGGATGTTGAAGGGGCTAATAATAATCATGCCAAGTCATTAGCTTTCTGAGCATTTAGATTGGTTTTCCCAGTCCAATGTCTAGTCCAGTATCAGTTTCAATCAGGTACTTAGATGCTTTTTTGGTGTTGGGGCTCAAATGCTTGAATTTTAAGGAGGCAGAAAGAGGTACCTTTTCCTTTGGATAATGATCATCTGTTGATTTCAGTTCTGACTCAAGAATGTTGTCCCAAAGATTTCCTACATTGCAAAGATTGCCTTTATATTAGGCAAGTCAGAGAAGGCTCCTCTACTTGGAAACGTACTACTAATTATTTACTATTATTGATATTCTCATTGTTCATGTGAACAGACCTGAGTTAATTTTGACTGACATATTTTTAGAAGCCCAGGACCTTTTGAAATTGTATGTGGCATTTGAAAGGTTTAGCTTTGTATCCCTAGTTCCTAGTCCCTGACATAAGATGGGATCCTCTAAATTTCTCTTTACTGAATAAAAGAAGTTCCCATTTATGGGCACTCATGTTGATATTTATTAAAATCAAGTTAACAGTCTCATTTTTATGATTTTTAAGTATCTACATTTGACTGTTTTCATTGGATATCAAAGTGCCAAGTTCCAAATATTCCCTGATTCAATGGGGCTATGGGACAAAGCTAGAGCATATGAATATACTTAAGTCAATGACAAATAATTTGACATCAGCTCAGCCTCAATCACAATTAGAATAGTAGTATGAGGAGCTAGATTCCAATTCAGGCTTTTTGAGCTATTTATTAATTGGGTGACCTTGAGAAAGTCATTTATGCTCTTAGCCTCAATTTTATTACTTTTCAGAATGGGGACAATAAATACTGCTGGGCCTTCTTCATAGCATTGTATCAAACTAAATATATTATTATAATAAAAAATTCATAGGGTCATTGATTTAGAATTAGAAGGGACCTTTTAGTTTTTCACATTAAGATTTTCCCTCTTATTTAGCAAATGACATAAAATTGTTTGCACCCAAAATGCCTACATTAATATTTTAAATTTTTCTTCTGATTTCTTTTCTTTTTGAAGTTACCTTAGAGATAGAAGACCTATAGTACTCAACTGTACAAAGAAGCTCAACATTTGCTCTGAAAGCTTCATGCTTATAATATTCAGCACTATCGTTAATCTGAAATGTCAGTGGTTTAATTAATTTATGTTGATCTGAATAACTTGTTCTAGTTCTACCATGGATTCTGTTACTAGTAACAGGTATCCTCTGGTACTGCTGCTTTGGTAACTTCCCAGCAAGTATCTCAGGGCCAGGGGTGTGGCCATGACTTTTTCTCAGCTTGGATTTATTTGCCCAGAAATAGTGGAATCTTCTCTAATCATTAGCTTACCATTCATGAAATCTGAAGAATTTGAGCTCATATTCAAAGAAAAGAGTCTAGATTTTTATACAGGTACATGTACCAGTTGCTATAGGAGATATTTTTGGATTCTACTGAGAAGGTAGGTATTCTTTTTTTCTTTTCAGATTTATCCCAACTGAACAAGGATGAATTCTGTCCAGCAGCCAAAAAATGGCCTCAATGAACAAATGGAGAAGTTGCACCTCAAAATCATAGTGCTGCTTTCTTGACTGGTATTGGGCCAGGATCACTGAAAAGCATAAAGGCAAATCTGGCATAGTGGCCAGAGTGCTAGATTTAGAGTCAAGAAAACCTGGGTTCAAATCCTGCCACTGATGCTTTCTTTGTAACAATTGGCAAACCACTTACCTTTTCTAAGCCTCAGTTTCCTTATCTGTAGAAAAAGAGAATTGGACTACATTGCCTTTAAAGTCCCTTTTTGGAATCCCCACTTCAATGGGAAATGATATGCATTTATAGTATATCTAGTATCTAAGAACACATAGTTCATAAACAAGGACCCTAAACCTTTATATTTTCATTGCTTCTGCAGGCATGTGGGCATGTTTTAGAAAATGATGGGAAAGTTTACATCATGGATGGCTACCTCCACATAAGAGCTAACCTAGAAAACTTAGCTTCCTTTTGGACAAGGACATGAAGGGAACTCACACAGCTGGAAATTATTCATTAACAAAACTGCCAGCAACCTTCTTGGAGGTAGTAATGTTAGTCATAACAGGTTAAGATATTTAGTGAAAGGCTAGTGATGAGCAGGAGCTTAGATTGTAGCCACATGTGATACTCTATAGATAAGTCACTTTAAGAAATAGTTTGTCTTCATGCGCACAGTATGACCATGATGATGGGATTTATTTTATCATTTCTTAGTGGCATCCTCAAATTATCTTATTAAAGAAGTGAAATATGAGTCATCAAATAATTAAAAAATAAGCACCAAAATCCACTCAAAAAATCTGGCATCCATCTTTTTGGAAACACCTCACTATTAAGACAGAAGAAATAAATCATTTAGCTACTTTATAAATTCTTTCCAGTTTCCCAACAGCCTGCCATGGATGGCTGTACTTTTTTCATTAATATTAATAAGATCATAGATTTTATGTTAGAAAAGACAATTAGAGGCCATATAGTCTTTATTTGATAGATGAGGAATGTCAGGGTCAGAGATGTTAAATAATATGACCAAGGTCACACAGATAATAAATGGCAGACAGGATTTGAACTCAGGTCCTTTGACTCTTAAATGAGCACAATGCCTGAGATATAGTAGGCAATTAATAAATGTTCATTCTTCTCTTCCTTTCCCTTTCCACTGGATCAAGCATTCCCAACTCTATAGGTTACTCTGTCACTTTTTTTTATGCGACCACCACATCTTTAAAACTGATTAATGGAGTAAAGAAGTCTCTCTTTTTCCTTATGTGAACTTTACTTAGCCCAATAATGTTTGGGTAAAGAACTGCCTACACTTGATAGAGCATCAAGTTTTTCTCTGCTATAGGTATGCCAGAAATGGCTCCAGGACTTCATGAAATGAGGCATGCCTTCATTAAAATGCATGTCCTTTAACAAAGGTCTGAACTTTTAAAATTGATGTGATAGGGGAGGCCATAGCAACAATAGAAATTCCTAAAAGTTAATGACACTGTAACAGTATTCTTCTTCTTATAGTGGGATTAAAATGATTGACATAGCACAATAGGCCCAATTTCATGTTGTTTTATACATGACGGTTTAAAGAGATGTAGAATAAAGACAATGTTTCCATTATAAATGCGGCTTTTTAAGTAGCTTTATTTTTAAAGTTACAGTCCATTTCTCAGTTTCTAGCCATATTTCTACTGCTCAGGTTTCTGGCTTTTTTCCTTCTAGATCTCTGAATGCTCATTCTTCTTCCCGCCCCCTCCCTCTCAAATGTAGACATTCTTCCAAGATTTAGTTCTTGGATCTTTTATGTTCCCTTCTACTAAAGATCTCCTCTAATGGTTTTAACTATCAATTCAATTTGATTCCACTTATAGACATTTGTTAAGTGTCTATCATATGTTGGAAATGGTGCTAGGCACTGTTTATATAAAGAAAATAAAACAATCTACTCTTTTGGTTTTTTTTAACCTTTGCTTTCTGTCTTAGAATCAATAGCTAAGTATTGATTCCAAGGCAGGAGAGTGGTAATGGGTAGGCAGTTGGGTTTAAGTGACTTGTCCAGAGTCACATAGTTTGGAAGTGTCTGAGGTCAGATTTGAACCCAGGATCTCCTGCCTCCAGACCTGGCTTTCTATCCACTGAACTACCTAGCTGCTCCCAAAACAATCCACCTTTAAGGAGCAGATGACTCTATTCCTAACTTTGATCGCTAATCAGTATTCCAATTTAAGTATTGAAAAGCTTACAGAACATCAGTCATCACCTCATACCAAACATATCCACAACTGAGTTTACCTCCTAAAACTTATTCATCTTTCCAACTATCTCATTTTTGTCAATTGCTCTATTATTCTTTTAGACTTTCAGATTACAGACCTTAGAGTGATCTTTGATATTCCCCTGATCCATCATAACCACAGTGTTGTCAGGTCCCATGTTCATTCCATCTTCCATGTTCTTCTTTCTCTTTTTCCTCCCCTCCTATTTCCCTAGATTCTTGCATAGATTACAACAGCATCCTTGTTTTGAACTTCTTCTCTGTTTCCTGCATACTACTAACATGCTACCCTTTTATAAAATATCCCTTCCCTATTTTTGAAAGGTGAAGGGAATGAATGGGTATATGTCAACTCCAATAAGAAGATCAGTTTTCATGATTATTATCCTAACGATACCTGAAAGAAGTTTTTGTAGTAGAATCCCTCAGAAGTTACATCATAATTAAGGCTCACTTATGGAATCAAAGGAGTTAGTTTGCTTTTTTTCTTTTAACTATATGAGCTCAAGGACCCATTCCTATATCAAAGAATACACTAGAGTGTCTAGTACCTGATGGATGTAGTGCAAATAGGGTGCATGTCAGCCCTGCAAAGCCTTACTGCAGAGTTTTTGACAGTTGAGAAGGGTTTGGAATCTTGAGGAAGTTCAATTGACCCTGACATGCACCCTATTTGCACTACATGGACTACTGTCTATAGTCCACACAAATTATCTTTGATTTATTAAGACCTTCAATATTGAGCATTTTGATTTGACGGCGACAGTTATGGCCCCAGTAACAGTGTCCATCCTAGCTATCCAATCTTAGTTTTGACTGTTCCCACCCTGAATCCTCTCTCCAGTGAGATAGCGCTGCCCATTGCCCCTCATATGTCCTACACTACTTGCTGTGTCCTTGTTTTTGTTCATGCTGTTTCCCATGCCTTGGGTATCTTCCCTCTCCCCCTCCCAATGTATTTAATTCTACTTATCACTTAAGCTCAAGCTTCAAGACACACACATTCCACCAAACCTTGAGCCTATACTAATCTTTCTTTCTCTAAATCCAGTATTGTGTTCAGAGGTGGTGACACCATTTTGTGTTGGCCATTGTTCTCCACTTTGTTTCATATTTATTCTCCTATCTTTCTAGGTAAATGGTAAGCTTCTCAGAGGCAGAGCTCAGCCCTATGCTTCTTTTGTATTTTGTCACATATCCAGTTTTCAGTAATTACTTGTTGGATTGATTTGTTCCAGCCTCCTGCATTGAACATGTCAGAAAACAACTTGGCTACCATTGACTCAGGTCGTTTCATGAGGTTTATGAAGACGGCTTTTTGTGACGGGATGCTTTCTGTCGCCACATTATGTTGTGTGATTCTGCATGGGGAGAAGTTACCAGTAGTTATCATTTTAAGTAAAGGTGCTTTCCCCTTAGACTTTAGTATTTAGAATAGGTATTTTATTATAGACTAAACACAAGTTGGGAAACATATACAACCCTGAAGTCTTTATATAAATAGTTTATTCCTTGGTGTGGGAATATGATGGTGAAATTTTGCTGGGTTTAATTTTGAGAATGCACAAAATAATAGTACTACATGCACAATGTTTATTAAATATTCTGAGACTTGTGGTAAGGTAAGAGATCACTGCTCTTTTGAAATGAGGAATCTGAGTGCCATTTGACATATCCTGCCTTTTTCATCTTCGGGGGTGGGGTGGGACAGGAGGAGGATGAGGGAGAAGTTACAACTTTGGAATTATTTTGGTTGATTACTAATGTGATGTTTGTATGTAGCCTGGGAAATTTTCCCTTCAGTCAGATGATCACAGAAATCCTTGCTCTGAACTGAGAAAGATGAAAATTGATTTCAGCTGCTCCTTTTTCAGAGTCCCTGATGCATTAACATTTGGAAGAGATGTCTGTATACCCCTCTCTTCCTAAGCTCTGTTGAATTACATGAACATGGGCCAGTTCAGAAGTAAATTTTTGGACACAATTTCTCTGTGGTTGCACATTTCATGAAAATAGACTTAATTACATTACCAGAACTTTTGCTGTAGAAAATAAGCTTATTCATTTGTTGTTTAAGCACACAAATCGGTATTTGCCAATTGTTATTTGAAGCATTCCAAACTTATTTCCACACACAATTTTAGGCAGTTCATTTTTATGTACTCACACAGAAGAAGAATGTTATCGCTTTATAGGATGCAGGCATTTAAACCTGTATATAGCTGCTTGAGAAAGGCAGACTTGTCTTCTAACATACACATACACACAAACATACACAGAGACTGAACACAGTTCTGGGACATAGTGGACACTGATAACATACAATTCAGCTTCAGTACTGTCAAACAGTCAGTAGCTTTTGAGTGCCTACTATGTGCCAGGAGGCAGCTGGGTGGCTCAGCGGATAGTGTGCATGCCTAGAATTAGGACTGTGTGACCTTGCACAAGCCACTTAACCTCTGTTTGCCTTAATCCATTAGAGAAGGAAATGACAAATCATCCCAGTATCTTTCCAAGAAAACTCCATGGACAGTGTTGGTGTGCTATGGTCCAAAGCATCACGAAAAGTCAGAAATGACTGAACAACAGCAACAATTAAGTGCCAGACACTATACTTAGCCCTGGGGAAACAAATAGAGGGAAAAGACATTCCTTGCCTTCAGATCTCTTCTAATCTAAAACCTTATAATCTAATTTAATTATAATCTAATATAATCTATAATCTAATAATTCCTATAAGCTAATCAATCTAATCAGGAAGACATATATACAAAAAGTGATATACATGTATAAGCAAGTTATATATGTATAGGAGAGAAATATGATTGCTCTTTTGCCATTTCTTTTCTCATTTCTGCCAGATAATTGAAAGAGGGAGATCTCTCATAAGATGACTTGATAGCTAAGCTCTTCCAGAAAGAAGGGATGATGCCAGGCTTGTGAAATCAGGGGCAACAATACTATTTCCATATGGCACAAGAACATCTATCTGGCAAAGTTATTTTTTACATGTTATCATGTCTACAGCAGACTCAGAATCATATCTGATATCCAGGATCAAATGTGAAATTCTTGGTGTGGCATTTAGCGCCCTTTCCACTCTGGCTCCCTCCTACCTTTCTAGATTCATTACACTTTCTTCCCTTCCATCCACTCTTCGATTTAGGAACATTGGCTTACTTGCAATTCCTCATCTATTAGACTCTATCTCCCTATGCCTTTCTTTTTTTAATTTAAATTTTAAATTAATTTTTGTTTTTTAAAACCTTTGCTTTTCATTTTCAAATTGATATTAAGCATTGGTTCCAAGGCAAAAGTGTGGGAAGGGCTAGGCAGTTGGGATCAAGTGACTTGCCCAGGGTTACAGAGTTAGGAAATGTCTGAGGCCAGATTTGAAACCAGGAACTCCCATTTCCAGACCTGACTCTCTATCCAGTGAGCCACCTAGCTGTCCCTCCCTGTTCCTTTCTACCATGCCTTGAAATGCTGTCTATTCTCATTTCCACGTCTTAGCTTCCTGCCTTCCTTCAAGACCAACCTCAAATCCCAACTTCTACAAGAGACTTTTCTTGTTCTCTTTTCTCACCTTTATGTCTTCCCCATGAGATCACCTTAGTTCTACTTTGCATATACCTTCTATATATGTATTTATTTATTTATTGTCTCTCCTACTAAGAAGTCAGCTTTTTGTGCAGGATACATGTTTTTGCCATTTGTATTCCCAACCCTTAACATAACATCTGACATATAGACAGTAAGTATAAATGCTTGTTGACTGAAAGACTTTTAGGAGATTTGATTAAAGCAGAAAAAACAGCCCCAATCCTGTGAAAACAATACCTTTGTAGATAAAGAGGCTGAATTCTAGTGATGCTTGTCAGAATACTTTGTTATTGCATTGGAATTAGACTGGACTGGAAAAATTCTAAGCCAGAATACTTTCTAACTCATTGTACAGATGAGGAAACTGAGAAAGGGATGAGGATATCAGAAAAAGGGAGGTGTCGATAAAAATGCTATTCCAACAACTAGAATTATAATTGACTCAATAAATGCAAAGCAGTTACTATCTTCATTCAACCTATGTCTATGAGATGAATAATAATAGTGATGGTTAATGCTAATCACTTTATACTAATTATTTCATTTGAGGCAACAACTCTAGGAGGTAGGTACTGATCCCCATTTTACAAATGAGGAAACTGAAGCTATCAGGTTAAGTGACTTGCTTAGGGTCAAACAACTAGTATCTGAAGCTGGATTTGAACTCCTATCTTTCTGATCCTGGGCTTAATGCTCTAACTGCTACACCACCTGCACCTGCCAAAAGCTGATATTTAATAGATTTAGAGCTAGAAAGGACGGTAAGAAGCCATCAACTCTCTCCTTTTCTAATAGGTAAAAAATAGCTTGTGATTTGTCCAAGATCTCCTTTGTCACTGCCATGTCTTCCCTATGAGATTACTTTAGACCTACTTTGTATATAACTTGTATATATGTATTTATTTACATGTTATATTTGTATATAACATGTATATGTATTTATTTACATGTTGTCTCCCCCTATTTGGAAGTAAACGCTTGGTGCATGGCATGTTTTTGCCCTCAAGGCAGTATCTGACACACAGTAAACGTTAATGTTTGTTGACTGATAGACTTTTACAAGATTGACAGATAGTAGGTAGTAGAGTTAAGACTGGAATTTAGATTCTTTGAATCCAGATGCATTGCACCTTTTGCTGCCCTTCCCCACACTATATGAACCTTTGTGACAGAGCACTAGTGAGAATTCTTTGCCCTTAATAATGCTAAATATTGAGGGAGAAGCTGAGGAGGAGGCAGAAGTTCCTTTTTTAAAAAATTGATATGAAGAAGAATTTGGGTGACCACATCTCTAGATCTCATTGTAACACTGATTTACTACTGGGACATAGTTTTCTCATCTCTGAATACAAGGGAGTCAGGGAGTGTGCCATCTTAGACTAGATAAGCTCTAAGATCCCATTTAGGTCTATCTTTGAGATTGTGAGAGAGTTTTTTATTTGGTTTTTAGACAAGGGGGATTTTTATTAAAAAGGGTTAGTTGTGGGAGGCTTCGTTGAACACAACAACACTAAACACACAATGAAATTGAAATGCCAACTGATAGCAGAAATGATAATGTTACTTACCAAACAAAATCATCCAGTTGTTTATTTAGCGTCATAATTTTGGGGGTTTGATTTTTTTTGTTTTTTAGTTTGCCAGGGTAAAAACAACCCCTAAGGACCACGTTTCCTGAGCTGGAAATAGTCATTTTAAAGTGATTCCTTTCTCTTGGTCAGTAATCCTCAGGAAATATCTTGTGCTTATTGTTTAAGAGAAAACCTGTCAAAGCAGAGAAATGGGCTATTAGGAAAAAAATCTGCCACCCTATAATAGTGCAATGTCTGGGGCAGATTCATTTTTGATAACCTTTCACAGCAATGTGATATGGCAGCTTCAATTGTGATTGGAACTGAAACTGTATACCTACATTATCTTATAGGAATGCAGTAGGCATATATAGATAGGCAATAGATAGATAGAGATGACAGATAAATGATAGATAAATCGACAATGCATAGATGGATCAATAGATAGATGATGCACAGATAGATATTAGCTAGATAGATGATGGATAGAGAGATGATACATAGATAGATGATACATAGTTAGATGATAGAGGGATGAGAGATGATAGAGAGATGATAGATGACAGAGAGATGATAGAGATAGATAATACAGAGATAGATACATCCATACATATTTATCTTTTATATATATTTTGGTGAGTGTAACCCTTAAAGTTCATATATGATGGGACAAAAAGGGATCCTAGAAAGAAAAAACAGAGAGCATATACAGGTTTTTATAGATAGCTGGTATTATTTTGTTCAGTTGTTTTTAGTTGTGTCCAACTCTTTGTGACCCCATTTGGAATTTTCTTGGCAGAGTTACTGGAGTGATTTGCCATTTCCTTCTCCAGCTTATTTGACAGAGGAGAAATTGGTTAAGTGACTTGGCCAGGGCCACATAGCTAGGAAGTGTCTGAGGCCAGATTGGAACTCAGGAAGAGAAGCTTTTTATGACTTCAGGTCTCTGTACTCTATCCACTGTGCCACCCAGCTACCTTTGGCTCATGTTTAGATGAACCATGATTATATTTGGGAGGTTCATTAGTTAGTTTGACTAATTAATAGGGAATTTGAGAGAATTAAGCAGAGGGTTAAGCTAGTTCACAGATAGTATAGCTTTGATTTGAATAGTATAAATGAGATCTCAGGGAAATATTTTAACTCCTTAAGATAATTTTTTCTTAGTATTTAAAATTATTTAGCTGAACTTTTGGGGTAGTCAATAGTCCATTTCCAGATAGTCCTAATCTATTCATTAGAGTAAATCAGGAAAGATTTCTTCTTGGTAAAACCTTGTTAGTAGAGTTCCTTTAGGCATTACTTCAGATCTCAATAGGCTTCTGGACTCATATATAGATCTTGTATTTTGGAGGATTAATCCAAAATTTTCCATTTAAAAATATTTTATTTTGTACACAATTGCATGTAAAAACAATTTTTTTTTCAAAAATTTCTGGTTTTTAAAGATTAAGATTGAGGAGAAAAACTTTTTTGCTTCAGCCCATATCCATCAAGGATGGGAACTCTGATACATAAAACTTGAGTCTGTTGGGAAGGTTAACATGCATGAGTTTACTGGCAGCTACAGCTGTCCTTAAACTTTTCATTCTGGTAAAAATTTTCACATGGTAAAAGACAAATTATTTAAAATAATAGTAAAATGGATATTTGTCTGCTCATGAAAACCAGCATTTTCGCTGGTTGACTCTTTGCCCAGACAGTTTTGCACTTAGCCCAGGAATTTGAGTATAGAAGCTGAGGAATGAAAAGCATCATATTCATTTATGCACATGATTTTTTAAGATTTGATTATTGGAAATGATGTTCTTAGGTAATGCAAATAAAATGGATACTTATGACTTTTTAAAGACATCTTCCTGCCTCTCTTACGTACACCCTGTTCCTAATAAGGAGAAAAACTCATGATTGGTTTATAAATAGTATGATTACTACAGTGCTTAAAAGTTGAAATTCTTTTGGCAAATATTTATTGAGCTCTGATGTGCATAGCACTGTGCTATACTATATGAAAATCATCCACAACTTGATTAGTCTTGAATTCAGTGGCTTCAGAATGTTTCAGGATGGAAAATAAGAAGAACCTCATCTATGATAGAAATAACCCTAAAAAAGCAAATGAATGTGAAATGTTTTGCAGGACTTCCATATAACAACTTTAAAATATTACTGTGATGTCATGTCCTGGAGGAGACAAGACAATCAGATTTTTTACCATCAAATCAGAAAGACTTATGGCAGACTTAGAAAAATGTCTTTCTTTCATTGTAATAGAATCTATTAGATAGATTTTTGTTAAAGTTTAAGGAGATGCAAACAATTAAGACAAGGTCCTTGCCTTCAGTGAGCTCGATACTTCTCAAGATATAATTTTATCTTAATATGATGCTATCAAAATATAGGTGATTTAGAAGTCTTTCTTCTCTTTCAATTGGGATCACCTCTTGTAAAGTTTGAAAAATGTAGAGTTTAGGGGTAATTTCTTTTTTACCTCTTTTAAATTTAGATGATTCCCTCTTCATTGAGAAAATTCTTCAATTCAGTATAAAATTGTATCTGTCATATTAAAATTAAATTCAGTGAATATTAGGCTCTTTGAAAGGAACTATGCTGGATTGCCCCTATAAATAAAAAGAAAAGGAACCTGCCTCTCCCTTCAGAGAGCTTCTTTTCTCCTGGGGGATAGACCTTGCCCACAGATAATTTACTGGTGGTTTGAGGAAGGAATGAATAGTAAGGGTATTGGTGGTGAGAGCAGGCTTCACAGAGGAGGGTAGTACTTGAAAGAGGAATCCTTGAAAGAAGATAAAGATTGTAATAGAAAATGGAATACATTCTAGACCTGGGGAACAGCTAGTAAAAATGCAGGGGATTGGGGAAGGGAATGTAAGTTACAGATGATGCAATTGTTGAATTCTAAGTGGAACCAACTTTAGAGGGTCATCTATTCCAATTCTTTATTTTACAGAGGAGGAAATCTAAAGAGGTTAAATGATTTTGCCAGGTACTAAGTAGCAGAGCTGATATTTGAACCTAAACCTTCTGAATAATCTAGCATTTTCTCCACTGTGCTATCTAATATTCCTAAGAATTAATAGTATGATAATTACTGTTTCAAAATAGTTAATATAATAATGGCTGGAATATAGAATATGTAAAGGGAACTAATATGAAAAAATAGAATGGTTGATTGAATATAGTTTATAGAAGGCCTTCAATTTTAGGTGGAAAAGTTAGGAATAATTCTAAAGTAAGTAGGAGAGAGTGTAAAATGATGCTTTAGGAAGAAGATTTTGTTAACTTCTTGGAAATTGTTTTCAGCAGGGGGAGGATGGAAGCAGGAAAATTAGTTAAAAGGATGTTCTAAGTGCTTCTGGAAAGATGAAGGCCTGAACTAGGGTACCACCCAAGTGACAGTTGTTCTTTGGTCATTTTTCAGTTGCATCCCACTCTTTGTGATGCCACTTGGGGTTTTCTTGGCAAAGATACTGGAGTAGTTTCCCATTTCCTTCTTCAGCTCATTGTACAGATGAGTAACTGAGCAAACAGGGTTAATTGACTTGCCCAGGGTCATAGAGCTAGTAAGTGCTTGAGGCCAGATTTGGACTCAGGAAGATGAATCTTCCTGACTTCAGACGCAGCTCTCAATCATTGTACTGCCTTGCTGCTAATGCTCAAGTAAGAGGAGTCAAAGAGAAATATGAAGTCAAAAAGAAGATTATTGAATAATTAATATCCCTCAGAAGAGAGGCAAAATTATTATTTTAAATTTTCTTTATTATATCCACAGATAGAAAGTTTTGACCTACTGGTGATTAATTGTTGTTTCTTTTACAAGTACATTTATGTATGGAGTTAGCGATAAATGCTAGGTATACTAGTGTACTCTGATCATCATTATCTATCTCGTTATTCACAAGTTGGATCTAATATTGAAAATTGTGTACCCTTATGGCCTTAAGACTTCAGATTCCAAAATTCTCAATGATAGAAAATGTCCAAAAATTATTGTGTTTTTCAACTATGTAAACTTTTAATGGATAACCGACTTTACAGTTTACTTTAGGTTGAAAGTCAGGAGAGAGATACCAGGAAAACAGGATGAAAATTTGTAAGCACTGATGAAATTGGATGAAAATTGGCTGAAACTGATGAAATATTGATGAAATGTATATTATGACCCACTGAAATAATTAATAAGGGATTCATATAGGTTTTTATTTGGAAGTATGTGTTCCTTTTTGCCAGTCCTTATTTGCCTTTTTTAGTGGAATTATGGCAAAAAAAGTCACACTGTTGGTATCTCTAAAGTTCATAACTAGAAAAGGAGCTGGGCTAGTCATGTAGCAAGAACAAAGAGGAAACCAGTGGTCAGCCCGTGTGTTTGATTGGCACTAATACAATCAATTTACAAGTAGTTATTAAGTAGTACCTATGTGCCTGGGCACTGTGTTAGATGCTAAGGATAAAAAAAACACAAAAATAAAGAAGTCTGTGCCTTCAAAGAGCTCATATTATATTTAGGGAGAGAACTCTTATGATATCAAGACAAATGTAGTTAGACCTCTACTGTTTTGTTGAATGGGTTTCCAATAAAGAATTAATGGGAGGACACCTACTAGGGTCACAAAGCATTAGAATGTGCAAATGGATTGTGATCCACTTCTTTGAATGGAGTACCATTAATGAGAACATGGATCTCACATAGTATCTTAACAGCATGATATTTAACTGCCCAAAATGGTTTAATATGATGCTGCCTTTAACATTATTGGAGAATGACTCAGTTCAAATATTTACCTTTACCAAATGAACTATAAATAACATAAAAGAAAAACATTTCCCTTTAAAGGAGTTAGGGATGAGCTTCTGGTTGCAAAGTACTTTAATAACAAAAATTGGTGAGTGATTTCCTCCTTCCCCTTTGAAAATCTGAAATGCTATTATGCTGAGAAATGATTAGCCAACTCTTTTTCCTTGGGCCCTGAAGGGAATTATACAAAGCAGACAATTTGAAAAGCTAGTTAAGACTTAATAAGAATAAAGGAATACATTGTATTCAAAATAACAGTGAAGAAAAATGTATTTCTTCCTATTTCTATAGCATGTACCATTGATTCTAAGACTTTTCAATGAGGATAGCATTGTATTATGATAGTAATGTAAAAAAAATATCCCCTTTTGAGGGGGCTTAAATTGTGAATATCAGTCAAGGGAGGTGGTGTGAAGAGACCTAAGTAAAGTGTAAGAGAAAAAGAGAAAAAAAACAAGTAAATGAATAATATTTCTGGGACATTGGGACACCATTTAGAAAAACTCAGGTTCCAAAGGATGCGAATGGTGGTTCAGTCTCCTCTACATGTAGTGCTCTCTATGTGATCTCTTGTAGCATGTGATACAACTCAGAAATTGAATTGTTTTTCTATGCTTAGCATGTATTTGAACATGGTTTGTTTATAGTCACAAGCAGAACTTGAGCCTTTTAGTGTGGGTGTTGAACTGATTGGTAGCTGGCAAAATTGGACTTTGTTTCTAAGAACTGAGGCTTACAATTGTTTTTGGACATCTAACCATTTTTGTAAAAGAGGGCTGAGTTGTAAGGTTGAGTGTAAATGAGTTAGAAACATACAGATTTGATTTCCTTGAAAATACCCAAGGGCTTAAGCATGGGCAAAAGTTCTTGGCAAAATATGTTGGCAAAATAGTCTTCACAATGCAGTTGGCAGAACACCTAGTGTGCTGTCTTGCCAAATCTGAAAAACTATTAATAAGATGAAAAAAAGATATATTGTAAATATCTGATGGAATATATTATGTTATAGAAATTTCTAAAAATAAAGCCCGGAAGTGATCCTTTACTTAATGGGAAAATTCTTAAAAAGGGATCTTTGGCATGTGATGTAATGGAATGTATGCTCCTGATTTGGAAAGGATTAAGATTATGAGGAATAGCCAAGAACAATTGATGTGAGAGCCTTTTTGACGTCTCTAAACACTGTTGTTAAGAATATAATCTAAAGTCAAGGTCTATAGACTGTAAACCTTGACCAGAATCCATATGTGACTCATTGAGAGTAGGGAACCAGCAAGTCAGAGATAGTTTCCAAATCTGTAGTGTAGCTCTGTTTAGCATCGCAAACACCTCAAATCTGAAATGATAAATTTAAAAGGTGGGATTTTCTTGGAAATTCCCCTTGGCTTGGCAAAAAAAAAATCAGTATTTGGCTGGGCTTTTAGGTGTAAAAAGCACAAGATGAAAATATTGTAGAATTGTGGCAGTCTCCACTTATTCTATGTCATAAAGATGACATATTCAAGAACGAGGAACATTTATAGCCTGAAGAAATGGGGGTTTTAGTCATATTTTTATTAACATTTTTGTTTACCTGAGATCTCAGTTAAGTTTTAGATAAATGTTAATTGACAGCACTCAATTAAAATCTGAATCCTGCTGGGACCAAGCTTTTGTTTATGTGAGTTGTGTAAATTTTATAATTACCATATTAGAAACTAAAATGTCTTATTATGAAAATAGGGTCTTGATCCACTGAAAGAGTCTTAGGGATCCCCAGAGGTTCCTTGACCACGGTATGAAAAGTACTATTATAGGGAATTCCTATTGGAATCTTAGTGGCAAGAGTTATTTGGCATGGAGAACGTAGTTTAAGTTGACCCATTTCTTATGTGCCAAACACTTGGCTATATGCCTGATGGCAGTGCCATAGACTTCTCTAAACACTGGAGCCTTGGCACCTTTTCAGTTGATCAGTCAATTTGCAATCATTTAATTAAGTGCTGCCTTTATGCCATACCCTATTCTAAGTGTTGAGGATACAAAGATCAAAGCAAAAAAAGTCCTTGCCTTGAAGGGGCTTATATTCTATTAGAAGAGATGACATGTAAATGTGTATATATGGGGGACAGTTAGGTAGCTCAGTAGATAGAGAGCCAAGCCTGGACACAGGAGGTCCTGAGTTCAAATTTGACTTCAGATACTTCTTAGAGTATATGTGTATGTATATGTAATTATAGAGTAGATAGGCAATAGCAGCTTAGTGGGGATTAGGAAAGGCTTCATGTTAGAGAGTCATGCTTGAAGTAAAATTGAAAGGAAATTAAGAATCCTAACAGGAGGAGATGGAGTAATTTTCAGACATAAGAGACAGACAGTATAAAGGCATGGAGATGGGAAATGGAATGTCATGTATGAGGAACAGTAAGAGAGCAAATTTGATTGAACCTTCTGATTGATAATTTCATAAGATCATAGAGTTAGAGCTAGGATATTAGTGTCTGTCCATCTAGTTTTATCTCCTCATTTAATGTCAGAACAAATAGAGGCTGACAGATGTGAAGTCATTTAACTGTGGTCATATAAGTTCAAAGGGACAGAGACAGGATTTGAAACCAGATCTTTAACTTTAAATCTAGCACACTTCACACTAAGTAATGTTGCCTCCAAAAGGCTCAAGCACTGTTAGTTTTTGTGTATGGACAGCCTTCTTAAAGAGCTTTACAATTCAACGGTCTTTTCACCAGTGTGAATAAAGTACCCTTTCCTTGTGTATTAGGATTCTCCAATAAATGGTTAGACATTATGATCTGGAATGATATACATAGAGGAAATAACATTGAACTAATAGTTGACAGGACATGAATTTGAAGCTCTGCTCTATTATTGTTTAGCTGCATGATTTTGGTCCAATCACTTAGTTTTCCTGTTCTTCAATTTCCTCATCTGTAAAATGAGGATATGATTCTCTAAGTTCTTTTTCATCTTAAAGATTCTGTGTTTATAAGAATGCATATATTTTGGGGAAATGATATGATTTTGCAAATAGGAAATTGTTCCATAATTGAAGTACAGATTGTATAAATCAAAGATCATAAATAAGATAGGATACATTTGTATTGGTAACCAGGAAGGTAATCCTACTCAAAGTTAAATAGAGAGTAAGAACAGTAAGGGAGACAAGCCATGAATTAAGATACAGCTGATTGATTTAGTGCCTTTAAATCATTAGTTTATATCATATATAATAAGTGATGATAAATCTGGATTTTATTGAGAGATTAAGTGGCAAAGCACTTTGAAAAATAATGGTCAAAGAGGTAGAAGGAAAGCCTAGAGAAAAATCATCCTTCAGGGTCAGAAAGAGGAAAGGTTACTGAACAGTGCTAAATTCTGGGAAAAGGTCAAGGGGGATGATGGTTGAGAAGAGGTCATTGAATTTGTCAAGGAAAATGTTTCTTGAAACATTGCAGTGGTTATAATAGGTTGATGGGAAGTAAATAAAAAGAGCTTCTGATATTTTCTTCTTCTTTTCTCCTCCTCCTCCTCCTTCTTCTTCTCTTCTTCCTCCACCTCTTTTTCTTTTTTCTTTCTCTTCCTCCTATTCCTTTTTTCTCTTTCTTCTCACCATCCTTCTTCCACTTCCCTTTTCATTTCTTCTTTCCCTTTCCTTCTCCTTCCCTTCCAACTAGCCTTGGTAAGGGCTACAAGGGATATGATTTCTTCAGGAGCAAGCCAGATTTCATTAATTGCACAAAGAAGGTAAAGATCAAGACTTGTGTTTGTTAATAGTAGAATGAGTGTTTCAGAGGGCACAGGAGAATGTAAATAGAAGAAGGTAAAGATTAGGAGAAATTAAGGGAAGAACAGGACCAAATTAGTTAAGAATGACTGCCAAAAGAGGTAACTGATTCTGCCCTGAGGAGGCAGTGGTTCTGAGTCATAAATTAAGGGAATAAGGAGTAGAGATTTGCTAGTCATAGACATTGGGTGGGATGCCAAGTGGATATAAGCTTGTAAAATGATTCAGTCCAGTGTTTTAAATAAAATGTTGGTATTATGGAAACTTGGCACACAGGAGTTTCCTATAGACTTCATTGCATTAGGAAAGCCCTTTTACTTGGAAGCCAATTTTTCTATTTCTTGACAGAGCATGAACACTGTACCTCCAACACAGGTTGGTTAGAGATAAAACAAAAAGTGAAGGCTGTTGGCCAGGCAAAGAGAATTTATCCTATTTAGGAAAAACTAAAGCTTCTGTAGATAACACCAATTGTTAAAGGTTTCAGAAGATTCTACTCCCTGGACAGATATTATCAAATAGCTTCTCAGGCTTTTATGAATAACACTTATCCTTGAGTACTCCCTATATACTGACCAGCACAAAAGCTTTCTCTGTTTACCTATTGATTCACTGACCTTGTATTCCTAATTTTGCCTTTAGCATATTTTTTCCAGGCCTAATGACGTTATCCAATACCAGACTTTGTCGTTTTCACTATGCCTTAGCCTAGCTCTTCTTGGTAATCTGAACTAAATAAAACTATACTCTGATTTCTGGGTACTTAAGAGTGGAACTTGTTTGAAAAAAGAAGTTTTTATTGTAAACTTAATCTAAAAAATAATTAGGGACTATTTAAATGTTAATAAAAGTGACATTTAGCAAAATAATGATCTTAACGTCTTATCCACCTTTCCTTTATTCAATTTCTCTTTTTTTTGTTTTTACTTATAAACTTTTGATGCTCTTATGATTTTTATAGTAATGGTTGATGAATAAACTGTTTTAATTTTGCCTTTTTCTCCTTATCACTTAACAAATTACATTTATTTTTAAAATATAAATAATGTCTTAATATTTTTTATTCTTAGTAATATGTTAATTTATATTTTGTATATGTTGAATATTGTACATACTGCATGTATTATTCAATATATTGCATATATAATATGGTAATATTCTTTTATGTTGATATTAAGCGAATTATTTAGCTTAATTATAGGATTGTAAATTTAGACATAGGAAATGCATGTCTCATTCTTCATATTTTTTAAAAGTTGTATTTTAATAAAAAATTTTCACATAAGTTTCCAAATGTTATATGATCTTTATTATCTCCCTCCCTTCCTCCCTCCCCACTCCCAGAGTTGACAAGCAATTCAATCTTCACTCTCCATATTTAGTACATCTCCTATTTTTCAAAAATTAAAGTAGGGAGGAAAGAGAAAAGAATAAGCATTTACATAGCACCTACTACATGCCAGGCACTCTGGTAAACTCTTTACAAATATTAGCTCATTTGATCCTCACAACTATTTTACAAGATAGATGCTATGATTATCTCCATTGTACTATTGAGAAAATGGAGACAAACAAAGGTTCATTGACTTGCCCAGGCTACACTCTTTAACACGGATCTTCTAAAGCAGTGATGGTGAAGCTTTTAGAGAACTAGTGCCCAAACCACACCCTCACGCTGCATGTGAACCACCCCCATACCCCAGATGGGAGAGGGAGGAAGTGTTCCCAATGGGTTGCTGGGCAGAGGGGCCGATGATGAGGGAAATGTCCTCAGGCACATGGAGAGGAGGAAGGGAGCATCCTGCTCTGGCCATAGATTTGCCAACACAGTTCTAGAGTATTGATTGTGTATTGATTCTTAAGTCTTTCCAAAATAATTTTTTCAATATGATTATAATATAATTTATGTATATTATAGTACATATCATATAGATTATAGTATAAATTATATGTAACATATATAAAATAAAAAATATATAAAAATATATTATAGTATAAATTATCCTTCTGGTTCTACTCACTTTGCTCTGAACCAATTCATATAAGTCCTCTCAGGTTTCTCTGAAACCATCTCTTTGGCCATTTATTAGGATACAATTGTATTCCATTACATTCACATGCCACAATTTGTTCAACCAGTCCACAAATGATAGACTCACTCTTAGTTTCCAATTCTTTGACAGCACAAAAAGAGCTGCTCATTTATTTTTGTATATATAGATCCTTTTCTTTTTTTTTTTTTCCTTTGGTCTCTTTGGAGTTGAGGCCAAGAACTGTTATCAGTGTGTAAAAGGTGTACATACTTTGGTAACTTTTGGGTCATAGTTCCAAATTGCTTTGGAGAATATCTAGACCATTTCACAGCTCTACCTACATTATATTCATGTTACTCTTTTCCCAGTTCCTCTGACATTGGTCATTTTCCATTTCTTGGTCAACTTTGCCAATCTGATGAGCATGAAGTAGGATCTCAGAACTTTGATTTCTCTAAGTATTAGTATTTTGGGACCTCTCTTATTTAGCTCTTGATAGTTTATACTTTTTTCCTGTTCAATCTTTTGATTGTTGTAGGTGGGATAAATGCTTTAGATAAGGGGCTAGACTAGATAACCTTTGAGTTCATTTCCAGGCACAAGATTTTTAGTTTTCCAGAAATAATATTTAATAGAAGACATCTTTTTTTTGGGAGGGGGGAAAGAGTAGAACTTTTTACTTAATTGATACATAGATTCCTTTAAAATATCAATAATGCTATTTTTCCCTTAAAATGTGTTTGCATTACGCCAACATCATTAAAATTGGATTTCAGTTTTTATGATGGTTAAGGACCACAACTATGATTATCCCATTTTTCAGTAGTTCTTTTCTAATTTTGGAATTTTCTTGAGCTTCCTGACTTACTGATGCTATCCCAGAAAACTTTTTTCTAAAGGAAACTTCCCTTGGAAACACCTGTGTTACAGTCTTTCCTACTTTTAAGCAGCCCTAGAGTATCCTGATATGGAAATGTTTTTAATTGTCTGTTTTATGTCCTTGAGCACCAGCCAACTATTTCTTTGACAAGGCCATTTTGATGGCTTGGTTGTATAGAACAGAAGGATGTGCGGTGTTACTCTGGATATCATAATAAAGTATGCTTTCCATGAGGCTGACACATCACGATTTTTCCAGCCATCTGACCTCTGAGATAGAGTTCAGCAGTACAATATGAGCACCAAATGTAAACTTGACAGAGTTTAATTTGCATTCAGATTGAAAAACAGAAGGCTGGCTCACACAGTAATCTGTTGTTTAGAAAGGAAGCAGGTATTAATAGGACTGGATCCTTTGTGGATGAGGAGTTGAAGGGAATATTTAGATTTGCAGCTGCATATAACAATTCAGACTAGATATCAGATGTGGCAGACCTTGACCTTTGAGGTTGGGCACCACGTGTTGTCTGGACAGTGGTGGAGACGTCACATGAGCCTAATGGAATTCTGTTACTATTGTTGAAAGGTAGAATAAAAATAAATGGGAGTGTCATTTCCCTTAGATAGTTTGTGATAGTGAATTCCTCTCTCAATGAGGCCCATACTTTAACCAAAGTGACCTTTATGTTAATATTATAGAGTGCCAGAGTTCCCAGCAGCCTCTTCCTTGGTGGTCTCAAGAGCTAAGGAATAAGCCAGACTTTCCTAACATTTCAGCAAGTACAACCCCACCCTCATCTTTAATTTTTCCAAATACCATTCCTGAATTGTACTGAGTTTGTGGTTCTTCCAGACCTCTTCTCTAAGAGAACCCTCCATGGTTATGGAAAGTTATTATTTTATTTTATATCTGATATGTGTCTTGGGAAATAAATTCTACCAGTTTTTTCCTTGCCTGTTTACAATGTAAATCTCATTGTATGATGCTCAGTGGGGAAAAAGATGTATTTCTCTTTTCTTTGGCCATGAGAATATGTGCAAAGTGAAAAATTGAAGTAATTATTTGAAAAATTGCAAATCACTTTTCATTTGAATTACTTGGATAATTGAAGCATAAATGACTTGATTTTTTCCATTCTCCATTTGTATGGCATTTGTAGCCATATTTAAGTCAATTTAACTCTTGTATTTGTGGATGGATCTACCTCTTTCTTTGGGAAGTTTTTAAGAATCATAGAACATTAATGCTGGAATCTTAGATAATCAATCCCTATTTTTGGTCTTTGAGGAAACAAAAGCCCATTGACATAATATGACTTTTTCATTATCGCACAATGAATGCTATAGCTGGGACTAGTTTCTTTTTTCTTTGTATTTTACATTGCTCCTTTCCAAGCTCTTAAAGGCTATATAGTGTATATTGTTTTTTTTCCCCTAGCCTCTATTCAAAGTTTACTACATAAATGGTTTTTTTTCATTTGTAAACAGTAGAAGAATGTTTTTAGTTTATTTCCCATTCTCCTTGAAATATGGTACTTTTAAAAGATCACATTTTTTAAAGGCAGAAATATCAGCATCATTATGCCTTTTAAAATTATAATTCAGGCATATTTTGGGAAAAAAGTCCTATTCTAATGGTTTCTTATGTCATGAGTGACTTGAGGGTTCCTCAAAAGCTATACCAGTAGGGGACAGCTAGGTGACTCAGTGGATAGTCAGACCTAGAGATGGGACATTTCAGGTTCAAATCTGGCTTTAGACACTTCCTAGCTGTGTGACCCTGAACAAGTCACTTAATCCCCATTGCCTAGCCTTTACTGTTCTGCCTTGCAACTGATGCTTAGTATTGATTCTTATCTTTCTTCTTTTTTTAAACTTAGTATTGATTCTACTTGGAAAGTAAAAAAAAAAAAATTTAAAGCTTCTTTAGTATAGCACAAGCTCTGCATATCCCTGCTGTGCTGAAAAAGCTTCAAGGCTGATAGTTGATAACCAGCCAGTCAAACTAATTATGGAGAGTTTCAGTACCCAATCAAAGGTAATGCTTTTTTTTTTTTTTTTTTTGGTCTATGGTGATCCATAAAACAGATAAAATATGAAAGGAGCCTTAGCCCTATGTGGCTCATAGTCACTCTGTAATAATAGTAGGGGGGTTCTGAAAAAGGGGTAGGGAGTAATAAGAATCATATAGCAATTTAAGCCCTGATTCTCAACATCTTATCTCTTTCCAGTGGCCAATAAGTGGATATACTACCATTGAAACCAAATCTTTGCTTACATTCTTACTCTAAATGATATCAGAAGGCGGAGGAAGTATAACTAAACAGCTCTCTTGACATAGACTTTGAAGACCTGGAGTTATTTTCATGAGAAACTATTATAATAGGACTTAAAAAAAGATTTCTGAGTTTTCACTTTGTATAAGGTGTACAGAGATGTTGGAGACTCAGGTTTTTCATTTAAAGGGGCTTTTCATTATTTCCCTTGGGAATTCTGGTCATCTTATAATGATGCGTTTTCTGTAAGCATACATAGAAAAGACCACCATAAAGATTATTGAACTTTATGGACCTTCTCTAGGAAAGATTGAGGAAGTAGATGGATACTGTAAAGAACTTGACAAGTCAACAAGTAGCTTGGTAGTTGGAGTCTTTATTGTGAAGGTGGGCAGGAGGATGAACTACAAAAATTCTGCTACAAAACAGATTTTGAAATTAAGAAGTAAAAAATACTAAAATCTGATACCTCTCCCTGATCTCTCTTTAGTATTTCTATTATAAAAATATATTGGGGGGGTTTCTCTCTATATATTAAATTTATCAACCTGTTAAAGATCAAAATGAACATTAAGTTGAAAGAAGAATTAAAGATGAAGGTAGATACTATAATTACTATAGGTAGAAGCTAAATTATTTAAATAAGCTATTAACCTAAAAAATTGGAAATGGGAAAATATTTTTATAAGAATGTAAACATAAATTTGGAGGAACATCAATATTCTTACTGGTAATACTTTTCTCCCTTACATTTCACAAAGCATTTGTTATGAAACTTTATTACATACTTAATATGTGATGTTTTCTGCTTAAATACTATATTTGTGTCTTTTTCTCACTTTACAATGCAAACTTTATGAAGGTAGATACAGGCATTTTCTAAATCTGATATCTTTTCTGAGCATCGTGATCATAGTGCTCAGTAAATAGTAAGTGCTTAATGAATCCTAGTTGAGTCAGTTTCCAATTTGCAAATTAAATAAGTTAGACTTCATTTTGGTGTTAATGTAATATAAAATTTAGAGACTCTAAGAGAACTGTTCAATTTCAACTCTTAAAAACCCTATGGTAATTTTAAAATATTGATTCTATGGTCCTCAGAGAAAGAGTAATCAATATTAAAAAATGTGCATGATACAAGAGTGTAAAATGTTACCACTTGCAGTTGAGAAATGCTCTCATGCTGCTTCCTTGTAAGCTGATAGTCACTTCTTCAGTATAATAAGTAGATATTTCTTTTTAAAAATATATTTTTTTCAATTATAAAGCATTTTTCTCCCTCCCACTTCTTCTCTTTCAAAGGAAGCAAAATACTTTTAAAAATAGGCATAGTCAAGTAAAACAAATTCCCACATTGGCCATTTCAAAAAAATGTGTGTCATATTCTGTATATTGTTCTTCCACCTCTCCATAAGGAGGTGGATAGCATTTTTCCTCATTGGTCCTTTAGAATGGTGGCTCATCAAAGTTCTTAAGTTTTTCAAAACCGTTCATTTTTTACAATAATGATATAGTAGGATAAATTATTTATGAACCTGGCCTCAGGCATGTGCTCGCTGTGTGACCCTGGGCAACTCACTTGATCCTCCATTGCCTAGCCCTTACTACTCTTCTGCCTTGGAAAAATATACGGCATTGATTTTTAAGATGGGAAGTAAGGATTTTTAAAAGAATATGGCTATTGGTGGTTTAGGTTTTTTCCCTTGAGAATTGCTTTTTTCCTATTAAGTGGACATTTCTCTAGGAGCATAGTCTTCATGCCATACAAGTCATTATGGTCCTTCTTGGCATCATTTTCCTAACACAGAACAATTTTAGAGCTGGAGGCCACAGTTATGCTGCTGGTATAAGATTTAAGCTTAGTTCAGGAAATGATGTACATGAGCTGAATCTGGAGTAACAAATGGTTCTTCTCTTCTGTGCAGCTAGAGAACATGTGTTCCTTGGGGCCAGAGGGGAGAATTGAATGGAAAATTCCTTGCTCGTCAAATTCAGAATCTAGTGCAAAGAAAAATTGCCAAATAGATAAACTTGGGGAGGAGAAATAGAAATGCATTATTTACTATCACTATGGCCCATTATCTTTAGATGTTTGGGGGATCATCACCATCTTGAGGGGTATCATCAAAGAGTACTTAGGGTACATATCAAGTGCTTATATTGAGCTGCCACTGGAGAGTACTGCAAGTTACTTTTCTGCATCAGCAAGAGGAAAAGAGCCAAATTTCTCATATAAAATCTTTTGCTCCATCTAAAACTGTCAGAGATGGTAATTTTTGAGGGAATATTTTGATCTCATTAGGTTACAGAATAGTGTGGCTGTTAGGACATTTGCCTGTAATGTGTACGGTTGGGGTACATTTCTTGTACTTAACTTGATTATTAAGTTTTTAGCCTAAAATCTGCAGTAGTTAGACATCTGTTGACTAATTTTTTAACCACCTTATAAAATGTTGCTTATGATTTCTTAGCTGACTACCATTTCTGAGAGAACCAGATTGCCAGTGTTAAGAATTCTAGATTTTTATGAATCGAAACTGAACAATTTCAAATCTCATAGCTTCCAAGTCATGTTAGTTGTTCTCATAGATTTAGAGTATGACATTAGGTCTAGATTGACTGTTAACATAATAGGATGTTAAAAGGTCCTGTTGCGTAGCTTCCTGAATGATAGTGAGACAGAATTTTGGCTTGACATTAGCCATTTATTGCAGAAGTGCTGTGGTAGAATGCAAAGGGTGCTAGATTTTTGAGACACAAAGAAGCAGCTTCAAAGCTCATCTTCAGATGCTGTTTCTGTGAAACTCAAAAACCATTTGTTCTTTCCAAGCCTGTTTTGTTAAATCTATAAATTATGGATAATAAATGGCCCCTTCCTGACAGGATTACTGTGAAGATCAAACAGAGAATGCACGTAAAACAATCTTATGTAAAGATCAGTTGTCATCATTATTATCATTATTTGTATTAGTATTATTGGTATAAGCCAGTGGGACGTTGAAAAATTTCAAGTATAATCTGGAATACAAATTAGCAAAATCATTCCAAAATAGATTTCTTCTAGAGTTCATCTTACCCAACAATATTCTTTTACTCATGAGGAAGTTGAGACCAGAGAAGATAAGTGACTTATTTAAGGCCACAGAGTCATCTCCATATTCCAGGTCATCTCCACATTCCAATGCACCATGTTGCCTCTTTCAGCAAGAATTTGTTCAGCAATTGGTCTAGCCTTATGCAAGGAATTATGAATATTATAAGAAAACATATATACATAAATGGATTTTATCCTCGAATATATGAACATCTTTTTTAGGATATGAAGTGGTTGTTATTTCTCCTTCATTTTCAAAGAAGACCAAAGACTTCATGGGGAGATGGCTTGACTTGTGTGTGATTTGGATCCAAGTGAGGCATAGTTGCCTCATCCGCCTCACTCTCTCTTCCAGTCACTGAAGTACAGTGGCAAGACAAGAGTCAAGATGCTAGGTGATATAAGGTTATAAGGTAAACCTTTATAAAACAACCACAAATAATATGAAATACTAGATTTTTATATATATAGATATATTTAAATGCTAACTTTTGTAATATAGAATTTCAGAGGTCAGAGTTATCAGAGAGGCCAAGAATAATTCAGGAAAGTTGTTTAGAGAAGATAGACTTTGATTAGAGATCTTGAAAAAATGAAAAAAAATTTGAAAATGAGGAAGGAACGAATAGGGAAACCACATGGGTCAAAGCAGAGAGACTGAGCCAAGCAAGGAGAGATTTAGTAACCACCTTGATTAAGGGTCAGAATACTAGTGGGGAATGGCTTAACCCAATTGGCTGTTGCCTAATGCTTATTACATAGTAGGCACTTACTTCAAAGACAAGAATAGATCTAGTCTTTGCCCTCAAGAGGTATATTTTCTAGCTTATTTGAAAGTAAAGTTGGATAGATAGGTTTGGGAAAAATTATGGAAAACTTTGCAAGCAAGACAGGAACATTTGGATTTGACATAGCTGAGGATGTGATATGAAAAACTGTTTGAAGTTTATCAAGTAACTTATATGCTGAATAAATTGGGAGGGAGAAAGACTAGGGTAAAGGGAGGCTGCCCAAGACAATGCTATAAGCTAGACATGAAATGTTGAGGTCCTAATATATGTGGCACAAAGAATTTTACAAGAAGGTATGGCTTTGACAAACCTTTTTTATGAGGACATATTAAAGTGTTTATTTCCATAGCTACCGTTGAATTTTAATCAGTATTTCAAATGTGATTTGAGGCTATTTAATGAAATGCAAATTAAATCAGTTTTCTTTTCCTCTTAAAAATGCCATATTGTATATTATAGGCTTGATAAACATTTTAAGAAGAGCTGGGATTGGCAATTGGATAGGAAAGATGGAGGAGAGACTGGGGGGACTGAAAGAATGGGGGACTCACTGACAGAAACAATTAATCATACTTCTACCTTTTTGAAAAGATGGAAGTGAAGCTATTTTTTTCTCTATATAAAATTACTTTGAGAGCAGCTAAATAAATCCTGCAGAATGTCATGACTGAATATATAGGTTTTACTCTCATGTCTGGCTCTGTGTTTTAGTGACTGTCTTGCATCAAGCCAAAAAATGGAGTCTTTTAAAAAATATCCATGCAAATTTCAAATGTGACTCAATATTGGGGCAAATATGGCCACTCTTCTCTGGTGTTACATGAATGCCAGTATTCTAGTAGAGATGTGAGTTTTTTCATCTTCTCCAGTTTCTAAAACCCTGACACATTTTCTGGACACCATTGTAAATCTTGGGAAGGTCTCAAAGGTTATATACTTTTTGTCATTCTTGAGCATGTGGAAGACTTCTGGTAACAAATGTTAAAGAAGAGCCATGAGATAATGTCCCTAAAACAACTTCCATGAAACACAGTATTTTGGCCTGTGGGAGATGGGGGAGACACTTTAAAACAACAAGAACAGAATATCCTTCTTATGTTCAGCTTAGTATGTTGTTTTGTTCTGGAAGAGAACTCATTTCCTACTAGATTTAAAGAATTCCAACTTTAGTGGATACAAGATGACACATTGCTGAGAATTATCACTATATAACAGTTTTCTTCTTCACAGATGTTGTCCCTAGAGAAGAGAGCTAGAAAAATAACAAAATAACACTCGATTTTTGTTTTTTTCCTCCTCTCTTAAAAAAAATACTTTATCTAAGATAAGCCAAGTGATAGTGGCAATAATGTGGTTCCTATTTGCTGGCCAAGGAAAATTCTGTTGTCTTACATGGAATCCCAGGGATTTTAGCTGCACAATTACTTTTTCATTACTCAAACATGGCTAAACATTTTGGAATAGAAAGGAATATAAAACAACTAGGCATAGATTGAAGTATAATTTTTGATAGTGAAAAATGAAATATTCATAAAAGGCTTTGACAACCTTGTTGTTCAGTTGTTTTAGCTGTGACCCCATTTGGAGTTTTCTTGGCAAAAATACTGGAGTGGTTTGCCTTTTTCTCCATTTCATTTTACAGATGAAGAAACTGAGGCAAACTAGGTCAAGGGACTTGCCCAGGGTCATGCTAATAGATGTCTGAGGATAGATTTGAACTTAGAAAGATGTCTTCCTAACTCTGTACTTGGCATTCTACCCACTGTGCTGCCTACCCACCCCTTGCCAACCTTGGACTACAAATAATGTACAAATTATGGAGCACTTTAAGGTGCTACAAAAGGGCTGGTTATAATGATGCTGCTGTCTTTAGGAGCGCCTGGAAGGCAACATTAAGAACTAAATCATTGGTTTTTGGTAAAACTGGCATGATGGGACAGGATAAAATTATATAATAATCGCCAACATTTATATAGGGCTTTCAGGTTTTCTGAGGGTAATACATACATCTCATATGATCCTCACAATAACTCTATAAGGTAGTTGCTGTTGTTCCCATTTTACAGATGAGAGAGCTGGGGCTGAGAAAGGTTAAGTGACTTATACAGGGTCACACAACTATTAAGTGTCTGAACTCAATTGAACTCAATCCTTTCCTGACTTTAAGCCTAGTGCACTATCCATTCTGCCACCTAGAAGTCTCTTTGTCGTTGCGGTCATTTAGTTGTTTTGGTCTTGTTTGACTCTTCATGACCCCATTTGGAGTTTTCTTGGCAATAATACAAGAGCCCCTTGACATTTCCTTCTACAACTCATTCGACAGATGAGGAAACTGAGGCCAAAAAAGTTAAGTGACTTGCCCAGGGTCACTCAGCTAATAAATATCCAATACTGAATTTAAATTCAGGCTTGCCTCCAGACCCAGTGCTCTATCTGCTGTGCCCCCTAAAAGTCTCTTGGATAATTTAAATTTAATATTTCTTAAGTACTTCTGTGTGAGGTGCTTTGCTAGGTGCAGAGAATTCAAAAATGAAAAACAATTGTTCTTCCCTTCAGAAGCTTAGCCTAAAGTTTGTATTAGGGACTAAGATTTTTACACAAATGAGTATTATATGATTATATAACACTAGGGACAGCTAAGTAGCAAAGGGGATTGAGAGCCAGTCCTGGAGTTAGGAGGACCTGGGTTCAAATTTGACTTTAGACACTTCTTAGCTGTGTGACTCTGGGCAAGTTACTTAACCCTAAGTGGGGTAGCCCTTGTTGCTCGTCTTTCTTAGAATTTATACAGAGGCAGAAGGTAAGGTTTTTTTTTTTTTTAAAAACCAACCCCCCCCCCAAATTCATAATGTTATAAATGCAAAGGAAGATTTGTGGAAGGAGATATTTTCTGCTGTGTTTAGGGGACAAGAGGGAGTGTAACAGAGTAGTAATGGTAATCTAATTTACTTGCCAGTTTCCATTAGTATTTTAACATCTAATATGGAGGTGTTTTTAATTAATATCCTTTTAAAATTAAGATCTTCATGGGTTTTCCAGATTACTTAAATACCTGATCCTTTTGATGTCAGACTTAGTTTCACATAATGAAAGTTAAGATTGAACTTGCTGTGTGACTTGGGAAATCACTTGACATCTCTGAATCTCAGTTACCATTTTTAAGATGAGAAAGTTGTACAAGCCAATCTTTCTTTTAAATCCTTACCTTCCATCTTAGTATCAATACTATGTATTGGTTCCAAGGCAGAAGAATGGTAAGGGCTAGACGATGGGGGTAAAGTGACTTGTCCAGGGTCACATAGCGAGGAACAAGGCAGTCTTGATTACCTATTGAAGATATGAAATCTTTTGATCTCTACAGCTACAAAAATGTAATGCTTAAAAGCATATGTAAAAACCAGGGCAAAATACACTTATCTTGTGTGAGCAAGAACTTTCACGATTGTGGGATTTACTATTTCATTCATTTTTAAGGATATTTTTTTCTTTGTAATACAAGCATGGATTTGTTCTTTTTTTAGTGGAATAAATGGTGACTTTGTGATGGATTCAAGAGTTAGGAACTTTGGAATGTGACTTTAAGATTTTGTGGGATCTTTGAGAGCCATTTTACTTTTGACCTTTATATGAAATTACAAGATGGTTATTTCTGTAGACTGGATGTTGTATGCATTTCTCATTATGTGCAAAGTTTTGGATGTACCATAGAACAATAGTAAGCAAAATGGTAAACACATTCATATCCATGTTCTTCAGTCTTGAATAAAATAACTGCAATTTTTATTTTTGAGCCTCTTACAAAATCACTGACTGTTCATAGATTTAAGGAGGAAGGCCATCAGTTAGGAATATCTTGGTGAATAAAAGAGAAGGTCTAAAATAAAATGAGAAGAGGGAAGATTAAAAATATTAGCAGTGAGTTGGTGTATGGTAATTAATTAGTGAAAATAGGCAGTGTAAAAATTAGCCAATAATTGCAGGGACTAGAATAGTTCTGCATGAAATTTATCTGATTGTGGCTATTCCTGTATTGTAAGAACAATATGTTAACAGATCGGGAAAGAAATGTATGATTTCTTCTCATATACATATCAAGGGGGAAAAGATAACTTATAGGAAGTACAATAGGAGTTTAATTGATATATACTCTTAAGAAAATAACAAAGATAAATGTTGGAGGGAATGTGGCAAAACTGGGACACTAATGCATTGCTGGTGGAGCTGTGAATTGATCTAACCGTTTTGGAAGTCAATTTGGAACTATACCCAAAGGGCTATAAATCAATACATATGCTTTGATCCAGTACCACTACCAGGTCTTTATCCCAAAGAGATATTAAAAAGGGGAGAGGACCTGTTTGTATGGAAATATTTATAGCAGCTCTTTTTGTAATGGCAAAGAATTGGAAATTGAAGGCTCAGACTTAGTTGGTACAGTGGATAGCTAGCCAGGAAGCCAGAAAGACTCATCTTCCTGAGTTCAAATCTAGCCTCAGGCACTTAGTAGTTCTGACCCTAGACAAGTCTTTTAATGCCGTTTGCCTTGATTTCCTCATAAATAAAATGATTTGGATAAGGAAATAGCAAACTGCTCCAGTATCTTTGCCAAGAAAACCCCAAATGGGATCACTACTCTATGGTAGAAGTGGGATGATAGTAAAATATAAATAGCTGGAATTTGTATAGGAATTTTACAAGTACTTTCCCAACTGATTACATATGGTAGTGGTGGTGTGATGAGAATCAACGATGATGCCAAGGTTTTCAACCCAAGTCAGGGGAAGGTATAGTTAACAGAAATAGAGAATTTTTAGGAGTGGTAGATATGGGAAGGGGAAAACATGGGTTCTGTTTTGAACATGTAAAGTTTGAATTATGTGGGAGGCATCAGTAGAAATCTGCTGTAGAAAATTTTGTAATAAAGAACTAGAGTTCAGGAGGGAGATTCAGGATAGTTAGAGATTTGGGAAATGCCCACAGAGAGATAATCTTACCAAAACAGAGATTTCTAAGAGAGTGAGTATAGGGAGAAAAGAGGGCAAAGGATAGAGCCCTAAGGGATGCCTGAACTTAATAGTGGTAGAACCATGGCGATTCTAGAAATTAAGCATTGAGAGATAGCTGCTATAGACATTAAGCACTGGATAGGTTTCTCATGATTTTCTGAGAGAAAAAAATCATATCTATCTCTTTTCTTTTCTCTCCAAGCAACATGGATATAGATAAGATTTTTATAATCTAAAACATTTTAAGTAAGAGAATTATCTTTGAGGGAAAATATATTGATAGATTTAAGTACCAAGGAGACATGCATGCACAATGTGTTAGAAACAGGAAGCTTGGGACAAAACAAAACTGTGCTATGGAGAGAACATGCCAGAAGGAGGTCAAGTTGACATGTGGTTGAAAGACAAAGAAAGACAAGTCAGGGTTAGACTGGAAGAGAAGTTACAGATAATGAGGGAGTTGTCAAAAACTTCATTCAGGAAAAAAGGAAGCAGGTAAGAAAAAAAGAAACGAATTTCCTTCAAAAAACGTTACACAAAAGATGAAACAGAACATGGATACATCAAAATAATCCTCTTAGTGGAAGAAGGCACAACTAAGCTTTATTTTTAAATTTTTCTTTTTATTATCATGCCAAACACACTTCCATATTGGTCACCAAATGGTGAATTGTTGTAAAAGCACACACAGACAAAACCCAAACTCCACAAACAAGCTTTAAATAAAAGGAAGTGTTCCTGAAATGATTATGTTGGTCACTAAGTTTTATGAAGACTTCATTGCTCCTTAGCACAAGCTGTCTTGCACAAAGGGAAATAAGAAGTATGGCAATTGGCTGCTGATTTTGATAATTATGATGCTTAAGAAAAAAATGGAGAGGGAGAAAATCCAGAATGGGATAATCTCACATGAATCCATATGCTAAGATATCTATGGGGTATGTAGCATTAGCAGGGATAGCTAGATAGCAAGCCTCCAAATTCCTTAGTAAAATGAAATACTACAGGCTGCTTAGTTTCCTTAAGATTTAGATAAGAATCAGCTTTCTTAAAGGGAACTGAAGACATCTCTGTGGGATGCTGACTCAAAGGCAATGTGATAATGCAAAAGTTAAGGAGATATAAGAGGATGACTTAAAGTGGATAACTTTTTGAGCTTCTGAAATATGTGAGAATGCTCTACCCATGTAACTAATATTCCACTGGTGAAAGGACAAGGAACAAGTGGCTCAGTGGATTGTAGAGATGGGAGGTCCTGAGTTCCATCTGGTCTCCACCTGGCTGTGTGATCCTGGGTAGGTCACTTAACCCCCATTGACTAACTCTTACCACTTTTTTAAACTTGGAACCAATATATATATAGTGATTCTAAGATGGCAGGTAAGCTTTTAAAATAAAATAAGACAAATTAAAAAAATAATATAAAGAAAAAATTAGTAGATATGGATATATTTATATTGGGGTCTCTACTATAGATAAGAGCAACAATTTCCTTCCTAGGAACAAAATGTAGAGTGAACGTAAGGTCAGGAGAGTATATAGATAATATGTAAAAAAAATATGTATGAGGTAGGGTTCAATCACAACAGTCATTCAGGAGCATTTATTTAGCACCAGTGGGGCATGCAGTGCTGAAAAGAAAATAGAAGAAACATAACTCTTCCCTGAAATAAACTTGTGTATACCCAATATGTGAATCAATTAATGAATAATAGTACTGAACTCACATATTTGAAACTGAAAACTGCTTTTATAAAACAGCACATCAAAGATGCAATGATGATTACAGTAATGGTACACATTTTTGACAAATATATCTGTAGCCTGAATGATTAAAAACCACAGCTGGGGCATGAAGTAGGAAAGGGAAGAAATTAAAGGGAAAAAAATCATACAGGAAATAAAGAGGGGAAGGAAGAGATCATAACAATTCTAGAGGTAGAGCAAATAACCAAAACCAAACCAAAACAAAGCAAAACAAAACTAGAAAGTTTCTGTGGGGAGGTGAAAAGAAAGTAAAACCATAATTATATCAAATGAAGTCTGTCCTTATAGAACAAAGCCTGTCTCATTCAATAAATTTTAATTAGTATTACTTATACTCTGGTTCTATTAAAAGAAGAAGAGAAAAGTCTTCAATTTTTTGATAGGATCATCCATGGAGAATTTGTGAACAAGAGTAATATTGATGAGGGGCTTGGATTATTTAAGGGAAATATCCACTTCCATGAGCTCTTGAATCCATTTAAATAGCTACTTATGAATACTTTGTATCCAAACAATTCATGTAGCATTTCTACTGGAATTTATCTGTTTTTAATTAATAATAAGGACCTATTATTTAAAATCATATTTATTATTAAATTATTATTTAAAAGTCAGATCCCTTAAAAGCAATTAAAATCAGTGCTTTCTAGTTAAGAGAGGAGAATGACAAAAGTAGCTTTTGTGACATTTTAAAGAGATGTGGGAGAAGAGGAGATATGAGGAGATCTAGGCGAAGTTCTTTAAAAAGATGTACAAAGTGAATGAATTGCACACATTCAAGAAGAGTCAGAAAAATGAATTATGGAATCCTAATTGGCAGGAAAAACAGGAGGTGTGTTTAATTAAATATTTCTCAAAATAAGTTGGGATGAAGCCTGGTGATGTTAAAAATTGGCATAAGCTAGGGCATTTAAATGTTTAATTATTCCTTGATTTCTGAATATCTCTTCCCCACTATTCTATCCAGCAAGTCCTTTGTAACAGAGAATAAAAAAGTATCAAAAAAAAAAAAAAAGCAACTCTGGAGGTAGAAGTGGCATACTCATCTCAATTCTGGGGCTAAGGTTGGTCACTGTAATTACAAAGTGTTAGATTTCTTTGCTTTTTAAAAGAATTGTCAATGTTTCTTCTTTTAGAGTTTGGTCTCAACATGTGATATTTATAATACAGTGGCAACTAATTTATTAAAACTTGCAATATTCAGATTCAGAAAGAAAATAATATGCATTTTAAAAAATTCTTACATATATATGATTATAACGTTATTCAATCATTTTTCAGTTGTGTCCAACTCTTTGTAATCCTATTTGTTGTTTTCTCCGCAAAGATACTGGAATAGTTTACCATTTCCTTCTCCAGTTCATTTTACAGATGAGGAAACCGAGGCTAACAGGATTAAGTCACTTGCCTAGGGTCGCACAGATGATAATTGAGGCCAGATTTGAACTCAAGAATAAGGTTTTCTTAACTCCAAGTCTGGTACTCTATCCACTGGGTCACCTTGCTGGATCATGAAACTTTTAAAAATCTCTGAGGATACATGGAATGAATGTATCAGTCTTTCCTACCCTATAAGTGTGAAGAATTAAAAGATTAATTTATATATTAAATATTAATTCATTATGTTTATTATTATAATATAATTATATTATAAAGATGAATTACTTTAATTTTTATTATATATACAGATTTATTTATGTATTAAAGATTAATTATAAGAAATAATATTTGTAATGCTTATTTACTGACTGTATTCTTTTGACCTACTCTTGTATGAGCTAATTGGAATTGTTGTAAAATGCATCGTTATTGACTTTGCATTTGTTTCTAAAGGAAGAATTTCTAAAGAGCTACCAGCCTGTTGAAAAAGGTTGGTGGTAGGTGACAGAATAATGAGTAATTGCAATAGTTTGGCAGCTATGGTGAGAATTAAACTTGAGGAAAGTAGGAATTCCTGAGGGATATGAGTAGGGTTCATCAACATCCAAAGTAATTGGATGAGACAGCTTTCTGGAACAAAAATGACTGAACATTTAGGTCAACAATAAAAACAAGCCCACAGATGTGGGGCTGAGCCCTGTTCTATCTACTCTTTCACAATTTAGGGCACAATGACCTGTCGCTAAATAGTGTCCTGTACTCTATATACGGAAATAATACACAAGTTTTAGCATTTTTATAAGTAGAAATAACTATTCAAAAATAAGGATTCCATAGCAGAGACGTTTACATTTTAAGATATTTAAAAATTTTAAATATAAAAGCGTGTAGTTTAAAAAATCATTATACTATCACTTGCTATTTAAAGAAAACTTTCTAATAGTGTACTTTAATGCAAGAAGCATTTTCACATGATCCTATAATATGTGTGTGACTATTGATGGCCATGTCTAATATAAATACAGGGTACATTTTAAAGCAAATATTTTCTGGTTATTTTGATACTTCTGATTTGTAAGATCCAATGGAAGGTCTTTGTAGTAGAGTGGTAAATATATTATATTGCAAGTTTGGAGAACTGGGTTCTAGTTTTGGTTTTGGCATTGTTTAAACATGTGACTCTGGTCAGGTTACTTCTCATTATTGAACTTCAGTTTTCTTAGCTGTAAAATGAGGGTGTTGGATTAGATGATTTCTAAAGTTTCTTTTACCTCCAAAATCTTACAATCTAGTAAATGAGTTGTTATGTGAATTTAATATTAAATCATAATGATGTTGCTGGTGGAGTGATGATGGAGAAACAAGATGACCAAATCTATTCCAACAAATTACTGATAATTTTAAGAAAATAAAGAACTTATACTTGGAAAAGTCTTTGGCAACCAATTTGTCATGGGTCTATAGTTATCTTATTTATATTTTGTGACTATTTTCCTATAAGAAATTGTGGTATCACAGGAAGACCTGGGTTCAAGTCCCAGCTTTGACAAATACTGATTGTATGACCCTATGCAAATAAGTCACTCAACCTCTCAGTAACTCATGAAACTCTTTAGAACTATAAACTGTAGAAGGGAGGAAGGAGAAGAAAGAGAAAAGAGAGAAAATGAGAAATAAAGAAAAGAAAATGGAAGAAAGAAACAAAGCAAAGGGGAGAGAGAGAGACAGAGAGAGACAGAGACAGAGAGA